>NC_049225.1:71908238-72216809 GCF_011100685.1 Canis lupus familiaris
TTCAAAAAGGTAAAAATAGGTAGTGATCCAGGCAATGATAAATGCTATAAAGAATACAAACAGGCTATTATAATGGGGAAAAAATGGAGCCTGCTTTAATTAGAGGTGACATTGAGGCAGGACTTAAGAAACAGTGCCAACAAATAAAGAGCATCTTGGCTTTTGCCCCGAAGCAGGCAAACGCTTGGATGGAGCTACCACTTTGCACAACTTTGAGTGACATCATTCACATCTGTTCTGTATGACAATGTAGCAGAATCCCTGGAGTTGGCACAATTGGTGGCCTTTTAGCTTAGTGTATTCTGTGGCAAGAAAAACACCAAAGAGAGGAAATGCCAGTGCCCCGGGTTGGGAAGGAGAGCATGCTTCCTCCTCGGATGACACACACCCTGTGTTATGTCACAGGCAGCCTTGTGACTATTAAAAGGTAGCCTTGTGTGGCGTTTTAAACCCAAAACAAAACTCTGACACTCTTAAACCTCATTCTAAGTGTCTGCCGGCTTCGGTTTTCCAACAGACAGCATTTATAGCAATGCCAGCCTTTGCCTGAAATGCCCTTTCCTTCCTGACGCTGCTGGGCCCCTGGCTGGGACTCCGTGGAGTCTCCGGGCCCGGCGTTTGGAGCCCTGCTGCCAGGGCCGGGCTGGGGCCAGCCGTGCTCTCCGTAAGCCGAATTCTGGTATGAAGTTAGTGACTTGCAGGGGGAACGTGAGGATTGTAAACTCTTGCTGCCTTCCGCTCCCTTTTTAGAGCCATTTCCCCAAAGTAGGCTCCCGGGAGCGCTAATTGGGTGAGATCCTCAAAAACGAAAGGGGGATGGGGTGATTCTCTGATGGAGGAAGTCTGGAAAACATTGAGTTAAATAACATCAAACCATTTTTTAAAGTTAAAAAGGGAAATGTAGAACTTATCAGAGCCTTGATTAGACCCACAAGCCCCGCGACCCCCGTCCAGGAGGGGTGTGGTGTGTGGAGCACCCTCATTGGGGGGAGCCAGGGAACTGCCCGCTGCGTTGTTTCTTGCTCAAAACACCTGCTGACCATCTCTCGAAACTACCTTGGGCCGTGTTGCCTGCTTCTATAAGCATCAGGACGAGCAGAGAGGGGGTTAGAGATCAGTAGAGAGGCAGAGACTACTAGGCAACTCCCATGGGATGGACCCCCCCTACACACACACACACACACACACACACACACACACACATAACATTTGCGTACTGTGGTTTCTTGCTCAGCATGATTAACCAGTGGTCAGCTTTGGAAATTTCCTTTCCAAAGGGAGAATGTGAAAATGAATGTCTCTCACGTAAGGGAGAATGTGTTGAAAGCTGGGAAATTCCTAGCAATAAAAAAGAGAACTTTCACCATGCTTACTGAAAATCCTCCGCAGGCTCGAATTGTTTTGAATCACGGAGTGCTTTGGCCACTCCGTGGTCTTGAGGGATTGATTCCCCTTGCAGTGGTTCTCGCAGGGAATGCTGCTTCAGCGGAGCTCCAGGCTCTGAATTCTTGCTGCCGAGAACCATGTGAGCACTGGATTAGGAGCCCGGTCACCAGGCTCTGACAGTCTCCTGTGGCTTATGTCCGTGACATCAGCCCAGGCTGGTTTTCTCCTCTGTGGCCAGTGCTGAGTGAAGCAAAGATTTAAAAGAACTTTCTAAAAAATCAATCTACTCTTGAAGTAAAAGCAAAAAGTCAGAATTTCCTGAACCTAAGTAAAAAAACAGAAAGCACTGCCCTCCCCTTCCCCACCGCCCCCCCCCATGCAAAGTCCTGCTTGGGTCATGGCTAATTTGCTCTCCGACCCCAGAATCACAGGGAGGGGGGAACCCAAGACTTCGTGCACTCCACCTCATCACAAAGGCAGGGAAGGGATGGAGGTGTCAGCCGCGGGCTTTGGGGCTTTTTTCCATCAGGTAATGAAAGGTCTGAATCCAGAGCCTCTCCTTGGGACACATCTTCGGTAGCAGAACTGTTACTATGATCCCATGCAATAGTTAACTTTGGTCTCATCACATCCTGAATGAAATTAAAACCAAATCCTGCCAAGTCATCCCTGAAATAAATAGGTAGTTGGGGGAAATAAAAGGAAAGCACCCCCTTACTCATGTGTGACAACGAATGCATGGCCACATCCTGGCCCCATGGCAGGTGAGGGTAACAATGATGAGAATGCAGACTGGGGTGGAGAATGTGTGATGACAGGTGCACAGAGTGAGCTAGAATGGCCCAGCCGGCAGCAGGTGAGAAGAAAACCTGAAAGGAAAATGAGCCAGGGACAGTTACAGGGTAGGGTCATTTGAATTTCAGATAAACATGACGCAACTTAATAGAACTATGCTTTGTGCAAGATTTGGGACATGCAATATTTGGGACATACCTCTATTAAAATGATTACTCCTTGTTTATCTGAAATTCAACTGGGCACCCTGCGTTTTAATTTGCTAACACTGGCAGGAGAACGTGACATTTGAGCTGAGCCTTGAGGAAGAGCAGGAATCTGTCAGGTGGATGAGGACAGAGGGTGGTGGTGGCATGAGGGACAGACATGCCAGGCTGAAGGAACGGTGCCACCCAGAAGGACAGAAGGGCACTGTGGGTCCAAGGAACAGTAAGCAGAGTGCCGGGCCTGGGGCTGACTTAGCCGTTAGGCACAGCGGACACCTTGGCTAGGAGCCACAAGATTTCTAGAGGCCCTTTTAATTAAATATCAGTGGTGATATTTTTCAAATCACAGGAAAAATTGAATAGGACAATATTGAACATATCATAACAAATCCAGTCGGGATTCTGTTCCCCTTTAGAAAGTCATGCGGCCATAGAATTTTTAATATTTTATATAGAGGAGGATCCCACAAAGGCAAAAGTGCCTGAGGTGCATAAAAGTATTGCGGCCCTGGGTGTGGGGCCAGTAACAGACTTGCCATGCTCTCTTCTCGCACTTCCCTTCTAGGCTTCCCTTTATCGCCCTGTCGTTGAAGCCAACCTCTTCGTGAACATCATAACTAACACTTGGTAAGAACTTGTTACATGTATTATCCCATTAAATCTTCACAACAACAGCCCTCTTCCCACCCTTCAGGTTAGATTGTCTTCTCAAGATATTTGCACTTGGATCCCACTTAGGGCAACAGACCTAAGGGCAGGCCATCGACGTTCCAAGATTCCTTCACCCCCTTTGAGAAGACAACAGGAGTCAGGTGACCCGGAGCATGCTGGCAGTCAATGGGTGACAGAGGCAAGAAAAGTAGAGAGAAGATATAAGGCTTCAAGAAATCAGAGAACCAGCAGACACAAGCCATAAGGAAGAGGGTTTTAAACACATGGAATAGATTATTTTAACTAGGGACCTTCTTTGAAGTGGTGTATGTAAGGAATTTTAACCCACTTCCAGCTCTGTGCCTGGGTGTCATTCATTCGATTAATTATTAAACATCTATCTCCTACCAGAGAAGGGTATAAAGATATAAAGATAAAAGCATATAAAGATAAAGCCCTGAGGGGCCCCCAGATCGGAGGGACAGAAACAGTGTAAGATACATGGAGAAGACCGTGATAAGGACAACACAGCGTTACGGGACATGCAAGGATGGACCATAAATCCAGCTGAGGCTGGGGGCAGGGGGCGGGGGAAGGTACCAGGGACAGCTTCCTGGAGGTGGCTGCCTGAATGTACTAGTGTAGGATGAGTAGGAATTTTCTAGACTGAAGTTGGGGGAAGGGAGGCCATTCCATACAGAAGGGACTTGAAAGCTAAGCCAACAAGAGTAGAAAGAGCCTGGTGTACTTTTGGCTGAGAGGGTGGAGACAGGTCAAGGCCAGGGCTTTGGAAGGCAGGACTAACGGGTGTACTGGGCAGGACAGGGAAGGAAGCCGCAGGGCTGTGGGTGGGGAGGGGTGGGGGGACAGAGAACCCTTCCTCTGCTGGGCTCCAGCTCCGCGTCCACCCTCGGGAAAGGAGCACTTCTGACCTCCACGCCTGACCTCACGCTCTCAGACCCTCTGCCTCCCCAGGCTCCTGTCTGAGTCCCATTCTCTCAAGGCCTTGTATGCCCTGCTTCCACTCTCCCATGAAAAACTCTCCAGAGACAACTACTTTCCACAGGGAACTCCACAGGACCAAAAGGCTTCCAGACCAACAGTTCCCAAACTGCCCAGCTGAGCCCTAGGGAGTCATTCATAGATGCAAGGGCTTCTTGATTTTAAAAACTGGGGAAATGCTGCATATTTTAGTTCCATCTCAGAAAGAAATAGTACCTGTTAGCATATTAAACAAAGCCCTGAGAAGGCCTGCAGAGGAAAACCTGTGTAATTTTGTTTAACCCAGCAGCTCACAATCTTATTTGACCAAGGAGTATTTGGCAACATCTTTTTTTTTTAAGATTTTATTTATTTATTCATGAGAGGCACAGAAAGAGAGGCAGAGACACAGGCAGAGGGAGAAGCAGGCTCCCTGCAGGGAGCCTGATGCAGGACTCAATCCCAGGAACATGACCTGAGCCAAAGGAAGACGCTCAGCCACTGAGTCACCCGGGCGTCCCTGAGAGTAGTGTTCTGCTGGACACAACTTGGGAAATGGAATTCAACCAAAAGGAATGACCAAAGGGTCAACCAAAGAGTCAACCAAAGGAATGAATCTCTAATGGAAGAATTGCTGATGGCAGATGCTGAGTTCCTTCTGTGTAGGGATCTTTCTAGCCCACCATCAGTATAAGGCACCTTTGGCCTAAAGGACCTTACAAATGGCCACCACACTTTCTTACGTGTATCAGTTGGACTGATCCAGTAAACAACCAAATTCAACCATGTTCTCATTTCTCCCTGGGCCTGAGCTGGGGTAACCAACCCTCCTCCCCTGTCCTCACTCTTCTCCCACCCTCAGTCCTAATCCCATCTGGCCAACTCTGCCATAGCTCACAATTGCTGGGCTGGAAGATACTCCAAGGGGTTCTAATTCACGTTACACACACAGAAAAAAATCAGCCATTGTGGTCTTCATTAGTGCTGCTCACCAAACAATCACAGATCCTTTCCACCCCTGGCGACGTGATAAGATTACACATTTGGATTTCCTCATGATTGACTGAGGCCAGTGACTGACCAAGGAGCAGGAGCAGAAGAGGCTTGTCTTTCTTCTGAGCCTGACATTGAATTGCCTTTCTTTTCCTACAGGACAGCAACTAGAAACATTCAAGATGGCGGCTGTTCTGTCAACCTGGAGTGACCATGGTGGATGGAACCACTCTGCCAACCCATGACAGACACGCATGGCAAACGAGAAAGGACCCGCTGTAATCCGAGCCACCGAGATGTGGAGTCTTTCGTTCCTGTAGCACATCTTAGTCTTTCCTCACAGAGGCAAGTTTTTATTATGATGAGGTGTAGTGTGGGACATGAAGACAAAGTACCTGGCAGAGGCAGGGAGAGTCAGGAGTGTAAGGGCTCAGAGGGAGAGGGAGTGGCAGCAAATAGAGTGGAGGAGGTAACCAAGGGCCCAATCATGTAGAGTCTTCGGGTCATTGTAGGGATTTAGGATTTTATTCTGAACCAGGCAGGAAGCCATCAGGAGGTTTTAAGAAGACTGGTGACAGAATCTGGCTTGTGATGCTAAAGGACTCTTCTAGCTGCTTTGTGGAGTACAGACTGTGGAGGAGCAAAAACAGGTGCAGAAACAGGCCAGGCCGCTGCAGCAATGCACGTGGGTGATGGTGGGGACTTGGACCAGCGTCAGCAACGGTAGTGCTGTCAGGACTTGCTCAGGGTCTGGAGTGAGGGGCCGGGAGAGCAGGAGTGAAGGTGTGATCAGAGTGGTACCGAGTCTGAAGCCAAAGCCGTGGCATCTCCAAGAAGACCAAGCTGCACATGTCGCATGCAGGGGACTCATTCCGGCCTCATTCTGGACCTTTTCTGCTGGGAAGGTCACCAAGTAAGAGGAGAGACGCTGCCTGCTGACATCCTAACTGTGGGTAAGGCAGGAGCCAGTGCAGGGGCAGGGCTCTGAGGGAGCCTGCCAGGCCCTGAGGTCTGGAATGCCATTAAAGTGCGTATGCCAGGCCAGTTGGCTCGTGGGCGGGATGAATCTGCTGCCGCTCCCTCTGACAATGTTTAGCATGAAATAAAAAGTATGGCTTTCAAATGATACCGCCAGGAAGATTCTTGAGCAAATATGGCCAAAGCCGCTCTGCAGAATGTTCTCAGAGGCTGGGATTCCATTCGCCTCCAGCCCTCTTTTTCCATCTGGTCCTTCCCAGGCCTGCACTGAGGTCCAGCCGGACAGTCACATTGGCCTCCTCACAGGTCCCCCGCCTTCCAACCCTTCCCCTCCAGCTTCACTCATGGCTGCCAAATTGATCTTCCACACCTCGCAATCCTATTCAAAATTCCTCTCTTCCTGCTGCCAGTCACATCCCTCAGACTGCCAATCCAAGCCTCCACAATTTGTTTCAAACAAATCTTTTCTCTAGTTGTGTTTACGTCCCCCAAATCTTCCTGTTTAACTAACCTCTACCCTTCAGTCACTGTGGATGACCTCCAGAACCTCAAAATACACACTGCGCTTGCTACACTTTCCATGGCTGGACCCTTGCCCAAGTCTTTCTCTCTGCTGGGAATAAGGTCCTTCTTCTCTTCAGCGTTCCAGATTCTCCCCAGCTGGTGTCCATCACCCACTTCACTGTGGTCCTGCAGCTAAGCTCCTCGTGTGTGGATCATGCTAGTGGCGTGGGTCCCCTTCCTTGTGGATATGTGTGCACTGATCTCCTGTTCTCTGCTAGGTTGAGGGCTCCTTGAATGCATGAGCCACATCTGGCTCATCTTTGAATCCTGAAGAGTCCTGAGCATGTGCTGTCACATGTAGCAGAAACTCAACTCAAGCTGCCTTAAACAATGAAAGGGAATTGATTAGCTCATTTACCTGGAAAGTCCTGAGGTGGATCTGGTTCAGAACAAGCTAGATCCAGGTGTTCAATTAACATTATGAGGAAGAGCCTCCTGTCAACCGCTTCACCGTCTTCCATTGTGCTGGCCTCATTCTTAGACTCTCCTTCCCCCTCAGGATGGTAAAGATGCCTAGTGCAAGTTATAGGCTTGGGTCCCACTCTCTTAGCTACCTAGTAGATAGAATGAGTTTTTTATTTGATGACTCCATCACAAGGCCTTTGGAGGAGATTCTGATTGACCAACTGGAGCCAGATGATAATGTCTCAACCAGTGGGTATGGCCAGGTGGATGGATAATTCTGTCCTGGCCTAGGGCATGTGTTCATGTTTGGTGCCAGCTGCCAGCCCAACTTCACTGAACTACCTGGGCTAAGAACATGGGAGGTCAGGTGCTGTGGTGGAGATATGAGTGCTATGACCTAAAGAAGGAATGAGGGATGCTGAGAAGCCAAAAACAACAGATGTCCACAACAGTCATTTTCTGTGATAGCACATTTAGCAAACAATTTGGCACCTCTTTTCTCAGACTGAGTTTGACAACCATCTGCTCAAAGAAATTAAGGTTTCCATCTTGGCTTATTTGTTTGGACATAACAACAAGTTCACATAACAATTCAAATAGAACAACAGGGAGTAGGGGGCTTCAGTTAAGATGTCATGGGAGAATATAAGTACTGGTACTTCAATATTTTTACAAAAAAGGAATATCGTATGAGTGGGTGGATGGATGGATGGATGGATGGATGGAGGAAAGAAAGAAAGGAAGGAAGGGAAGAAGAACTGTTTTATTTGATTGTGCCATTTGTCAGATTAAAAACCTGTTAGAGGGGATCCCTGGGTGGCTCAGCAGTTTGGCACCTGCCTTTGGCCCAGGGTGTGATCCTGGAGTCCCAGGATCAAGTCCCATGTTGGACTCCTTGCATGGAGCCTGCTTCTCTCTCTGCCTGTGTCTCTACCTCTGTGTGTGTGTGTGTGTGTGTATGTGTGTGTGTGTTTGTGTGTCTCATGAATAAATGAATAAAAATCTTTTAAAAAACAAAAAACTGTTAGAGGGTGCCTGCATGGCTCAGGCAGTTAAACAACTCTTGATTTCCACTCAGGGCATGATCTTAGCGTCGTGAGATTGAGCCCTGCACTGGACTCCCCTGCTCAATGGAGAGTGTGCTTGAGATTTCCTTTCCCTCTCCTTCTGCCCCTCCCCCCAAAGAACTAAATAAATAAATCTTAAAAAAAAAAAAAAAACCCTACTATAATGTGTCCCATTAAAAAGAGAGTTTGGGCAGCTGGGGTGGCTCAGTGGTTTAGCGCTGCCTTCAGCCCAGGGCCTGATCCTGGAGACCCAGGATCGAGTCCCACATCGGGCTCCCTGCATGGAGCCTGCTTCTCCCTCTGCCTGTGTCTCTGCCTCTCTGTCTCTCTCTGTGTGTCTCTCATGAATAAATAAATAATCTTTTAAAAAAAAAGACTTCAAAGAAGGTTCAATTAATAGAAAACCCCATTGCAGTGGCTTAAATAGGGGCTTACTTATCTCACAGTTTATTGATATGTACATGGTGTGTGCCGCAGGAATAATTTTTGCAGGCACATCTACCAATGGATGTTAACATTAGTAGGCATATGGTTGAGGAGAAAAAGATACTTACATTATCTCAAAGTATCTCTCTCAAGATATTTATTAATTACAAAGGGCAAAACAGTAAGTTTGCTGTTGGAGTGAATTGGAGAAACTCAGCAGACACCATATTAACTAAGTGATTAGGGCTAAGATCACCAGTAATAAGAAATATCGATATCATGTTCCCCAATATAATTGAGAAGAACATAACATCATTTCTCTTATTTTTGCCAAAAATGCAAAACCTCTATCTAGCCTTGAGAAAACATGAAACTCAAATTGAAGAACATTCTACAAAATAGCTGACCAGCAATATTCAAAAATATCAAGTACAAGAGTGACAAGGAAAGACAGAAGAGCTATTCCCAGCTTGGGAGAGCTGAAGGAGACATGACAAGTAAATTGAGGTAGGACCTCAGATTGGATCCTAGAAGAGGAGAGGAACATTAGTGGGAAAACTGGGGAAATCTCTCTTAATAAGGTCTGTAGTTTCATTAACAGTATTGTACTGAAGTTAATATCCCAGGTTTGATCACTATACATAGTTATGGAAGACATTAGTATTAGGGGAAGCTGGGTGAAGGGCATAAGGAAGCACTCCTCTTACTATTTTGACAACTTGTATGTCAGGCTAAAATTATTTCAAAATTAAAATTAAAAAATAAAACCCTTGTGTTGGTTTTTAGCAAATTTATAGACCAGTTGTCACCACAAGGCAAAGATTATAGGGTTAGTGCCCAAATCACATGTACAGACAAGTGGATCTTAGAGTTTGGAGGAAGAAGGATACAATGTGACCTTGATACTTTTGATGTCTCCAGCTTCAGGCAAGTTGCATGGCTTCTCCTGGACTTTGAAAGCATGGGCCAAGGGGTGAAAGGGCTTTCACAGGGAACCCCGACAGAGCAAAGACAAAGAAGTGTGAATGAACATGCCACGTTCTGAAGGTTGCTCAAACTTCTTCCCAGGCAAAGAAATGGACTTTGGGCTCTGCTCTGGAACTAGCATTCTGGAATTTCAGGCCTGGTGTGGAAGTGGTAAGGGCATAGGGATTGGCTGTGGGACACGGAAAAATTGGAAATAAAGGCAGTATCTTGAGAAATAAGTTATGGAGGAACATATGCTGGATTCATTTCTGTGTTCAAAAGACACAAAAATAAGAATGAAGTCGGAGACTAAAAGCCAGAGCACACATGTTAGAGAGCTTTTAAGGGCACCAAGCTGATTTCAACCAGGATATTACAGAGCAAATATTTCTTTAGAGGAGCAATGAACGATATGGATGGAGTCAGCTAAAGAATTGTAGTTACCTCAGTCTCGTGGCAACCAAACTTCCAAACTTCTTCCAACTTCACCGTGCACACAGAACACCAAGCAATCTTGTTAAAATGTGGATTCTGATTCAGTAGGTCTGAGATGGAGCCTGAGATGCTGAATTTCTCACAATCTCCTAGGCGATGCCAGTGCTACTGGTCCTCGAACCTTGCTTCGAGTGGTAATGATACAGACCATGTTTGGGCTGCAGGAAGACAGTGAAGAGAACAGTGATCTGGGACTATGTTCAACAAGGCTGTGTGGGTTCCAAATAACTTCCTGGTCTTCATGTATGGGTAAGTAGTCATAAGCAGAGTTAATATGAAAAGCTGAGAATTTGTATGAAAAGCCCTACTGGAGGATCCCTGGGTGGCTCTGTGGTTTAGCGCCTGCCTTTGGCCCAGGGCTTGGTCCTGGAGTCCCAGGATCGAGCCCTGCATCAGGCTTCCTGCATGGGGCCTGCTTCTCCCTCTGCCTGTGTCTCTGCCTCTCTCTCACTCTCTCTCTCTCTCTCTCATGAATAAATAAATAAATATTTTTTAAAAAAAGAAAAGAAAAGCCCTACTGGGCAAATGACACCAGTTTGAGGAGCAGGTGGAAACCTCGAATCCAGAGGTGAAGCAACAATGCATCTATAACACTATTTCAATAAATCCATTGAGCACAGCCCTGAACCACAGATGGATGGCACGGGGCCTCCCAGGGGCACCAAAGACCAGCCAGGGGAAGGCTCCCTGATGACAAGCTCACTGCCACCAAGGCCTTTGGCCTGACAGTGCAGCAGGTCCAGCAAGCCAAGCTCTTCGTCGTCCCTTCTCCTGTCATCACATATCAAGTTTCCTTACATCCCCTCATCCCTTCCCAGCTCAAACATCCCATTACCCAAGGAAAGACCTTCCAGCCTTCCCACCAGCATGCACCACCATGTGCAAAAATGCAGGAGCTGGAGGAAAGGACAAGACCCTTTGACTTCTCCTGGGGACTTATCCATCGCTCTTCTAGAGGATGGAAGTGAGTTTTACCTCCTTTCCCCATGAGGCAAGTCAGGAACACCATTTCTAGCAATCGGCTGGAAGGCATTTTCATTTTCTGTGGGAATCTAGAAGGTGGGCCTCTTCCCTAAATGATCAGATTCTATTCTACCAAATGAGCCGAGAACAAGTGCTTCCTACATATACTGTGGTGACTGAAACACAGCCTCTGCTTTCAAGATGCTCCTAGTCTACTGGGAAAGAAGGCCAAGATCAAAGTGAGCAGATGCCAAAGGCTGGAGCACCCAGAGGAGGTAATGCTCTGTGGAGAGTAGGGGTTGGAGAACTGAGAGATATACCCTGAGTAAGTGGGTCTGCTGGCTCCATCCGCAGCCCCAGCTTCTCCCTACAAGACACTCTAGCATCCACCATGTCCAGGTGGACTGCCAAGGCCTTTGGCTGGTAGAGCTTCCCTGCCATTAGGTGCAGACTCCACAGCAAATCCTGCAGACCAAATCAGTTGAGCCCCACACGGTACACTGTCTTTGCATTCCCCACCGTCCAAGTCTTACCATATTTTCCCCAGGTTTCTAAATCATGGCCCCCAAATCTTCCTAAACCTCTTTGCTCTGAGTCTCGGTGTTCACTCACTGCCCCAGCCTCAGGGCCCCCGCCCAGAACATGTATCATATGCCCTGGCAGCCATGGCACTGCCCCATCCTCCCCACTCTCTGACCAATGAGGACAAGAATCCTCCACCCCATCCCCACCCACCCACCAACCCACCATCTTCTCTCGCATTTGCTTGGTCCTCTTCTCACACCAGCTGTTATTTGGGAACATTTCCCCCCTTCTCTGTCAAAATCCTAGTATTTTAGGTCTGTGTTCACAGATATGAGCTTAGGATTAACTGTTAGACAGTTGTTTTCTATAAGCACAAACTCATCCCTCCTGTATCTATCTGATGAATAATGTTTTTGAGGCTCATCCACATTGTAGAAGGTTTTAGAATTTCACTCCTTATAGCTGAATGATATTCCTTTATAGGTATAGGCCATCATCCATTTATCCATCCATCTGTTGATGGACATTTGGGTATTTTCTGCTTTGGAGCTGTTACAGATATTGCTGCCATCAACATTTAGGTGGAAGTTTCTGTGTGGCTGCTTCCGTTTCTCTTGCTGGGTCATGTGGTCAGTGTTGAACTCTGAGAAACCACCAAACTGTTTCCACAACAGCTGAACCATCTCACTCTCACCCACTACCACGCCGAGACCATTACTGCTGCAGCTACTATTGATTGGGTGCACGAAGGTCCAGATACCCTGTTCCAAGACAACTGAATGAAATTGATATTGAAGGAAAGCAAAATATGTCACCCCCAATAGACCTCTTTGATACAAAAAGGATTATTTTGAGCTAAAGGCAATGAAGAAGAAACAAACTCAGTAAGAGCTCTTCTTTTTCTGCCTCAAGGCAAGATATAAATTCTCCTTTTACTGGAGACAGGCTCTTAACAGCCCAGAGGTGGCACCAGAGGAAGCTGTGAACAAATCTTATCCCATTAGTTCCCCGCCATGGAGCCACCTTCCCACAGGTTGAGCCTGCCCAGGGACTCCTACCACTGCTTGGTCCTGTCATCCCTCTGCAGATCTACTGTTCTTTGTCCAAGAGGATAGAGATGCCAGATTTCTAAGCCACTGCTTTGAGTTACTTTTGGTTCAGATTTCTCCTGTGCGATGTGAATAAACTCTTTTTTTGCTTGTTCATCTTTTAGTTTATGAATCGCAGCTGAAGCCTGAGATGGGTAAAGTTTAAGCTTCCCTACAGTATCATCATCATCTTCATTTTATAGAAGGGAAATTGTAACACAGTGACTTGCCCAAGATCACATAGGCAGGATGTGGGGAAAGGACGTGCGGCCTCAGAGCAGCGGAGAGAAGCGAGTGAGCACAGGTACTGTGCTTTGTGTGGATGGATGTAAGGTGCAGGTGGTAGATGTGCTTCCCACCATATCTCTAGCACCTGCATGGTGCCTGGCACTAAGCAGGTCCACGATAACATGTACCAAGTAAAGAGATTAGGAAAATGAAGTAAAAGAGGAAGTTGGAGAGCTAGAGAGCTGGAGAGCTGGACAGTGTCCAGATCACAGGGAGATTTGCCTGCTTTAGTGAGGAATATGGACTTTATCTTGTGGGTAATATGAAGACTTTTGAGGTTAGCATCAGAAAGCCCACTCAGTAAGAGTGTGTAGTATGGCTTGGATTAGATCTGTTAGAAGCAGGGACGGTAGTTAGGCAGCGGTTGCAATAGGCCCAGGAGAAAGATATGGAGGAAGGAATGAACCAAGGCAATAACGCATGGGATGGAAAGGACAGAAGACAAGCATGATGAATGGGAAGAAAAAAATAATCTGCTGGCTAGAGTAACAGATTGGATTTCAGGGCAGAGGGGGAAGGTGGGATTATGACACATTTCCAGGTTTATGTTTGGATGATGGGACCAGTGGAGGGGCTGCTACTGGTGGGCACAGTAGGCGCCGATGAGTGGTGATGCGTTCTCCATGCTGGCTGTGGCGTATTTAGGCTACTGGGGGACATGCGGGTGAACAGTGGATGGCTGAGTCCCAAGCTCAGGAGAGAAGGGAAGGGGATAGAGAATTAAAGGCTTTAAGCACCCATGTCATCACTGACATCACTGGGTGCATGAGATCCCAGGGATATGGGCAGAAGCAGGAAAAGAGGAGCCTGGAGAAAAGTCCCCCTGCAATTGGGCTTACCACTACCACTGTGCCTTCCCCAGTCCACTTAGAAACTTACTGTTTAGTGCCTTGTTCTCACCAACAATCTAACCTAAGCTAGTCAGAATTCAGTTTTCCAGCCCAGAGACCACCTTCCTTTCTACTCCCCTCCCCACACATGTACTCACATCATCACTTGCTTCTGCTCCTTTACACATACATATTTCAAGAAATACATGTGTGCCTCAATTTCTTTGCCATTCGTTCACTTGAATTCATCGTTTTCAATCCCTGGAGAATATATGACTACAAACTTTTGTGGAGGAGAGAAAGCTTTGTCCTTTCCTCAAAAGAAAGGATGTGCCCCTCAAAATGGAGTTTGGTGGCAGTGGGAGCCAAGCAGAGTTCACAGGGGTGCAAGCACGGGCAGTGTCCTTGCAAGGAATGGGAGCCTTGGCCTTGGAACTTGGTGGCAGGCCTGACTCAGATTCTCTTCCTGAGAGAACTGTCTCTCCCTCCCCAGTTGGACATTCGATTCCTCTGACTCCACTTGGTTCTCAGCGTCTGCCTGCCTCAAGGAGGGAATGAGCTGGCTATGCCAGTGTGGGATTCTGAACCTTGCCATGGTGATTTCGCGCTGCAAAATTGACTATCCCAGCTTCTGCTTTCATCTCAGTCTTGGGAGCTTGGGGAGTGTGAATCCCCCTGGACTTGCCCTTGATCTGTAGACAAAATGCAGTGACACAGCCTGTGGCTAAGACACAGCCCTTGGACCTGGTCAAGGGGCCTGACTTCTGCCTGCCTGAGAAGAGGCTGTCAAGCAGATGGCCCTCCCCAGAATGACCTGGGCTCTACTCTTCTTCTTTTTCTTTTCTTTTTCTTTTTCTTTTTTTTTTTTTGACTTGGTCTCACTACTTTGATCACCTGTCACCTCTTTCTACAACCACTCCTCCTTGCTCCTTAGTCTGCCATGAAATTTTAATTTAAATGTTAATAGTGAAAACCCATTCTCAATTTATATTTTCTAGTTTAACTTCTAGGGATGGTGTTTCTAGAGGTCAACTTCCAGACTGGAAGAAAGCGTACTCATGAAATAACAGTGTCCATGGCTCAGTTAACTTCCTTAAAGCACCATTTCTGGATACATTTTGTGAAGTCACAGTTTAGAAAAACAAAGCTCCCAAAAGGCTCTAAGAATGAAGCCATGTTCAGACTGGCAATCCGACTAACTTATAAACATTTTCTCCATTTATTTAACTTTCCCCATCCAAATGCAGAGAAGGGAAACATAGTTTGGAGAGAAATGTGTTGATGCTGTTGGGGAGAGGGGAGTTGCTGAGCTCCTGCTGGCCCTTGTATTTCCCCCCATCTCAACCACCACTCCCCAGCTATGAGCAAGCAGGCACACCCACAATGGGCATAGCACGTGGGGTTCAAATGAAACCATGGGGCAGTCTACAAGACTGCCACCAAAATATAATCCGCATCAGCCTGCAAAACTGCTCCCCTTTTAACCATACCCCCCAGGGCTCATTTTGCCCTTCGGAAAACTCCTTATACTTCTGCCTAAAGATTGGCCCTTTCTGACAGTGTTCTTCTCAACTTTATCGCTCTAGTATACCTTTGCTGTTAGGACAAATAGTTTTAATGGAGTGCCTTCTATTTTCTCTGTACCCTAAAGGTATTACCTCATTCAATCCTGAACAAAGGAAGAGGCAACGAATAACTGCTTTTTACAGCCTAACACCCAAAGCTCAGAGAGGTTCCTAGTTAGGGTTGAGTAGCAGAGCCAGGGCTGAAGCCCAGCTGAGGCTGACTCCACAACAGGAGCACACTCTTCCTGTCTCACCCCGGGCCAGTAGGAGGCTCACCTGACAGATGGAGAGGTGAGTTACAGATGTCACAACCACCAACTGAGCAAAGGAGAGAACGAAGCAGAACTTTTCTTTGCTCACAGCTGTGAGTAAATGTATTTCTGGCCAGTGTATTTCTTACCAGAAATAGAGTTGCCCAAATATTTATTTGTAAGAGGTACAGAGTAGTACAGTTGGAAAAACATCCATCCAAGAACCAGAAGTTCAAGGACTCATACATTTGCACTTTGTAAGTTGGGTTGACCTTGAGTAGGTGTAAATCACCCATACTCTCTGTGCTCATTTCTTCCTCTATCAAGTGAGGATAAACAATGCCTGCCCTCCCTTCATCGCAAGGCTGCTATGAGAATCAATGAAGTGATTGAAGTGAAAAATACAAAATGTTCTATAAATCATGTATAAATATATATTTTTATATTGATGTATTTCCACCTGATAAAAGAACATGTTGGGGTCTATGAATCCATTCTTTAGATCTGCTCTTGGACATAACATTCAGTTTCTCTTGGCCTCAGTTTCCCCCTCTGTAAAATATGGCCATGGGGTTCATTGAACCCTAAGCTTTTTTCTAGCTCTGACCTTCAGCAGATTAATGACTCTTCCTGATTCCTACCATGCTTTCCAACCAGAGATGAGGTTCCCTCACATAGAGCCATCTGTCTTCTCAACCAAGAAGAGGCTGGATATTAAACAGCAAAGGTGTCCCCACAGATGTTCACTACAAAAATCAAACAAACAAACAAACAACAAAAATGGCAGAATTAAATTCAGAGAAGAATAATAACATCTCTATCTCCTCCATAAAGCTTATCACAGGATATTATGTGCCACACAGTATGGTTGGAATAAGATGGATGGAAAAACAGTCCAGAACAGGAGACAGACTTTAAACAAATATTTTCCCAGGTAACTACTTAATTAGAGTTGTGACATATGCTATGACATAGAGTAAGACTGTTGATCAGGAGATTATGTAATGGATCAGAGGGTCTCAGAAGGATTTCCCAAGGAAGGGGCATTTCCAACTATTTCTTGAAGGAGGATCTGGATTTAGCAGGGCATGGGAAGGGGTTAAGAAGACATTAGAGGATATTCTAGGCAGAATGAATGTACAGTGCCAAGGTCTTTTAAAGAGGAAAGTTCTTGATCTATTTGGATCACTGAAAATAAGTTGATTTGGCTACAATGCTGCTAGTGACAGGGAGAATGGCATGACATGAGGTTCCAGATATGGACAGGAACAGATCATGCAGGATCTTATAGGTTAAGATGAAGAATCTGGGCTTTATCCCAAGAGCACAATGATGCCACTAGAAGGTTTTAAGCTAGAGGGTATGTTCAGAGAGATTATCCAGAAAGATCACTGAGGAAGCAACAAGTCTACTAGAGGGGTGTAGGAGTGGTGCACCCAAACGAGTCAAGAGGCCTGGGTTGTGGTGAAAGGTAAGAGCAGATGGTGACTGGGACCAGTCTAGTGGCCATGGAGATAGAGAAATGTGGAAGTAGTTGAGAGATACTTAAGAGGTGAGATGCTCAGGATGCGGTCATTGATTGTGGGTGGTGGGGGAGAAAGAGGGAAGTAACTCATATATACTATACATTCGAATCCAGTGGGGTTGTTGGGACCATGATCCCCAATTTCCAGAGAAAGAAGGTCTCTCAGAAGCTGAGAGACTTGCCCAGATTGAAGAGCTGAAAATTTTGATTCTCAGAACTCTCAGTTCTTACACCGTAATTATTTCAGGTATATAAAGGCTCTTGTCCCAAGTGACTCATCCTAAGTGCTATCAATACTTCACAGAAAACTCAATGCAGGTCTGATTTCATGTGTATTGAATGCCAAGCACACCACAGCAAAGGCCATATGATGAGAAGGGACCGGAGTGAGCAAGTGACATCATGGGCCAAATAGAGTCGCTACAAAAAC
Source organism: Canis lupus familiaris (assembly GCF_011100685.1). Taxonomy (NCBI): domain Eukaryota; kingdom Metazoa; phylum Chordata; class Mammalia; order Carnivora; family Canidae; genus Canis; species Canis lupus. Next base: position 71,925,617 of record NC_049225.1, read on the forward strand.
GTGCACCGCAGACTCCTTACACAATCACCTAATTATAGCTCCTGAGGAAGCGCTGTACAATAACACACTGCACGGAAGTCAGTGGATAACTGTCAGTGGGTCAGACGGTCTTTTTAATCTGAGTTGATATTTGGAAGATAATGTGTAACAGGCTCTATGAGGTTTTTGCAGTGGGGCTCTTGGCTGAACAGGTCATAAATCTTTCATGTCCAAGAGAAAGGTCTGTCCAGCTGGTGAGTGAACAGGCTCTTCCACACCCCGGATTCAAAGTCTGCCTGACCTTAAAGCCCTTTCTCCTCGTATCCCAAAGAAAGAGAACAAAGATGTCACAAAGTTCACATAAATATGTGTGTATCCTACACACAATGCAATGTTCATGTACCACTGCTCCTCCAACTGCAATGACCCAGCATGGTCTGGCCAAGGCAAACATTGATTTCTTTCCAAATATTCTGGTTTTAAAGACTATAGTTAAATAGCTCCCTTAAAGTTCCCAAATCATAAGAGGCAGAGTTTGGAAATTGAGTCTCTCCAAGCTCAGAGTCATGCTGTCTCATAACCAATCTGAGCCTCGGGTTCCTTGTGCACAATGAGGACCTTCTCCACCCCACAGCTCAGCTGTGGCAGTTAATACCTGGAAAGTGTCTCCCACAGGGCCTGGCTCACGGCGAACACTCGACAAATGGTCTCTATTAATTCCAATAGAGTGGCAAGAGAGTACATGTAACATTTAATGTAGAATTAAAATGAATATAAATTATACAAATAGTACACTCTGATTTATTCAGAAAGACTGAGACTGACATTTGAGTGTCACAGATATATCTGAGCTATTATTTAACATAGAGTAACAACACATTTCCCATTCAATGGCTAAAATTTTACTGGTCATGTTGGCTCCACTCTGCTCTCCCTGTATGACTCATTCATGATTCCCCAAGCACTTCAAGATCTTGCTATGCTTTCAATCCTTGAAAGCAGCATAGTTTCAGAAAATGCATGCAATAATGCCGGCACTGTTTCCTGCCTCACTTGGATTTTGCCTTCCTTCGGATGACAAACATGAATTACTCTTACTGAACTGATCTGTGCCAGATACGCTGCCAGATGCTGGCTCCACAAGCAAATGGATGGTGTGGTCACTGGCATCATGTAATTAGTTCATGTTCTGGTGGGGCGGCAGGCCTGGAAGCCCCGGTTCAGATGCGGTGTCCTGAGAGCTGTAAAAGCAGTAAATTCCATCTCTGGGGAAGAAAGGCAGAGGGAGCTACTTACTGCCTGAGCTCCAGAGGAAGAAGTATTCAAGAGCCTACCTTTTTCCTCAATTTCACCATCTGACGGAGGTGCTAGGAAGTTGGCTCATTTGCTGGAGCCGTGAGAAATGGGTTTATGTAGGTGATGAAGAGGAGGGAAAGTTGCTGACTAGTGGCCCACTGAACCCCACAATGATTTGGTCCCATGGAGTTCCAGTTCAGATAGACACAGGGGAGAGGCAAAGCTGGCCGCCTTGCAGCTGACACAGACCCGGCCAGGGCGGCCTCTTCTCCTCACCTCACCCCACTCTCCTTAGTGTATCACTTTCTATCACCCTATCCTTAGCTCCTGCCACCCAGAAATTTTTCTCCAGATGGGAGGACTGGCAATCAGCTCCCCTCCCTTGTGTAACCAAATATCTCACCCTGAAGATATGCTCAGACTCTCTGGCCCGGGCTCAGCCCTCCGGTTTACAGCGTGGCACGACACAGCCAGCCAGCCTGCTCAGAGCCCCACCAGTTTCTAATTAAAACAGAACAAGTGTTTCTTTAGACACAGACCAATTTCTTAGAGGAGAAACAGCAGGTTCCTCTAAGGTTGGCCTGCAGGTCTCACACAGTGGGGTTGTTTATGAAGGAAAGGCAAACAGACTGGTTTTGGAAAGTACAAATGGATGTATTATTATTATCAACTAGTATCTTAACCATATTGCCACCTGACACTGACTACAAAGAACATGTCTCTGGAATGGCATTCAATAGATTGGGGTAGAAATCTCAATATTTTAATGTGTTGGAGCTGCAAAAATAAAAAATAATTTCCTGTCTCCCTTAGGTTATAAAAGTTTACCTAATCCTCTCCATATTGATCATATTCAGCATTATGATATGGAAATGTCAACATTCCTGAAAATAAAAGTTTTTATCATTAAGAGTTTAAAAAAATCAACCCAAATTCCAATGAAATTTGTAATTGAACACATTCCCCGTTTTAGTAGGCAAGATTGCATGGTTTAGCCCTGAGACCACAGACTTCATGGCCTAAGGACAGGGGTATTGTTCAAAATACTGAGGGGCCACATCTGTGCAGGGCAAGGACTAACCAGCAAATGGATGCAAGATTTAGCACTGGAGCAGGGAGGCAGCTACCAGATGGGACCTCTTTATGGCAGGTAGTTGGGAAGTGAGGTTGGGGTGTGCTATTGGAGAACGTGCCCCCAAGCAAGAAGGGTGCTAAGGGAGCTAAGAAAAGCTATTTACTAATAGAACAGGAAGATTTCACAATTTAGCAACTGGTTCAGGTGGACCGGTACACACCCACTAAATACTGGCCCTGCCCAAAGGGAACGGGCAAGAACCTAACTGAGGGAACAAGCTGGCTGAGAGGTTGATGCCCTAAAGGGGCAGATATGACCTGGCTCTTGCTAATTGCTGCTAGACCTTCTGATTTCTCACGAGAAGCTAAAAATCTGTATTTCATTATGGCAAGTAATCCACGTTAAAAAAAATGAAGCCATGTGAGCCAAACCAAACAGGTCGGCTAGTAACCATTTTGTGACCTGTGATTGACAGTGATCCAGGGTAACAGGGCCCCTTGCACCCATAGTCTCCACAGAAACACGAACCTACCAAGTTGCTCCAAAAGCCACAACATCTCTCTACCCTTGAAGCCCCGGCCCTGATTCAGGCCACCTCATGCCTTACAGGCTTTATCACAACTGACCAAACTGGTCCTCAAACAGTGCCACAGACATTCCCCTCTTTTAAACTACCACCTACAAGGTGGCTTAGTCAGTTAAGTGTTGGGCTCTTGATTTTGGCTCAAGTCCTCATCTCAGGGTCCTGATCTCGAGGTCATGAGACTGAACCCTATGTGAGGCTCTGCATCATGCTCCAGGTCAGGCTCAGTGCTGGGCATTGAGCCTTCTTAAGACTCTCTCTGTGTCTACAGGGGCTGCCATGGAGTTGGGCACCCAGAGTCCCAGAAAGGGAAAGAAGTTCTTCTGAGAACTTAGAACTTCTAAGAAGTTCTTCTTCTAAGAAGAAGAAGAAGCTATTTTCAATCCCTTTACTATATTTTTTAAAGATTTTATTTTATTTTTTTAGAGAGAGAGAGAGTTCACACACATGCATGTGAGTTGGGGGATGGGCAGAAGAGAGGGAGAGAAAGATCTCAAGCAGACTCCCCACTGAACACAGAGCCCGATTTGGGGATCCATCTCATGACCCAAGCCAAAACAGAGTCATTCTCTTAAGTGACTGACTGAGCCACCCAGGTGCCCCCAGTCCTTTTACTATGTCAAGCAGTGACACCTAATGATGATAATGTGGTATCGCAACCCAGCTTTATTTAATTTGGAAGATGCTCACCTAAACATAGAGGAAATATATATATATATATATATATATATATATATATATATATATACTCCAATAAAATATATATATATATATATTTTATTGGAGTTCAATTTGCCAACATATAGCATAACACCCAGTGCTCATCCCATCAAATGCCCCCCTCAGTGCCCATCACCCAGTCACCCCCACCCCCCGCCCACCTCCCTTTCCACCACCTCTTGTTCGTTTCCCAGAGTTAGGAGTCTCTCATGTGCTGTCTCCCTCTCTGGTATTTCTCACTCATTTTTTTCTCCTTTCCCCTTTATTCCCTTTCACTATTTTTTATATTCCCCAAATGAATGAGACCATATAATGTTTGTCCTTCTCCAATTGACTTATTTCACTCAGCATAATACCCTCCAGTTCCATCCACGTCGAAGCAAATGGTGGGTATTCGTCATTTCTAATGGCTGAGTAATATTCCATTGTATACATAGACCACATCTTCTTTATCCATTCATCTTTCGATGGATACCAAGGCTCCTTCTACAGTTTGGCTATTGTGGCCATTGCTGCTAGAAACATTGGGGTGCAGGTGTCCCGGCGTTTCACTGCATCTGTATCTTTGGGGTAAATCCCCAACAGTGCAATTACTGGGTTGTAGGGTAGCTCTATTTTTAACTCTTTGAGGAACCTCCACACAGTTTTCCAGAGTGGCTGCACCAGTTCACATTCCAACCAACAGTGCAAGAGGGTTCCCCTTTCTCCACATCCTCTCTAACATTTGTTGTTTCCTGTCTTGTTAATTTTCTCCATTCTCACTGGTGTGAGGTGGTATCTCATTGTGGTTTTGATTTGTATTTCCCTGATGGCAGAGCATTTTCTCATGTGCGTGTTGGCCATGTCTATGTCTTCCTCTGTGAGATTTCTGTTCATGTCTTTTGCCCATTTCATGATTGGATTGTTTGTTTCTTTGGTGTTGAGTTTAATAAGTTCTTTATAGATCTTGGAAACTAGCCCTTTATCTGATAGGTCATTTGCAAATATCTTCTCCCATTCTGTAGGTTGTCTTTTAGTTTTGTTGACTGTATCCTTTGCTGTGCAAAAGCTTCTTATCTTGATGAAGTCCCAATAATTCATTTTTGCTTTTGTTTCTCTTGCCTTCATGGGTGTATCTTGCAAGAAGTTACTGTGGCCAAGAAGTTACTGTGGCAACACAGGGTGTTGCCTGTGTTCTCCGCTAGGATTTTGATGGAATCTTGTCTCACATTTAGATCTTTCATCCATTTTGAGTTTATCTTTGTGTATGGTGTAAGAGAATGGTCTAGTTTCATTCTTCTGTATGTGGATGTCCAATTTTCCCAGCACCATTTATTGAAGAGACTGTCTTTCTTCCAATGGATAGTCTTTCCTCCTTTATCGAATATTAGTTGACCATAAAGTTCAGGGTCCACTTCTGGGTTCTCTATTCTGTTCCATTGATCTATGTGTCTGTTTTTGTGCCAGTACCACACTGTCTTGATGACCACAGCTTTGTAGTACAACCTGAAAATCTGGCATTGTGATGCCCCCAGCTATGGTTTTCTTTTTTAATATTTCCCTGGCTATTCGGGGTCTTTTCTGATTCCACACAGATCTTAAGATGATTTGTTCCAACTCTCTGAAGAAGTCCATGGTATTTTGATAGGGATTGCATTAAATGTGTAAATTGCCCTGGGTAGCATTGACATTTTCACAATATTAATTCTTCCAATCCATAAGCATGGAATATTTTTCCATCTCTTTGTGTCTTCCTCAATTTCTTTCAGAAGTGTTCTGTAGTTTTTAGGGTATAGATCCTTTACCTCTTTGGTTAGGTTTATTCCTAGGTATCTTATGCTTAACATAGAGGAAATAAATAAGAATATGACATTTAAATATTTTATACAAGAGAAAGCCCAAAATTGAAAGATGCAGCAAAGACATCTGAAATAGTCATGGTCACTATTTGAAGCCTTTCTTTTAAATTCAACTATTGAAGGATTTTTTAATGGTAAAAATGTGGCACCAATTCTTTAATAGTTTTTTAGAAAATTGAATTTAAAGATTAGAAAGGTAGTCTATACCCATTTCTCCTATATTTCATTCCTGAAATGTATATATTTTTCAGGTCTTGGGAATGCTCTTTAAAAGATAGTCTTCCTTTCCCAAACATCTGAATATACTTGACTCAACTGAACTGTTAACTTAAAAATGGTTAAGATGCTGAATTTTATGTTACATGTTTTTTACTAAAATAAAATAATTTTTATAATAAATTTATTTTTTAAGGTAGAGATGGGCCTCAACCCACTCTCCTTAAGAGGTCCTTAATATGGAGAAAGCAGGCATCAACACAAGATAAAGAGAGTGATTGAGATTAAGCCTAAATCTTGGTCCTTGAATTCCATAGTCTAGTCCTAGAAACAGCTGTACCAAGAAGCAAATTGTTTACCTCTAGTTGCTATGATCCCATCCTTCAGGGGTGATCATTCATTCAGTAGGCATTTACTGGGGCCTATTACCGAGGCTCTGAGGGTATCATTAAAGCATAGTCTGTGTCCTTCACTTACTCAAAACCCAGATTCTAGTTAATGTGCTGCCAATATACTTGGAGTTGGAGATGAAATAGGTACCTGCTAAGGCCCAGCCTCTCGATGATTCATTAGTCCATAGCAACATTTGCATGCCTGGTCACGAGGTCAGGTGGCCCCCAGGGAGCCCACACCTGCCTGTATCTAAAGATGTTCACCACTTTTCTTATTCACTTTCAGGTATGAAAGCATAGATGTCTCCTTACTAGCCTCCTCCTTGCCATCCCGCTCTGACTGCAAGAGGTCCTGAACTTACCCAGGGAGCAAAATAAAAGCTGAAGGTAAAAATGAGTGGTGGAGGCAATAGGCATCTGTTTATGTCCAGTCAATGAGAAAAGGTAAATGTAACCCACCTCCATGTTTTCTCTGAGCCTTGAGCCTTCTGCTTTCTGTACCCTTGGAAATTCACCAGGTAGCAGTGATTTCGTCTCCGTAGGCTGGCTCCTGAGTGAGGCACTTGCCCACACAAACTTAGCATCCAGCGGATTGGTAGGAGTTAGACTGAAGGATATTAGACCCAAAAGAGAGCTTAGAATCAAGGATTATCATCTTATAGATAGGAAATTTACCAACTCTTGTGGTAAATTTGTGGTACCACAAGAGTTGGTAAATTTCCCAAGCTCACAGCAATAATTTGTCAAGTCTGAAGCAGAACTCAGGTCTCCTGACTCCCACTATAATCTATGCTAAGCCCAAGATACCTCTACTAAGAGAATACAATAGACTATTAAGACATAGATGGTCCAGTTTCAGGCTCTGATCACATAAAAGTTTTAGAAGTCTTTCATGTTCATTTTCAGTGTCTTTTTGCTAGGCCTCTGGATTAAGGTAATGATGGCAACACCTATACCCAGTCATGGATTTTATACAGAAAGGCTGGAGAGCCTGCCCGGAAGCCCTCCCACCCTGCCAATTGGATCATGTTCTAGTCTCGGGTTGAGTTCCATGGGAGCTTGAGGATCCAGACTTCAGTTCAGATCTCCAGTCAGTGGAATAATGGATGTCACTGTCGGCTCTAGAACACATCTCTGTGCCTCTATCTTCATGAATGAAATGATTTATTGCGAAACTCTAGTGAGGTTATTGTGAACATCAAAAGGCAGTGTAAGCTGTTGTTAAATGTATGCGACTTTAAGATAGAACACTTTTCGATAATGATGTATCAATGTAGGCTCATCCATTATAACAAATGTACCACTCTGGGGGAAGACGCTGATGATGAAGGAGACTGTGCATGTGTGGAGGCAAGGGATAGATGTGGGAAACCTCTGTACTTTCCTCCCAGTTTTGCTGTTAACCTAAAACTGCTCTAAAAACTACAGTTTTATAGTTCAGTATTTTTACAGTGTATTAAATAATAAATTACTTTAAAAAGACAGAACACCATTAATCCACATTACCTCTATTATCACACAGTACCTTTCCTCTTAACTCAAAATATGGAGTGCTCCATTTTATGGGAAGACAGAGAATTAAGAGGCTGTAGTGGAGCCAAGACATTAACACTGCTTGGGGCTGCCCCAGATCTGACAGCCAGTCTCTCAACTCAGCCATATCATTATTGGGGTCTTGAGGGCCCCTAAAGCACCAAATTTCCCAGATCTCCTTGAGCTCAGAATCAGAAGGAACATGACTACTCTATGTTGTCATGAGAAGTGCTTCATGGGGCAGTGTTCATGACCTCTTGCTTCAGAGTCACTTGGGACACTTGTCACAAATGCAGAATCATGGGCCCTGCCTCAGGGTCTTACTGAATCCAAATGACTGAGAGGGGGGCCCAGAATTTGATATTTCTAGTAATTGTCCCAAGATGACTCTGATGCAGCCTGATGTATCAGAATCAGTTTCTGCTGATATTGGATCACCCTTTTATGTTGAGACCATACACCAGAAGGCTGAATCCATAGCGTGTCTGAATCCAGAAAGCCTCCCTCCAGGCAACATTCTTTCTGCAACTTGTAAGGCACCACAAGCTGTCAGAAAGGGCGGTGTGGACAAGGACATCACTGAGGGCTTTTTGGACTTCAGAAGGGGGAAGGGTCCAGCTCCCATTTCCCAAAGAATGGCTGCTTCAGCAAAGGGCTGAGTGAGAGGTTAGTAATGCAGCCATGGCCACAATTATGTACTGCCCAGACAGATGCTGCCCAAGTGCATGACTTACACCCCAGTCATGGGTTTGACTTTTGTGGGATCTCTGGTCTGACATTTTCTAAGACCAGATCACTTTCCCTATATCTGAGGGTTGACAGGATATTTATGAACAGTGCCCATAAAATGCCACCTGGGGGCTAGAGAATTTCTCGATCCCAGGGTCACCTCAGTCTGATTTAAGTCCCTGTGCTTCAGTTTGTTTAGGAGCATAACAGAAACTCTCCCGCTGCCCTGCCTCCAAGGGGCATTGCCAGGAGAAAGAGGCAGGATTTGCAGAAAGGCAAACCTCAGCTCACCTGCAGATGCCCCTGTGTGAATATACGCTCTGGGATTTAGGTGCCATCCTTGTCTGAAAATCAAAATGGATTCCACCTGCTGCGGCTCATATCTGGGTCTTGCCAGGCCGCACACCCAGGGACTAGAACTGAAGGGAAGCCAGCTGCCCCTTCCAATCACACAAGGCCCTCTGGCATTTCAGTTCTTGGCTTTCCACCGCAGCACACTCCATGTCAGCAGCCCTATGACCCCACTTGGTGTGAGAGTCCGTGGCAGTCCCTGCCAGCACTGTTGGAAGCGCTCTGAGGCTCTGGACGCTGCCACCAAGGCAGCCGGCTGCTATGCCCTTCCTTCCTGCCTTTCACATTTCCCTCCCAGGCAGTCCTGAGGTGCTTCTTCATTTCACCCTTACTCTTTTTGGAGCAGCCTTGGAATTGTTGGTGTTTCTTTCAAAAAGAGCAAAGAGAGCAAGAGAGATCAGGGGAGACTAGATTGGAGACGGACTTAAACTCAAAAGCCTCCAAAGTCTTTTTGTGAGGCTTCTATTTGGATTCTCCAACAACTATTTTTCAAAGAGCAATCTGAATTTTAAGCACAAGTCTCAATCAATGAAAAGACTCCAATATGACTAATGATGGCTCAGGAAGTTAGCAAGAGAAAATGAAAAACTGATTTCAGTTTTTCTGGACTGCATTTGAAAGACATGGGTAAAGAAATCAGATCTACCTTTGAAAACCAAGGGCGGATAGAAGGCAAACCAAGCTGAGGAAAGATTAGTCTAGAATTGCTGGCAAATCCCTTTTAGTCAGGCCAAATTTGTGCGTGTATTGGCCCCTTGTGTGACCATAATGATTGCCACTTAACAAGCATTTACTGTTGTCTTGGCCATTGGTGAAGTCTTTCTCTTATATTAATTATTTCATTTAATCTTGACAACAACCCCACAAGTTAAGTATTGGTTTCTCAGTTCTACAGATGTGGACATTGAGGCTCAACAAAGTGAAATAGCTTGCCCAAGGTCACCATACTCAGTAGAGCTGGGATCCCAACCTAGGTCTGTCTCATTCTGGTCAGTGACTCCAAGAATAGCAGAGCTGAAGAAACACTGGGCTGCTATCAAAGATCTTTATTTATGAAGAAAAAAAATCTTTATTTATGGTCCCAGCTCTACTATTAACAGATGGTGTGTCCCATCACAAGTGGCTGACCCTCAGGGCTCTAGTTTTCTCAACTGTAAAATGTGGGGCTCAGTAGTCGATAGGCTCAAATGCCCTTTCCATGCCTACCAATCTCTAACTACAGCTTCTCTCTTGCACACTATTCCAGCAGCCCTCCAGCTTTCTCTGAATTTCATGATACATAGTTGGTCATAATTATAACTTATGGGATCCTTAATCCTGATTTTGTTGGCCTCCAAATTGCAACATTGTTTTTATAAGTAAAAAAATGCAACCTGCTTGACAAGTGTCTGCTTTGCCACAGCCCACATTGTGACCAGCTCCCAAGGCACACTGCTGTAAAGGTAAGGGAATGCTTGTCAGACAGCTCCAGAGATAAAAGCAGTAATGTTTGCTTGTGTTGCTCTGCCTTCTCATTATTCACAGTCCTGTGATCTTCAGTAAAGGGGAAAAATTGGAAGCTAACTACACATACACTAAAAGAATAATGTTGACTGTTGTTGACTGTTTATAATGAGAAAGATCTTGGAAGATGTGAGTAAATCCAGACGCAGCTCAGTTAGAACCACACATCTGGCCTGGAGCAGCTTCATGAATCTCACCTCCAAGCCACACATAATCAGGCAAAAGAGAGGGTCAACATGCACCATAATTTTGGAATTCAGCCAGCCTTGCACCTGTGAAATAAAGAACATGGTCACTGGGGCAGATCAATAGGAGAAAGGCTAAGGGGATGGATCATAGTCTAGTCTCCAGCTTCCAAGAGGGGCTAACTGTTGGTGGGCACTGAACATGTAAGGCCTGGATTTCAAAACTAAGATTGCACATTTTTGGGATAAAGAAATGTATCTACAAGAATGTTCTTCAGGATTTACTTGTTTCAGGCCAAAATACACATATGCCACAATATAGTATTTCCAAGCAATATCTTGAGTCCAAGATCTCTGAAAAGCCAGCCTGCTCCTGCTAGGGCGCCTCTGAATATAGAAGCAGTAATGAGAACATTTGTGTAACGATTCATTGTTTGCAAAGTGCTTTCACACTCTGATCCTTCTAACATCCCAGAGTCACCGAGGTTCCAAAAAGCTTATGTAACTTGCTTGACCCGGCATTTGAACCCAGGTCTCCTGACTAGAGCTTTTCTCCACACCATGTATTTCTGAATAATAAGATTTTTTTTCCACAAAGGAAATAAATCTTTTTTTTAAAATAAAATAAGCAAAAGAAAAATGACTACATACCTAGGAGGCAAGATTTCTGCTGGCTGTTTGTCATGGTTGACTTGCTATTTTTCATAAACAAGAGGCAGTAAGGTCAAAGGGAAGACCACATGGTACCCAACGAAGTGAACACAATATTTTTCAATGTTGGGGAGAAGTAACAGCAAGCAAGAAAAAAGCAATATCAAAATAGCCTATGAGAAAGGCAAAAGACAGTTTTCCCATTTTTCTAAATTTAGATAGGTTTCAGATGCTGTCACTGCCAGCACCATGAGAGTCTTTGTGTCAAACATGACCAGCAGCAAGGCCAAGAGGTAGATCAGGGTTCCAACTGGCTTCATGAGAAGCTGAATCAACCAGAGTCCACCTAAGACAACCATAGCCAAATCTTGGATAACTTTCACATTAGAAGACAACCTCTCAAACACACAGAATCAAATTCTTCCTGTGAATAGAGCATCCTATCTGCCACCACAGCAATTCTTAATTATGGGGCTGATATGGATTGGGGCTTATTTTCTAAAAATTTGCCCTTCATATACATTACTGAGATACTAATAATAAATTGCCACAAGCAACCAATTATATTAGCATTTCATAATTTGCAAAGCTTTTACTCTTTCTCTCTGTCTTGTCTGAATTGTAAAATACTCCTCTGGATGTAGTCTGAGTGATCGATATTGCCATTCTACTGATGAAAAACTGAGGCTCACAGTTTATATGACTTCCCTAAACTCACAAAATTACTAACTAGTGAAGGAGAAACATAAACCCTAAACTCCTGACTTCATATTTCATGCTACTTCCAAGATACCAGCCATACCACTGATTAAGACTCCTGATTAATGTAGTAAATATTCTTCTCTCATATGTTTATCTTTTGCCATGGCTGATCAACTTCAGAGATCTGAGAGCGGCCCCACACATCTGGTCACATCAGCTCTGTCAAGCAGATCTGAGGAGAGAATCCAGTTGTCAGCCACCCACGCTTCAAAGTGACTTATAAACAGCAAAACCATCAGCCATGGATGTCTCAGAATAAGAAAATCTATGAGGAAGACCTACTCATAGGCTTAGAATGTCATGGATACTTTGGATAGGAGGCTATAATGCTGGATGTCTGCCTGTCTGTCCTGAGGATGAGGGAGAGATAAGACCATGTGTGGAAGCTGTAGCAGCTCAGGGAACAACTCCCAGCCAAGTCAAGCTGAAGGGGAAACGGAGAAGGGCCAGCAACTCTGCTGACTCAAAGAAACTGATGGCAAAAATATTACAATTATTTCCTTTAGCTATGGTCTCTGGGTTTGTTCCAAGTGGTTCCTGAGTCTGCTCATCCTACAGAATAATATCTGTCCCCTCACCCCCACTCCATCAAGAAAAACCAAGTGACCTCACTGCCTTACAACAAATTCTTAATGAGTCCACCCTCAGAAGATCAAACAGGAGGTCTTTCTAGAAACCAGTGGCTAGATATTCAAAATGTAAGAATTAGTTGCATTAGAAATTGTATTAGTTGTCTATTGCCGTATTAACAAATTATTCCAAAATTTAGCAGCTTAAAACAACAAATAGAATAACTCAAGTCCGTACTGATGGTTGAACCTAGGGAGCAGGGAAGAGAAGTGGAAGACAATAGGATTTGAAACTTTGATGTTAGATCTGGAAGGTCTTGTGATTTTTCCCCCCTTTTCCTGAGCACTTAGTGGATTGTGATATGCAGTCCTCGAGAGTCCTCATGGATCCACTGTTGCTTACATCTTGTTGCAAGGTGTATTCATTCCCTGGGGCTAAAATTTTCACAGACTGGATGACTTAAAACAATAGAAATTTAGTTTCTCACAGTTCTGGAGGCTAAGTCTGAAAACCACTGTCATCAGGACCAAGTCTCTGAGGGCTCTAGAGAAGAATCTTGCCTTGCCTCTTCCCAGCGTCTGGCGGTTGCCTGGCAGTCCTTAGAGTTCCTTGACTTGTAGCTACATCACTCCAGTAGCTGCCTCCATTTCACATGTTGTTGTTGTTGTTGTTGTTTTATCTCTGTATCTTTACATGATCTTCTTATAAGGACACCAGCCATCAGATTTAGGGCTCATGCTAATCCACTATGACCTCAATTTAATTGTATCTACGAAGACTCTTTCCAAATAAGGCCACATTCTGAGGTTCTCAGAGGGCATGAATTTTGGGGGACACTATTCAACCCAGTATACTAGGAATATTTCCCAGAATCATCTCTGTCCTCTCCAATTGGGCATTCACTGATAAGGTAACTACCAAGATTACAATAATTCTACTTAGCAAATATGAGTCATTCCTTTTGACCCTCCATAATTCTGTTTTCATAATCAGTTCTAGGAAAAGAATCCTATGTACATAAGGAAACTTTAAGCACAGAAATAAAGCAAAAACAGTTTTGCTTATGATAGCACGTTTGAAAACTATCCATGGGGATCCCTGGGTGGCGCAGCGGTTTGGCGCCTGCCTTTGGCCCAGGGCATGATCCTGGAGACCCGGGTGGCCCAGGGCATGATCCTGGAGACCCGGGATTGAATCCCACGTTGGGCTCCCGGTGCATGGAGCCTGCTTCTCCCTCTGCCTATGTCTCTGCCTCTCTCTCTCTCTCTGGGTGACTATCATAAATAAATAAAAAAAGTTATTTAAAAAAAACTATCCATGTTTCTAATAATGAAAGAATAGTTCTAACTATTCCATTAGAAAGATCCTAATCTTTCTAACAATGAAAGAATAGTTATTAAGTATAGAAAATACATCTCTATAATAAACTACCAAGTAGCCCCTAAAATTATGAGGCTTGTAGTAATATAGAAAATTTACATATTTAACAAGTGAAGAATACACCATATTTTAAATAAATATTCTAATTATGTTTTAAGAAGAGCAAATAATACTCAAAATTGTACATAAAGTTTAAAATTGGAATGTGGTTCATTAAAATATTAGCACTATGTTTAATGACTTCTTATCTTTTAGGTTGTTCCAATTCTGTATTTCTGCATAAAAAACAACCTCATAACTTATTGCTTAAAATGATAATAATCATGTACTCTCATTAATTTGTGATCCGATTTGGGCAAAGCTCCTAGGGGGTTGACTCATCTCTGTTCCATGTGTGACTGAACTGATACTGAAGGATCTGCTTGCCAAGGTGGCTCAACATGTTGGTGCTGGCTCTCAGCTGGGAGCTCAGTTAGGGCTGGCCAGGGGCCTCAGTTCTTCTCCAGGTGGGCCTCTCCATGGGGCTGCTGAAGCTTCCTCACAACACGGCAGCCCAGTTTCAAGAACAACTGTTCTGAGAGAAAGGAAGTAGAAAGTGCAAGTATCTTAATGGCTGGGCTGGTAACTTGAACAGTGCCACTCCTGTCATGTTCTGTTGGTCAAGTCATCACAGAGCCTGCTCAGATTTAAGGGACGGGGCTCTTCCTGATGAGAGGAATGTCTCAAAGAACCTGTGGTCATCTTTAATCTACCATTTTATGCCAACATTTTCCAGATAATAAACAAATGCTTTTATTTAAGAATTTGAAGACCCCTAATATAAACTCTGATAATTCATAGAACTACTTAAAATAGCAAAGTTCTCTACTCTTAGCTCCTAAAGCCCCTTCTCTACCTACACACACACACACACACACACACACACACACACGCACACGCATACACACACGGAAGATCTCCCATCTTTAGGCACTTCTCCCCCAGTCAGTTCTTTGATGAGGGTGTTGAGTAAACTGGAGTCATGGTCATGGTGGCTTGTGGTATACCCCATTCCAGATAGATACTTTTCAAAAAGGATTTGTTAACAACCCTCCCCTATTTCCTAACTTCCTCACATACAAGAAAACCGATGAATGAAGGAAGCATGTCACCTCTAGAGGGCTGCTGACCCAGGTTGGAGGCACACACCTAAGTAGATATCTGGCTACCCTCCTTATTTCCTACCATATCTGACTAATTAGTTATTAAACACTGAAGGGCTCACAGATGCCTGAATTAGTAATATCAACTCCTAAAAGCTTTTCTCAAATTGGCTCAAATCTCGTAATATTCACTCTTAGATCACATAAAGAGGCACTTACCTCTGGATGCTGCTTTCAGGAAATCATAAAGCTGACGATTTTAGCTGTTAAATGGGACAAAAGGCTAATCATCTTTAAAGAACAGAAATTAAGGTGTGACTAAAAATAATGTATCAACTGCCTAAGATTAAATGGGAGCCAGCATGTTCGAGGTTTGGGCTTAGTTTGTTCTGTTTGGAATTTTGCATGTGTGTGACAGTTATGTCCTGATTTTCAAGTCTGGATGACCCAATTTTACCAGACCTCTGTGAGATCAAAGAGCTGCTACCGGGCAGCCCAGGTGGCTCTGCGGTTTAGCACCGCCTTCAGCCCAGGGTGTGATCCTGGAGACCCGGGATCGAGTCCCATGTCGGGCTCCCTGCATGGAGCCTGCTTCTCCCTCTGCCTGTGTCTCTGCTTCTCTCTGTCATGAATAAATAAATAAAATCTTTAAAAAAAAAAAAAAAAAAAAGAGCTGCTACCAACACCCAATAACCCAGAATTTTAATTAATGCTGTGGATCCACTCTACAGAAAGATATACATGAACATAAGGAAAGTGTGTTGCATACTTTGGGGCATTCACAGACACCCTGCCTAGGTTATGAATCTCCATGTCAGAGACCTCTTAGATCTTTGGTGATTCAGGATAGGAAGTGAGTGCTTCAGAGTGTCATGATAGCTTAGGGCCTGTTAGGCCATGCCAGGCACAACACAGGCAGTTGTTTACAATCCTGTTTTTTCCTTGAGCTATCACAATAGTCACCTGTGAATAAACCCCAAGAGAGAAAGGCCAAACAGCCTAGATACAGCCTGAGTTTCTGTACTAATGATCCTCCTTCCCACTGGTGAGGCAGACACACTTCTCACACCTCATTCTCTTTCCATCCATTCCTTACCCTTCCCTGTTTCTCTTTCCCTCTGCCAAATATTTAATGAGCACCTTTTTAATCCCTTTCTTGGGGGCAGGGGCTAGCAAAACAAATGTGAATAAAATATGGCTCCTCCTATTCATTAAAGAAATTCATTGAACATTCACAGAACCCAACGGGCTTTAGTTTTTATAATCTACATTCCAGTGGGGGAAACACGCTCAAGTCCACAAGCCACACACATATACATTTACAATGAACAGAAAAGAAGGCCATAGCATAGAGATATGTAAGCAACGTTGGGGGCAGAGGAGGGATCAACTGTCTGCTAGGAGGGTCATGGAAGGCTGCTCGGGAAAGATGGCATTGATCCCCATATTCAAAAACAGGCAGACAAGGATGGAAGAAGGGACAATATGGGCAAAGGCACTCAGGTGCAAAACACATGGAACGTCCAGGTTCAGAGATGCTGGAACTGAGAAGCCTGTGCGAGCTCAGCAGGAGTTAAAGCAGGAACAGGGAGAGGCTGAATCTGGACATCCCAAGCGTCACACAGATGAACTCAAACTACTGACACAGATACTCTGGAAGGCTCTACACAGAGGGATGAAATGATAGATTTTCGTTTTAGAAAGCAAGTCTGATGGCAGAATAGAAGATGGATTTGATGAGGACCAGATGAAAAATAGGGAGATTAGTTGGGAGGGAGGCTCCTGGGAGGTCCTGGTCAGGGATAAAAGAGGGTCTAAATTCTAGCAGGGGCAGCAGGGAAGACGAAGGTCAAATAGAAGGCAGTCAGCAGATGGCATGGATGGAAACTGGCAAATGACTGCATGAGGTGGGAGGGGGTGAGGCAGGAATCATCATTATGCCTTACTCCCTTCTTTGAGCGAATAGAAATGTAGTGGACCGAGACACGGAATACTGGGTTGTATGGAGTAAGATAATGAAGCTTGAGGGGCATGGGGAGTGTGAGGGCCTGTGAAATACCCACTGCAGATTCTACCCTGGTGATGGGACTACAGGTCCAATGACCACCCACTATCTGTCCAGTCCTGGTTCTGAGGTCCTCGCTCACCAAAATTGATAACGGAAATCTTCCCTCTCTCTTGCCAATCTTGTATGGAAAAACAATTTTGTATAAAACGCTCAAGTGCGAGATCGATCATCTCAAGCATGAAAAGGGCCACTCGTGTTGTGGGTAACAATGAGAAAATCATCTTCGTGCTAAATCTGTCTTTCTCTCCCCTTACATCATAGCAGGCTCCGCCAAGACCACTATGATCAAGTTTTTATTCCTCCCTCCAACCCTCCACAACAACTTTTGGCTGTGTAAGACGAATACTTCCATATGGTGCAATGTTTATGTTAAGACAGGAAAAAATATGAAATGCTTTCAGTAAATTTTATCCAAGAAACAGTAAATTTACAAATCCTAAGCACTTGGAACAAAATATTGGTCTGTAATTGATTTTGGATGAAGTGTATTTCAACGGGAATAGGAAACTTGGGACAGTTTGTTAACTACTGATGCTTAGAAATCTTGGGTGTCTTTGTATATACTGTAATCTCAGATTACTTGACTTCTTGAATCTCTTTTGTCTTATCTGTAAAATGGGTTTAGCAATTTTACCTATTCATGGGATTTTGTGAGGATTAAATGAGCTACTGCAGATAAAGAGCTCAGAAGAGTAGTCATCAGATAGTAGGCACAGTAGCAAATGTCAGTTATTACCTATAAGCTAAGTGATGAGGGAAGGGGAAGAGAATGAAAATGGTGGTAGAAGAGAAAAAGGACAGAGAGTAGTTGACAAGGATGAAGGTTTTGAGGATTTATTTATGGAGGAATGCCCATTACTACCCATCTCAGAACTGCAGAGGCAGGAAAGCTGTGTACATGTGATCTTGGTGAAAAAGATGTGGGGGGAGGAGGTAATACGTATGTGAGGCCTGTAACTTTCCAACACACATTTTGGATCATCATTCATTTTTATAATTATTTAATTTACTAGGACAAATGAGAGCAGGAGGGGAAAAGGCAAAAGGACTAAAAATTCCTGAATTTTCTAGTGAGGACTATTTGACACGCAAAATTACCTCAGGTCTGTGTGAAATATGTCCACGGAATTTTATTCTATTGACTCATTATTACTTTGGACAAACTGCCAACTTTTGTTTTAGTTTTCTAGTCACAAAAGCACAAGGATCTTTTAGAATGATTTTTAAAGTCTAATTATAGGTACAAACATTTTCATACTTTTCTAATTTAATAGTGATGAAAATCAGGCAAAGTAGATATCATTAGCTCTATTTTTAAATAGGAAATAGTGTATGTTTGTTACATGTCAGGTACTATACTAAATGTTATACAAGGAATGTCTCATCTAATCCTGTAACAAACCTATGAAGATGGTGCTATCATCATCTGAGGCTAGAAGAGAGACGTTTAATAGCTTGCAAGAAGACCTAGACAGTAAAGAGTAGAGCTAAAGTTTGAATCCACATGGGTTTAACTTCAAAGCTTGCTTCCTAAATCCTAACCACTGTATTCTGCTGTTTAAGGATAAACAGATACATGTTCTTTCCTAGTACAGCAATGCTTTTAGCCTGAACTCAGCCTAATTATTTATAATCATGTAATAAATATTGTGAAATTATACAGAAATATTAAACCTTTTGATGCCTATTTTCATATTATGCTCCTAGAATTGCTCAAGACACATGTCCATCTCAATGTACATTCTCTCTCCCAAGGTTATAAGAACCTGTACAGGACCAATAATTGTTGACTAAAGTTTCCAAATACCTAAATTACTTGGTAATAGGCTAAGAATCTACCCCTTATTTATTTATAATACAGATTCATAGTTGTAGTTAAGAAAATGTAAGTACACTTTTAGTGAAGATTAGCTACCAATCTTTTGAATGGTTCAACAATGCAAACTACAAAAACTTTTCATAAAAATGTATTTTTTATTTCATTAAAAAAACAAAACAAAACTGTCCAAAACTGTCCGATATCACTTCCCCTCATGCAAACAGCACTCATGTGAGAGTCTTCAAATTTTACGCTTTTTCCATTCTGGCTCATTCTTTGCTTCCTCATCGTCAGATTCAACTTGGGCAAACATGGTTTTGGGCTGAGTCCTAAAAGAAAGTTAATAAAAAGAGGAAAAATTTAGTCAGCAAGTGCTTATTCGATTAGACTTTGCTACTTTCATCAAGTGGAAGCATATCTGAGGACTCAATTATCTCTTAATTATTAAATATCAATCATTAAATTCCTGGCCAAAAAAAAAAAAAAAAAAAGAATAAGAGAAATTTAATTTTGTTCATCAAAGAGCCAAAGATGTTCCTAAAGGTTTTCCCTCTGTGGCAGATTATGTATGCTGTCCTTTGTTTAAATAAAATGAAAATGTACCAAATTCAGTATCTCATATATTCATAACCACCCTCTACTTCAAACTCAGGCCAACTGGGACTGTTTGGGAAGCCAAATTATAGTCACCAAGCAAGAACACACATGACCTTTATTTACGGCTCTTTGCGTTGTTCCTAGATTTAAGTAGTCCAAATACATGTAATTATGGTGCACACGAACAGGAGAATTTGAGAAAATTTGCTTTCTTATTTAATGAGTCTAAAATAATGGATTATAATATATAGAATAACTTGAGTACTGCCAGCAAAAATAAAAAAACAAACGAATAGACATTCTCTCCACTCCAACACCCAGTTCAGTGCGCAGAAATGTCAAACATTTTAGGATACATCACTGAGTATCGCTGCTTTAATTCTGGCACACGGTACATCAAGCAATCTTTGCATTAGTTCTGAGCTTTATAAACATACATGGTCCAATGACTTTCCTTTTTATACAATTCACACAAAAATAATTTCAAAAAATAAATATGTGAAATGGTTATAATCTATGCTCCTTTTTGGTCATGTTATTGCTGATTCCCTTTTAAGAACAGCTCTATCACATTACAAGGAAATCTTTTTTTGACATTTTTATTTTTCATTTTTTTTTTGTTTCAGGAGTAGAATTTAGTGATTCATCACTTACCTATAACAGTCAGTGCTCATCATAACAAGTGCCCTCCTTAATATCCATCCATTTAGCCCACTCCCACACACTTCCCTCTCACAACCCTCAATTTGTTCTCTATCATTAAGGGTCTCTCATAGTTTGCTTCCCTCTTTCTCTCTTTTTCCTTCTCATAGGTTCATCTGTTTCTTTCTTAAATTCCACATATGAGCAAAATCATTTGGTATTTCTTTTTCTCTGACTTAGGTCGCTTAGCATAATATTCTCTAGCTTCATCCACGTCATTGCAAATTATAAGATTTCATTCTTTTTTTAAAAATTTTTATTTATTTATGATAGTCACACACACACACAGAGAGAGAGAGAGAGAGAGAGAGAGAGAGAGAGGCAGAGACACAGGCAGAGGGAGAAGCAGGCTTCATGCACCGGGAGCCCGACGTGGGATTCGATCCCGGGTCTCCAGGATTGCGCCCTGGGCCAAAGGGCAGGAGCTAAACTGCTGCGCCACCCAGGGATCCCAAGATTTCATTCTTTTTGATAGATGAGTAGTATTCTATTGGGTATGTATACCACATCTTTATCCATTCATCAGTCACTGGACAGTTGGGCTCCTTCCATAGTTTGGCAATTGTTGATAATGCTGCTATGAGCACTGGAGTGCATGTGTGCCTTCAAATCTGTATTTTTGTATCCTTTGAGAAAATACCTAGTATTACAATTTTAGGTTTTGGGTAGTTCTGTTTTTATCTTTTTGAGGAACCTCCTCCATTTCTGTTTTCCAAAGTAGGAAATATTAAAGCACTGTATCAGAAGATGATATATTTAAGCTTATATCTTCATCTTGAATTCAATTCATTACATCAAAGCAATTCCAGAATGTTAAAATGACAACAACCATTCCTTTTCTTTAACAAGTGAAAATAGGGTTAAAACCTTGTATTACTTGTTGCTGTCGTTTTACTATCCTGGGAAGAAGTCTATACCATTCACACTCATGCTGATGTTGCTCTGATGCAAGCTATGTACTGGAATTCCTCACGCATAAGCTAGTCACAACTCCTGTCCCTCTAGTGACTCACACATCCACCTGGAACCCAAAGTGTCCTCATACACAATCCAGTCAAACTTCTCAAGACACTGTTATGACATCTACAAACAAGTCACAGCTCTAATGTTTCCAAAAACAGCTGCAGATTTTCATAAGTCATGAGTTGCTGAATTACTAGAAAGCAGCACCCCTGTCTCTCTAACATGCTACAAAAGACAACTGGGGCTCATTGCATATTTCATCTACTGGCAAAGATGTGGGCCACAGAGGTATGGACAAACCCATATGGGAACAAATCTGTCTGGATTTAAAAATCTTTTGAATTAGATGTTTAATTTCTAAAGAGAAAAAAATAACGTGGTCTTATAATGGTATGTGGCAGTGCTTCATGAGACAACCAGCTCGTCAATGTTAGCCACAACAAGACTTAAGGACTAAGAAGTTTTAATGGTGCTTTTCTGGATATAAAAAAAGAATTTAAATGACAGATCACAGGAAGAATAGAAAGGTTTAAAAAGGTTATTTCATGTAAGTACTTACTCTCATATTCTACCTACTTCCCAAAAGTATTTTTTGCAAGTTGGTGGCTAACTTGAAGGGCTAAGACACGGGGTAGAAAGGGGGCAATGATTGTAAAGAGGCATGAATGTTTTGCAGGGATGGAAATGTTGCATAATCTTGATTGAAGTGGTGATTACATAAGTGTGTATACATTTGTCAAAACTTGAATGAGTGCATTTTCCAATTTATTATACATAGATTATACCTCAATAAAATGGACTTATAAAGAAAATCAAAACAAATGAGAAGGTGAAGAACCAAGGAACAAAAGGATAAGCGTAATAAGACAACACTCAACTTTCTAGTAGCCAAGAAAAAGAAAAAAAATATTCGTCTTCAAAGGAGATACATTTTCCCTCAGCACTAAACTCAGCAAAATTGACTGACTAAACTTTAACATCAGGATCACTCAGACTGTCACTTTCAATTACCAGACCATAACAGTTTCCTTTGCCCTCTCCAGGTAATTTTAACTTAGGGGATATGAATTTGTGTAGAAGATAGAATGGTCTCTTTGAGGAACTCCATGAAATTTAGTATTTTAAATTCTGTTTTTTGAATTACAATGTTGCCAGCAAAATAACCATATTATGTATATGCAACATCAAATCATGACATTTAGCTTTCAAAAAGCCAGGCTCTCCTTCCCCTAGTTACCAAAATTAAGGCACAAACTAGCGTCCAAATTTTCCCAGCATTGCTTATTTACCATTTTGTCTTTCATTTTATTGGCTAGGTAGGGAATACCTGAGTGTAAGAAGTAGGTTCCTTTCAAAAAATGGTGTTCGCAAAATTGTACCAAATGCAATAAATAAAACTGGACTCTTACTTACACCATATGCAAAAGTTAACTTAAAATGGATTGAAGACCTAAACCTAAGAGCAAAAACTATAAAATATTATGGAAAAGCTTTATGACATTGGAATATAGTAATGGTTTCTTTGATAAAACAGCAAAAGCAAAAGCATAATAAAATAAGTCAATTGAACTTTATCAAAATTAAAACCTGTGAACCAATGGACATAATCGATAGTCTAAAAAACCAACCTATGAAATGGGAGAAAATACTTGCTAATCATATATTTGATAAGAGGTTAGTATCTAGGATATATAAAGAACTCTTAAAACTCAACAATAACAACAACAACAACAACAAAACCCTAAACAACACAGTTTAAAACTGGGCAAAGGGCTTGAATAGATATGCCTCCAAAGAAGATAGCAAAAAACTAACAAGCACATAAGAAGATGCTCAACATTGTCAATCATTAGGGAAATGCAGATCAAAACCATAGTAACACCTCATACCCACCAATATGGTTACTATCAAACCAACCCCAGAAAATAAAAAGTATTGGCCAGGATGTGAAGAAACTGGAACCCTTTACACAGTGATGGTGGGAATTTAAAATGATGCTGCATCTATGGAAAATGACATGGTAGTTCCTAAAAAAAAAATAATAATAAAATTATCATGTGATCTGGCAATTCCACTTCAGGAAATATGCCCCCCCAAAATGAAAGTGGGGTCTTAAAGAGATATTTGCATACCCATGTTCAATGCAACATTATTCAGATAGTCAGAAGGTAGAAGCAACCTAAATGTCGTGGATAGATGAATGGATAAACAAAATGTGGTGATATCTATAATGAAATATTACTCAGCCTTAAAAAGGAGAGAAATTCTGGCAAATGCTACAGATGAACCTTAATGAAATTATGCTAAGTGAAACAGGTCAGTCACAAAAAGACAAATACTATATAATTCCACTTAATATGCGGTACTGAGATATTCATATCCATGAGGCAGAATGGTGGTTGCCAGCGACTGGAAAGATGGGGAAAGAAAGAATTCTTGTTTAGTGAGTATAGAGTTTTAGTTTTGCAAGATAAGAAGAGTTCTGAAGATTGGCTGCACAACAATGTAAATGTGCTTAACACTACTGAAATACACACTTAAAAATGGTTAAAGAGGGTTTTATGTTATATATATTTTACCAAACTTAAAAAAATTTTTTTTATTTAAAAAAAAAAGAAGAATCAGACTCTTGGACTTGGGGATAAGGAATAATGAACCTGCTTCTAGAATAAACAAGAGGCACGCTGGAGAAGGCCTTAGCCTCCAATCTGGGGCTCTGCCTAGAGCAGTGCTTCTCAAACCATCTGTGGTGTAAGCCCGTCTTTGTTTTCTAATTTCCAGTCCTTTGCAGACAAATATTATATTTCTAGAAAAATAAAGACTGTTTCAAAGTACAAATCAAACTTTTTATTAGATTCTAAAAATATATCAAATAGCTATACAATTTTCTAAATGACTACCCTCAATTCCTACACTTATCTCATAGCACCGGTTGGTAGAGAACACTGAGTAGCACCCATGGGAACATTTTCCCTCCCAGCTGGGGAAAGAAGGCAGTGCTTTAAAGCAGGGCTCTGAAACCAGGCTGTGGAGTGAGACTCTGTCTTCTTAACATCAACTTTGACATGTGATGAGCTTCCCAAATGTAGGAAAGTACTTCTCACCTTAGGAGAAGCCAGCCCCGGACACATGCCTTCAGACCACTGAAGACTGGGTGAAGGGATGGGGTTCAAGGCCACACTCTCACAGGCCCACCCCTGAAACAGTCTTTAATTCTTGGGAGTTAGGCATGAGCAGGTGAAGAGAGATACAGCCCACGGAGAGAAGTTTCCCCTGTTCCAATCCATCCTGCTCCTAATACCAACATTCTCATAGCACCATTCAGAGCCTTCCATAAGAGCTATATGTTGTTTGCTGAATAGAGACTTTTTTTCTACAAGAGTATTTGACTTGAGTACACTGAACATCCTGTCAAGTCTAGAGAATGCCAGTGTTTTATAGAAGCAAAGTGAGAGAATTACAGCTTTGAATCTTGCAGCTATTCTTTCTTTGCAGCCATTATTATCTTTTTTTTTTTATTTATTTTATTTTATTTTATTTATTTATGATAGTCACAGAGAGAGAGAGAGAGGCAGAGACACAGGCAGAGGGAGAAGCAGGCTCCATGCACCGGGAGCCCGACGTGGGATTCGATCCCGGGTCTCCAGGATCGCGCCCTGGGCCAAAGGCAGGCGCCAAACCACTGCGCCACCCAGGGATCCCCCATTATTATCTTTAAATTAATTTCCAGCAGTTATTCTTTTGAAAAATTTTGGAAACTCATTTTTTGGGGAAAGACTCAAAAAATTCAATTCATGAATGATTATCTAGGGCATTTAAAAATGGATTTCTTCAGTCATTACTCTTTAAGACAATGAGAAACAGAAATGATTAGGCAAAGTTAGGAAGAGAACCAAAAGATCTCTTCCCTGGGGGATGGCCTAATTTGCCCTCGGCATAGAAAACTACTATAAAAATAAATCAACAGGGGAATCCCTGGGTGGCTCAGCGGCTTAGCGCCTGTCTTCAGCCCAGAGCGTGATACTGGAGTCCTGGGATCGAGTCCCGTGTCGGGCTTCTGCATGGAGCCTGCTTCTCCCTCTGCCTGTGTCTCTGCCTCTCTCTCTCTGTGTCTCTCATGAATAAATAAATAAAATCTTTAGGGCAGCCCGGGTGGCTCAGCGGTTTAGTGCCACCTCCGGCCCAGGGCCTGATCTGGGAGACCCGGGATCAAGTCCCATATTGGGCTCCCTGCATGGAGCCTGCTTCTCCCTCTGCCTGTGTCTCTGCCTCTCTCTGTCTCTAATAAATAAATAAAATCTTTAAAAATAATAATAATAAAATAAAATCTTTAAAAAATAATAAAAAAATAATAAAGCAACAATGCCAAGCAGGAGTAAAATGACACATGCAAAAAAAAATTTTTTTTAAGGTTTTATTTATTTATTCATGAGAGACACAGAGAGAGGCAGAGAGAGAAGCAGGCTTTATGCAAGGAGCCCAATGCGGGACTCGATCCCGAGACCCTGGGATCACGTCCTGAGCCAAAGGCTGACACTCAATTGCTGAGCCACCCAGGCATCCCACCCCCTCAAAAATGCTAATGGATTTGAAAACAATTAAAAGTTGGTCCAGAAGTCCCTGATTTTAAAACCAATAGGAAACCAGCAAGTAAACAACAACAAAAAATACTCCAAGTCTCTA
The DNA here is from genome assembly GCF_011100685.1 of Canis lupus familiaris. Taxonomy (NCBI): domain Eukaryota; kingdom Metazoa; phylum Chordata; class Mammalia; order Carnivora; family Canidae; genus Canis; species Canis lupus. The sequence goes on from NC_049225.1 coordinate 71,951,354, forward strand.
TTAACATTGTCACTGGCCACAAAAAAGTGGATTCCTTTCTGGGCTGCTTGAAATTTGTACACTGATTTTAACACAGACTTTGTTGGGTGCTTTCATAAGGAAGAGTAAAACAAACCAAACCAAATGGGCACTGAACACATGGCGGGAACTCAGGAAATACATGCATGAATAAAAAATGAGCAAGAAATACATTACACCACCTTGACAAAGCATTTCCATTTCCAGCCTATTCCCCTGTCTTGTATTTAATTAGTTCTGTACCTGCTTTCTCAAGAGACAGGAAGTTGTTCATTCAAACTTCCAGGCTCATGGAAGATTTATGTCAGTTGCCCAAAACAAAAGCCTATAAAGAGACTGACATGAAGGAAAAGTTGGTAAGGGGAACATTCCATTCAGCCAAAGGTATAATCACCTGGCTCAATAGGTCAGTGGGGACAGGGTAAGCCTGAGTACCAGCAGAGTAACCCACCTTATTGAAATCAGCTTTATCCAGACTATCTAATTTACTAGTTTATGGCCCACACTTAGGCACTTTTCCAGGTATTAACTGAAAACTTAAACTTACAGAAAAGGGTGATGTGAAACTTCCAGTTTGACTAATTCACTTGGTGAACAGTAAACATTTTTCACTTGACTATATATGTCAACTTGTTTACTAGAGTTACCAAGAAAAGGAGGACAGACTACCTATCAACACAGTTATTGTTATGAGCCATTAAATAAACTAATCAGAGAAGGCTGAAAGGTTTTTTCGCTTTATTTTGTTTTAGCTTCAGTAAACTCTGCATTGGCTAATATAGTTAATAGTTCATGAAGCAAATGTAAAAGCTTAAGCAAATGTCTTTCTCAAATCTATCAATTCTGATTAGATGATAATTTGTGCTGAATAATTTTCCCTTTGGGACATTTTTTTTTTAAAGATTTTATTTAGTTATTCATGAGAGATACAGAGAGAGAGAGAAGCAGGCTCCATGCAGGGAGCCCGACATGGGACTCCATCCCGGGTCTCCAAGATCACACCCTGGGCTGAAGGCAGCACTAAATCGCTGAGCCACTCGGGCTGCCCCGGGACATTTTTTAAACTGAATTCTCAATCATATTTGTACAAAGTGAGTCCTTCCCAGCAACTGTGTTCTAAGAGAAAAATGTCAGAAGCCCAACAAAAACTGAGTCCCACCCTCAGTGTTTCCATCCAGAAGAATTTTGTGTAGAATAGTCAGTAACGAATAATGAATATTCCCCCTGCAATAATCTATGAGGGTGTTTCTGAGGTGCATTGTTTGTGTGAGAGATTCAAACCATCAAGCCAGGCTGTCTTCTCTCTTCTGACTAAGCTCTAACCTAGGCCTTCTGTACTCCCTTTCTAGTGCTCAGGCCACAGAAGAATCTCAGAATGTCTTCAGCTGCAATGAAAAGTGCACAGGTCACATTCTTTTTAATTATGGATATTCTTCTGATATGATTCATTCAAAAAGCATAAAGCGAGTTCCAGGGTCACAGAATGAGTATGAGGAGAAATCACTTGCAATATTTAGTCATCAGAATGGGAGTATAAACCACAAGCTTTTTTGGCTCAGGGCCCATTGTTTATTATGAAGGAAAACCTCAAAGCCAAAGTCAATTATAGCCATGACTTGACAATCTGACACACTTGTTAACCCTGTTAGAATGAATACAGTCCAGATGAACTGTGACCCAGTCATCACAATTGCAGAATTATTAAGATTAAATGAAGGGCTTGACCAAAAGATTCCACTTGAAATGGGCCCTTCTTTCTGGCAAAGAGCTAATCAAAGATAATTTTTTAAAAAATATTAGGGATGAATAAGAAGATGAGAAGCAACATGATGTTTCTAGATAAAGAATGTTCTATTTTCTTCAATAAATGAATACATAATATTTTGGAAAACAGATAAACATATCTCAGACTCATTAAAGAGGGCACACTAACTCATAATGCTGGGTGTGTGAGTTCAAAGCCTGGGTGAGGGTGGAAAAAAGGGACAAATGCGAAACCTGTGGAAATTGGAAACAAAAAGAGAAAGAGAAAAAGAGAGGAAAAGGAAAACAAAAAGAACCCTCCAAAATCACTATTACCTGCCTTATCATCAAATGGTTAAAGTTAGAAGGATAAAATGTTTGAAGAGCATACAGGCCTGAGGCCACCCAGGTGTCATCTGCACCCCCCGTCAACTCACATGTGTAGCCGGGTGTTACCGTAGCCCTGCTCTCTTATTTCACAGTCGGGGAAACAACCTCAGGCAACGTCAGTGAAATGCACAGCGAGAACGATCCCCGGAACGTCTGATTCTTAGTCTAGTGTTCAGCTATGCCACGCTGGCTCACATGGTTGTCTTTTCAGCTTCACTAGTAATCAAGTTTTTAGTAACTGCGATCAGTTGCTTTGTGATGAGAAGCAATATTCTGTAGTCATCAAGAGCAGAAGCTTGACTCTGAAGCCAGACTGCCTGCATTCAAATTCCAATTCTGCCACCTGCTACCTGTGTGGCTTTGGTCAAGTTATAACCCTCAACTTCCTCATCTGTAAAATGGGACAATAATACCATTTCCTTCATAAGCTGTTGTGAAGATAAATAAATAATATATATAAAGTTCTTTTTATTTTTTAAGATTTTATTTATTTATTCATGAGAGACACAGAGAGAGGCAGAGACACAGGCAGAGAGAGAAGCAGGTTTCATGCAGGGAGCCTGACGTGGGACTTGATCCTGGGACTCCAGGATCACGCCCTGAGCCAAAGGCAGACGCCCAACCACTGAGCCACCCAGGCACCCTGTATAATTGGAATAATCTATTCTGTGCATTTTAATTTTCTAGGGGTGAATCATTTGTGATTTATTTTAAATAATCACTTTTGCGTTATTATCAAAGTTTAGTGCACAAAATAATCACCTAAGAAACTTAAGATGCAGATTTCCAGCCCCAAGCTCACAGAATCTGAATTGGTCTGAGGTGCCACTTATAAACCTGCATTTTTAACCCACTACTCCCACCTTTGACTCTGATGAGAGGCAGTTCACAAAACTACTTTGAGAAATGCTGGCCTCTACACAGGAATATGGTGGACAGGGACAATCAGTCACTTAAATAGAACTCAGGAAAAAAAGTTACATTTTCCTCTGGGGGTTTTATGTCTCTTCTTGACACAAATAACATATAAACCTTTACTCACTCAAAGAATGATCTCTTTAAATACTGCCTATTAATTCAACATGACTTTAACTGGATCCTTTATAGATGGGAATGATATTTTAATATAAGTTCATATATCCATGTATCCCGTATCTGACAAGACATGCACACCGAAAATTAAATTGACTGAACCAGCAATAATGGCAGCTTATCTGGCAAGAAAAGTGACCATGGCTGACAGAGCTGTCAGGCTGTCAAGCTGCTGGCCAGGGTCCAGGCTCCCACACACGTCCATCTCTGTCTGATGTGTAAGCTAATAGCATTCTGGATCTATATCCTGCCCACTCTCCAGCCAGCTCCTCGCCCCTCCCTCGAGCCACTTCTTTTAACAAGAAACTGTAATTGAATCTGACCATGTGTGGCTGAACAAGAGGCTTCTGTGATCCTGCAGTGTTTTAAAACTTCCATGGCTATTACATTGCTAGTGCCAGGAATGAAACTCGAAGACTCAATCGATAAAGGTAAAGTGTTCAAAGACTCTTTGTTATCATCATTGGAGAACAAAGGTGAGCATATGTCATGTGGAAGCAGGGAGATTTATGTAATGTCTAATTGTGCTTTTCTGTGATAAAGTGAGATACAGTAAATCTTCATTTCATCACTGACAGAAGTCAATTGCAGTGAAGAAAAACAACCAGACACACATTCTCGATTACAGTGACCTTTACGAAAAGATCCTTTTAAATATTAGCTTCCCTTTCGAACACTTTGCCACTTGGCAGTAAATAGTATACTCTAGCAGGTGAACACAGGAGAAATAGCACTGCCATTCTGGCTAACAAATCACATGCCACAGACAGTGCCATGAACTTAGTTAGTATGCAATAAATGGAAGGTGACAAAATTGGGTGGAAGGAAGGAGATGAGAGGAAAATGCAGCAGCAGAAGGGTATATATTAACAGAGAGCACAGACCTCGGAAAAGCTCATTAGAGTAGGGATCAAGAGAGCTGAAGTACAGTTCTAGTTGCAATCACTGTCAATTGCAAGCTTTGGTCTCCTCACATGTAGGGAAAAAGACATGATAGTATCTGTTCTATTTGCAGAGCTAACATTTAAGCTAGCACATTATTCAACTGTAAATACAACTAAATTACCTACAATGCAGGAAAATATCATTTGTTAATGCTCACCAAAAAAACAAAAAGAAATTCCACTTTAATTAATTCTATTTACAGAAAGCTGAAAATCTGGATGAATGATTTCCCAAGAAAATATTAGCTACTGAGCAGATCCACAAGAATTGGAAAATCCAAATAGAGTATTTACTGTGGGGGGGATGGAAAAGAAAGAGAGAAACTAAGAAATTACTATTTACCCTCCCCTCCAGAAAAGCAACAGGTTTTGATAGTTTCACAAGTGAATTCTATCAAATCTTTTCAAATTAGATAAATTTAATGATATTCAAAATAGCCCAAGAGAATGTATACGGAAAAGCATACAAAATTTTTACAAAGCCAGTCTGACAGAGGACAAAGAACAAACCATAACTATGTGAGCGTCATATTAAAGATACAAGGATAATTCAATAATACATAATTATTGATATAAGGAAATTCAGTAATATACTTCACGATATTCATTTATCAAAGAAGAAAAGTCATATGATCACTTTCACAGAAATACAATAAACAAATCCAGTAAAATTTCAGAATCTATTTCATTTATTTCAGAAGAACATGCCTCTTGATCTTTGTATGGTGTTTTCTTTGCATAGGATGCTCTTCCCTTGGATATCTACACAGTTCACTCTCTCATTTCATCCAAGTCAAAAATCACTTAGCAGAGGTTTTACCCCATCACCATATTTTAAAAATCCTCTTACCTCTATTTTAGTTTTATTCTTTGCACTAGCTACCATCTAAAATTTATGGGTTTATTTATTTTTTTAATATTTTATTTATTTATTTATTTATTCATGATAGACAGAGAGAGAGAAGCAGGCTCCATGCTGGGAACCCGATGCGGGACTCGATCCCGGGTCTCCAGGATTGCACCCTGGGCCAAAGGCAGGTGCCAAACCACTGAGCCACCCAGAGATCCCCTATGGGTTTATTTATTGTCTGTCTCTGCCTACTTGAATATAAGCTCCATAAAAACTACTTTATCCTCATAATCTAGAACAATACCTGACATATGGAAGGTGTTTAATAAATCTTTATTGAATAGACAAATAGAAGAGAAAGATATGGATTCATCCTTAACATCTTGTATGTATGAGTTTTCAAAAATTATGCTTTATGGATAAATATTAAATTGAATATGAAATTGCCAATATTTGCCCTTTTTCACCTACAAAAGGGCAATTACATAATTTAACCTAACAGAGTCACTCCTTTATTCTTATTTATTTATTTGTTTATTTATTTTTAAAGATTTCACCTATTTATTCATGACAGACACAGAGAGAGAGAGAGAGGCAGAGACATAGGCAGAGGGAGAAGCAGGATCCATGCAGGGAGCCTGACGTGGGACTTGATCCCGGGTCTCCAGGATCACACCCCGGGCTGAAGGCGGCACTAAACCGCTGGGCCGCTGGGGCTGCCCAGAGTCACTCCTTTAAGGTTCAAATTAAGAAAAAGATATGTGGGATCATATTATTTAATATTGTTCTGGTAGTATTAACACAATTAGATAACTAGTACAAAAATTGGGTAACATCTGTTCATGATAAAAACTTTCAACAAAGTGGGATTAGAGGGAACACACCTCAACATTATAAAGGCCATCTGTGAAAAACCCACAGCTAACATCACATTCAGTGGCAAAAAACTGAGAGTTTTCTCTCTAAAATCAGGAATAAGACAAAGATATCCACTCTTGCCACTTTTACTCAACATAGTACTAGAAGTCCTAGCCACAAAAAGAAATGAGCCATTCATACTGGTATAGAAGTTAAACCATCACGATTGGCAGATGACATGATACTTACATTAAAAAAAAAGAATCCTAAAGACTCCACAAAAAAAGTACTAGAATAAATGAATTCAGTAGAGTTGCAGTATACAAAATTAATATCTAGGGATCCCTGGGTGGCGCAGCGGTTTGGCGCCTGCCTTTGGCCCAGGACGCGATCCTGGAGACCCGGGATCGAATCCCACATCGGGCTCCCAGTGCATGGAGCCTGCTTCTCCCTCTGCCTGTGTCTCTGCGCCTCTCTCTCTCTCTCTGTGACTATCATAAAAAAAAAAAAAAAAAAAAAAAATTAATATCTAGAAATCAGTAGTGTTTCTATACACTAATAATAAAGTGCAGAAAGAGAAATTAAGGAAACAATACTAGTTACAATTGTACCAAAAAGAATAAAATACCTAGAAATAAACTTAACCAAAGAGGTGAAAGACTATACTCTGAAACACTGATGAAAGAAACTGAAGACACAAACAAATGGAAAGATACTCCATGCTCATGGATTGGAAGAACAAGCATTATTAAAAATGTCCATATTGGGGATCCCTGGGTGGCTCAGTGGTTTAGCACCTGCCATTGGCTCAGGGCACGATCCTGGAGTCCCGGGATCGAATCCCACGTCGGGCTCCCGGTGCATGGAGCCTGCTTCTCCCTCTGCCTGTGTTTCTACCAGTCTCTCTCCCTCTCTCTAATGAATAAATAAATAAAATCTTTTAAAAAATGTCCATATTACTCAAAGCAATCTACAGGTTCAATGCAATCCCTATCAAAATACCAACAACATTTTTCACAAATCTAGAACAAATAATTTTAAAATTTGTATGGAACCACAAAAGATCCTGAATTCCCAAATCAACTCAGAAAAAAAGAACAAAGCTGGAGGTATCACAATACCAGATTTTAAGATATACTACAAAGCTGTAGTAACCAAAACAGTATATTACTGGCACAAAAATAAACATAGGTCAACAGAACAGAATAGAATAGAGAGCCTTGAAATAAACCTACACTTTAATGCTCAATGACAAAGGAGGCAAGAATATACACTGGGGAAAAGACAGTGTCTTCAATAAATTGTGCTGAGAAAACTGGACAGCTACACGCAAAAAAAAGGGAAACTGGACCCCTTTTTCACACCATACACACACACAAAAAAACCCTCAAAATGCATTAAAGACCTAAATGTGAGACCTGAAAGCACAAATATAGGCAGTAATAGAGAATATAGGCAGTAATTTCTCTGACATTGGCATTACAGCACTTTTTTAGATGTGTCTCCTGAGGCAAGGGAAATGAAAACAAAAATAAATGAGTGGGACTACATGAAAATAAAAAGCTTGTGCACAGCAAAGGAAACCATAAACAAAACTAAATGGCAACCTACTGAATAGAAGATATCTGCAAATGACATATCCAATTAGGGGTTAATATTCAAAAAAACGTAGAGAACTTACACTATTCAACACCAACCACCCCTGCCCCAACTGTCTGATTAAAGAATGGGCAGTGGACGTGAATAGACATTTTATGTAGAAGACATACAGTATACAGACATAATCATTAGGGAAATGCAACTCAAAACCACAATGAGTTATCACCTCATACCTTTCAGAATGACCTAAATCAAACACAGAAGAAACAAGTTGGCATGGATGTAGAGAAGAAGAAGCCTTCCTAACTGTTGGTGGGAATGTAAATTGGTACAGCCTTGTGAAAAATAGTATGGAGATTCCTCAAAAAAATAAAAATAGAAATGTACGATCCAATAATTCCACTATTGGGTAATTTACCCAAAGTAACAAAAACACTAATTTGAAATTACAAATGCATTCCTATATTTATTGCAGCATTAATTACAATAGTCAAGATGTGAAGCAACCTAAGTGCCTATCAATAGACAAATGAGTAAGAAAGTTGTCAGATATATACACACACAGTGAAGTATTACAAAGCCAAAACAAAACAAAACAAAACAATAAAAGGATAAGCTCATGGCATTTGAGACAACATGGATGGCCCTGGATGGTATTATGCTAAGTGACCTAAGTTAGTAAGAGAAAGAAATACTGTATGATTGCGCTCACCAATGATATCTAAAAAAATCCCCAAAACAAAAAAAATCCTACAATGAACAAACAAAAAACAGAATCAGACCTGTAAATACAGAGAACAAACTATGGTTGCCACAGGGAAGGAGGTGGGGAGTTGGGCAAAATGGGTGATACAGGGAGTGGGAGATACAGGCTTCCAGTTATGGACTGAATACATCGCCAGAATAAAAGGCACAGCATAAGGGATATAGTCAATGATACTGTAACAGGACAGATGGGAACTACACTTGTGGTGAACAGAGCATAATGTATAAACTTGTCAAATCACTAAGTTGCACAGCTGAAAGTAGTATAACATTTTGTGTCCTCTAAACTCAAATAAAAAAATTAATTAAAAAAATAAATTTAAAAAATTGTTAAGAATGAGGTAATCTTACCATTACCATTATCTGCATATGATATAATTTTATGCCTGGAAACAATAAGCAAACTGAGTGAAAAAGTATTGAAAACAATAGGAAAACAAGATAAATAGCTGTATATAAAACAAATACTGATATATACATTGCAGTACATATATATGTGGCCACAGAGCATTTCCATATACACAAGAGTTATAAACTCAGCAGAAAATTCTATTTACAATGCCACAAAAAGATAAAATAACTAGAAACAAAATTAAAAGAGAATGTGAAAGATCTATATAAAGAAAACTTAAAAATACTACTGAGAGATAAAGAGACGTGATTGAATAGAAAGACATACCCTGCCCTTGGTTTAAAAGAACCAATATTGTAAAACTCTGTCTAAATTAATATGCACATTAACTCACTTCCAATACAAATATCACCAAGAATTGGGGAGGGGGCAGGTGTTTACTCTGATAGCTTAAAGTCATAGAAACCTACAAAAATATACAAATTTTAATAAGAAGAATGAGAACAGGCAGTCTTTCAACAATGAAAACAGTCTGATACTTCTACTTGAATAGACCAAATAATAGAGCAGAAGAGAAAGCCCAGAAATGGGCCAAAATTCATATGGAAGTGTAGAGTGTAATGATGTGATTTCGATTCAATAAGGAAAACTAGATTATCCAATTAGAAAGTGTTACAGGAACTGGATAACCAACAGGAAAAAAATAAATTGGAGCTCTACTGTGGTAGGCTGAAATATCCACCTTAAATCCCTGGAAGCTGTAAATATTACCTTTTTGGAAAAAAGTCTTTGTAGACGTGATTACGGATTTTAAGATGAGGCGATAATCCTGATTATCCTGGGTGGGCTCCAAATGACATCATGAGTATGCTTGTAAGAAAGAAGAGGAGACCAACACAAAGCACAGGGCAAAGTGAGCACTGAGAAGAGACTGGGATAATGTGACTCTGAACCAAGCTAGCAGGCAACCTCCAGAAGCTAGAAGAGGCCTGGAACAGAGCTTCCCCTAGAGCCTCTGTATAGAGTGTGCCTCCAATGACACCTTGATTTCAGACTTCTGGCCTCCAGAACTATGAGAATACGTTTCTGTTTTACAGGCCACCACGTCTGGGGTAATTGGTTACAGTGGCCACAGGAAATGAATATACCCTTCTCACTCCCTTCACTAAAATAATTTCACTAAAATAAAAGATTTAACTAAAAAAAAGTATTAATGGAAAGATGGGAGAATTTGAAGAATTATTTTGAATGTGAAGGCTTTCTTAACTAAAACAAAACCCAAGCAGAAAAAAATTCCTAAATCTGCTTACGTTAAAATACATTTGATAAAAAAAAAAAAAAAAATACATTTGATAGCAAACTGCTCCAAATAAATTTGTGTGCGTTTACATGCAAAGCAAATTACTGAGGTATCTCCATAAATATTGAAATGATACTGCTGATTATTGGGTGATATTAACAATGTATAATTTATGGGAAAGTGTCAAAGACCTTATTTACCATTGAAGAAAGTGAGACAATGAAAATATAACTTTTAGAACTTACTGGATAGTAGGTCCTTGCTAGACCCCAGGCCAGGAAGCTGGCCTTAGAATTTCCAGGCTATTGTTTTAACTTCTAACAACTAAAACTTCTTTCATCTTTTGATGAAAGATCTAGCTTTAATATCATATATAATTTTCATGTCTCAGATTTTAAGGAATCCATGCACATAGTGAAAAAAATCCAGCAGTGCTATCAGGCAGACTATGGAACTTGGAAAGCCCCTTTCATTTCACCCCCTCCACCGAACCCCAGCACCCTGCCCATCATCTCATTCCTGCTCCTTTGTTCTCCTACTTAAAAGATACCTACCACCCACATTTCTTATATTTCCTCCCAGAGGGAGTCATGTATAAATGATCAGATATGTGTGTAGTTACATCCACTGTTTAAAAACATAAGTATGCAGACAGCATGTTTTTTATAAGCTGGTTTCTGTTTTTGCTTGTTGGTTGGTTGTTTTACTGGAGATTAGGACATATCCATCCATATGTATCTAGCTTATTCTTTATACTTTCTTGTTATCTTCAATTGTATAGATATACTTTTCTAAAACAATATCCCATTGAAGGATATTTACATTTGTTCTCAGTCTTTTGCTTTCATAAATAACACTGAACTTAGTATCTTTGGACATACATATTTGCCACATGTGCAAAACTTCTGGACACAGAATTGCCAAGTCAAAGGGTATTTGCATTTTAAATTTGAGTAGACAGTGCCAAAGTTTTCTCCAAATGATGTTCACTATGTTCAGCAAATTTTAAAACATGGCTCTGTTGATTCTTCTCTCCCCAGCTATTTTTTTTGTATGTTTCTAAATAAGTTTCTTTGAACATAAAAAAAAAAATCCTAATAGTACTAGAAAATAATGACTCCGTCAAAAACAGAAGTGTCCACAGAGGCATAATCTATAAGCTTATCTGACTGCCAATGATGTGTTGACATCCATTAGCTTATACACACACAGATTCTATACAAAAAAAGGCTAAATGCACACTATTTAGCTGGCCAGCCTTGATATGACCCTCTTAGCTGTTGTAGTATTATCCAACTAATTGTTCAGAGATGTTCCATCTGTACTGTCTGGTTATTAGTATACATTGTGAACAACCACCACTGATATTACATAGTCAAGTCTGTTCTGCTACAGCATGTACAGCAGAGGATGCAATGCTCCTCCTAAGAAGCCCACAAATCTCTTTAGCATTTTTTTTTCTCTTTAGCATTTTTGTGTGGGGTGCTTTCTCTCACAACAGCAGGACCTATCCCTTTGTCAGAGGGCAGTTTGCTAAAGTCCTGGGAAGCTGGAAGTACCTGGGAATGTCTCCCCCCCCACCCTATCTCCAGCCATTAGCAAGGATCAATAGATAACTGGAGTATAAGTACTCCAGTTACCATTCCTGTGACCAGGGTCTCCAGGGTTACCTTGAAGAATGAGCCGAAGTGGCCATCTCTGAAACTTTGCTTGACATACCCTTACTTGGCTTCAATACTTCTCCACTCTCCTATTGGTTTCTCTATGGATGCTTTCTAATAAACACCTTTATATGAATCTTTTTTTCAGGATCTACTTCTAAGAAACCCCAGCTAAAACAATGTGTTTTTCCTTTATGCAAAGGAGTTCATAATGATTAGCAGACAAGGAACTGATAGTATAAGATGTATGTTGAGTTGGTTCGTAACTGATTTTTTCCAGCATATTAATGTTCTGAAAAGTGATCAAGGTCCAGCTTTTTCATAATTTAAGAGAAAAGTTTAATAATATATGAAGACATCAAGAAAAAACTTGAATACACCTCTTACAAAAACACATATGCATAAGTTTATGTACTATAGCACTGTCAGCAACTGCAAAATACCAGAACAACCTAAATATCCACTCACAAGAGAGTGGCTGAATAAATGATGATACTTCCATAAATGAAGTACTATGCAGCAGTGAAAAAGAATGAGAGGGAGCTCTATGAACCAATGTAGATGATTTCCAGGACATAATCCTAAGTGGAAAAAAAAAAAAAAAAGCAAGGCCCAGAAGGGTATTTATATTATACTATCCTTCATGTAAGAAAAGAGAGGGTAGAAGAAAATACAAATCTGTTCTCTTGTGCAAGAAACCTACAGGAAAGTGAACCAGAAACTAAAGAGATAGGCTGCCTATGAGGGAGAACATGGAAGGTGCTGAGAGAAGCAGGGTATGCAAATGAGGGAACAGAGAGGAAAAGCAAGTCTTTTTTAAGGCTCTGGCTCCTAACACTAGATTAATACTTTGCACACCCTACACATACCTCCCAAATAAACAGAACATAGGGGAAACCCAAAAAAGGAATGCATACTAATAAATGGTCCTAACTGCATTTCAAATGAATTACAATACCACTCTGACAAGAGTGGAAAAGAAAATCTCTCTTCCAAGTAACTATGAAAAATAACCTCTTGACTGGATGCTGTAAGGCTAAAAGGATGGGGGAAAACTACATGAATGGAGTTAGGGAAATCCTGGTTAGAGAAAATGTTTCTCACAGGTGTATGGATCAGCAGTTCTGAAACTATACGTATACTACAATTGAACAAATAAGTATTTTGTTAGTAATGAGAACTAGGTTTTTCATTATTGGAGAAAGAAGTTAAAAACACAGGAAGAAGAAAGGTAAAATGAAACGGGCATAGGATTGAAATCAAAGGCATCGCTATAAACTCAGTTTTTAAAATATAAATACAGAGGTGTGTGTGTGTATACATGTACGTGTGTGTTTCATAGGTTAGCATATATATATATATATATATATATATATATGTTCTGATTTTGTTTGTTTTTTTGTTCATTTCTGTTCTTAGTTTTATATTTCTGATTCAAAGTTGTTGTTGTTTTTTTTCATATCTCCAAATATTGGTTTGAGGATATTTTATTTCATTTTGAGTGTTGTTGTGCTCATTTTCTTCTGAGTTATGTTTTTTGGGTGAGGGAGGGGAAGATTTCCACCACTTGAAATGTTCTGATTCACTTTTTTTCCTATAGTAGTTCTGTCTATGTGTAGCCCATTCTTTCCTGTTTGTATTCACTTCATGGTCAAGAGTTCTGGATTCAAGAACACTTCTAAGTTTACTTTCTCTTTCAGAAAAAGAATATATATATATATTTTTTTTTCCAAGTTTTGTCAGCTAAGAAGACCTAGGAGGATCTAGAAGCAATGACACTTCAGTAGCAATAAGCACATCTAGTACCAGCATCTTGGTTTTTAAACATTGTTCTCAAACAAAAGGAACCTAAAAAAAGAAGTAGTTGATTCCAGGACTGGGGGAAGAAAAACAAAGATGACTCTAGCATATCTTGTAGTATCAGAATGTAAGGAAGTGCTCAAAAAATAGAGGGACTCGTCGAAAGAGGACAGGAGTTATTCCAAAGGAGATTTTCTTGGCCAAAGCTGGAACAATTTGAGCAAAAAACTAAATAATGGTAATACTGGATTTTTAACCCATAAATAAAGTATTTGAAAGTACATATTGATATAAAAAATACTTAAAAAAAGGGAGAGTTAGGAGAAGGAACGATTCTTTCTTAGTAGAATTCCAATTAATAAATGTGGAAGAAGGAAACAGAAAATCACCATTAGGCAAACATCACAGTAATAACTGCAGCAGGCAAACTACCCATGGATAATAAGATTAGAAGTTTGAGGAGGGACAGAATTTATAGTCATAAAAGATACCACCCCAAAATAATTTATTAACTCAAAAGAAATGACAGTGACTTTACAGTGGAGAAACTTGGCAGACATGACCTTAACCAAGGATCAAGGTCAGCATCACCAGTAGTAAGACATATTGACATGACATCCTTGATGTGATGCACCAGAAAGGAGACAGCATTAGTTCTGTGTATTTCTTGTCAAAAATGCATAGTTTTGTTCCAGTCGTGAGAAATATCAAACAAGCCCAAACTGAGAGAAGCGTACAAAATAACAGAAAAGTGTTCTTCAGTGAACAGTGTGTCAAGGTCATGAAAGACAAGAAAGTATGAGAAACTGTTAGGACTGGATGAGACTAAGGAGAAGCAACAACTAAATGTAAAGTGTGATCCTGGACAGGAACCTGGAACAGAGAAAGGATAAACTGGGGAAATTCAAGTAAGGTCTGTAGCTTCATCAACAATATTGTAGCAGTGTTAATTTCCTGGGCTTGCTAAATAATTGTACTGTGGTTATGTATGGTGTTAACCTTAGGGGAAGTTAGATGAAGAGTGTACATGAACTCTGTACTATTTTGCAATTTTTCTGGAAGTCTAAAATTGGTTTAAAATGAAAACTTAAGAATCCAACAATTTTACACTACCTTTCTCTAGTGTAAATGTTCTTGGTTTAGAGGCTTTAGGAACCACTATATGTTCATCCACACTGAGCTATTTGAGGGAATCTGAGCAGGCAGGCTCTACTTTGCCTATGTACATGTTACTTCCAAACACAGCTCTGCAAATAAAAAGCATGCCTTAATGACAGACCTACAAACTGCTACCGTTTATCTGCTTTTAACCCTCCTCAACTAAGATAACACATATGGGTTGTATTTTTCCTTTTTTAACCAGAGAAGAATGGGCTTCACATAATGGGCTTACAATAGGCCATAACTGATGGAATTGACCTACTTTAAAAATTTACCATTGTAGAGTCCTATGACTATGAGTACTTGGCTCAAGAATAAAACAAGAAATGGGGAGTTAGAATCTCAAAGCAGCCATTGTTACATTATTTCTAATTCACTAAACATAATAATTTTTTTCTATTTTTAAAAGGCTGTTTTCTTACTTAGAATATGCTGGAGAAACCCAATATGGGTTGTCTTCAGCTGCTTTAGCATGCCGCAGAATGGCTTCCCGGGGATTACTGTCATCAGTTTTGTCCAAAGCAATGTTCTTCACAATGTATGATGACAGAGTGCCTCCATGGGTTCCAACCCGGCCCCCACGACCTGTTTCAAAGGGGGAAAAAAAATCAAAACTAGAATGAGCACAATAATATATAAGTATTCCTTGTATGTACTATACTTATATGAAAAGGTTGAGAATCCCTCAGTGCTGGCTTCCAAGGTGGCAGGTTAAATGAGTAACATAATGAGGCCAGAGCTTCAAGTTTACTGGATTTTTATCACTCCCTATGGAATCAAGGGTTTGAGCACTCTGGAGCTTATTCAGACCTTGGCTTGAAGCACACAAATCTCAGGAGTAACTTCAGTATCATCTCTTCAGCTTTCCTTTACAATCATCACAACTGAAGTAGGAAATCATCAAACCTTAACTTCCCTATAACATTTTTAAATAGAAAGAGATGGTTTTTTTATGTCTTAGCTGTTTAATCTACATAGTGGTACCAATGCAAGGAGGAATTACAAATACTTTGCCATGTATAAGCCTTGAAAAGATTCCTTAGGCATTATAATTTGAAATTCATTTAATAAAAATAACCAGTATTAGGGCACCTGGTGGCTTAGTTGGTTAAACAGCTGAGTCTTGATTTTGGTTCAGGTCATGACCTCAGGGTCCTGGGATGAAGTGCTTGCTCTCTCTCTCTCAAATAAATCTTAAAAAAAAAATTAACCTGTATTTGTTAAATGTCTATCTTAGCTTTAAACATATCTTAGGGATTGCCATCTTCCAAGTACCTTGTAGAAGAAAAAACCAAATGAGTTAAATACCCTGATTCACATTATTTTACAGTACTGGAACCGCTCTAGTAGACAGAAAGCTCTGTAAGGGCAAGGGTTCGCTCCGTGATGGATCCCCACAGCTAGCCTGGTGCCTAGTACTCAAAAATGTATGACTTTTTAGGAAGATTTAAAACACACACATGTGAAGAGCCAAACTGTGCTGTAAGATTAATTCTATAAATCAAGATAAGAGGAAACTAAATAAGGTAGGAAATAATTAATTGTGAAACAATTTGTGTGGCCACTAACTATTATAGTTCTTAGAGGAAGGAGAGAGCTTTTCAGGCTGAGGTGGTTGGGGAGGTCTTTAAGGAGAGATGGATCCAATTTGGGAAAGCTTTGCAGGCAGAGGTCATTTTCAGAATGAGCAGAATGGTTTCAGAACAAAAATACAGAAAGAGGACAATTCAATGGGCATTTATGGGCAGGAGTGAACTGATAGTCACATCAGAAGATCAGAGTAGGAGAGAAGTGAGATGGAATGCTCAAAAGTGGGTTAGAGTCAGACTGCAGAGAACGATTCTCTGGAAATTCAAATGGACAGTGGGGAGCTTATAAGCCAGAGGAGCTGGAGATAAAAGCTGTATAGAAGATGGATGGAAGCAGGCTGGGAAGGAAAGAGAACAACTTGAGATAAGGTGCCTAGTTAGAAGGGCTTTTCAATAATCTAGGTAAGAATATTATTTAGGAACTTTGATTAGAATGATGGCAGAGAAAATGAAAAAAAAAAGTTAAGATAGATATGTGAAATGTTTTCAAGGCTGAAGCAGCAGGCCAAATAGATGTAGGCTCAGGTTCAGGATGAATAAACAAGTCAAAAGCTACAGGCTTAAATAAATAAATAAATAAATAAATAAATAAATAAATAAATAAATGAAATTTAAAAAGCTACATGCTTAGGAGCCTAGGAAAACAGAAACCACACAAGTAATAACTAGTAAAATGGGATCCAGTAAACCTATGTGTTATATAATAGCCAATGCTGCCTCGCTTTCTTCCGGTCCTTCCTTCCTTCGTTCCTTCCTTCGTTCCTTCCTTCGTTCCTTCCTTCCTTCCTTCCTTCCTTCCTTCCTTCCTGTCTTCTTTTGGGAGGAGGTGGTACCTACTTTCTTAAAAACTCTAAGGACTGTTACTCATCCTCTAGGGGAATGGGCAGCTCCATTTTATCAACACAGAATTAAATGATGGCCACTTTTCCCTTATGTGAAACCTAATCCAGCTTGGATTCTGGTCAAGGTACCCAAATGTTGTATATAAAGCTAATATTGAGAGCAGTGGTTTTAATATGACTTCCAGGAGCCCTAGAGTTCCACCAAGGTCACCTAAAAGGGCTCAAGTTAGAGACCCAGCAGAAAGGACTCCAGGCTTCCTCTCTATGCACAGCAGCTCCATTTTTATCAGTTTTATGCACCAGGATTCTGCATCCTTAAGCAAAAAGTTCCAATGCTAAAAAGCAAATGTTTGAAAACCACTATGTGGTAAAATCTCTCAAAGACAAAGCAGCATCCAGGAGCAAAAGATCATCCCAATTCTCTATCAGTGACCCCACCCTGCCCCTCCACCCCCTTTGCAGGTCACAAGCTAGATCACAGTCACCTGGGCCTGCTACAGGAGGTTCGGGTTTATGAGACTTCAGGGGATCCAGTCTGTCCTTCTCCAGCTGTTTCCTTGTACTCCGCTGGCGGGGCTCACGGAACATAGGCAAGGCATGAGCTACGAGAAGTCACATTTGAAAAATTTTATTATAATAATAACCCTTCCATCCAAAAACATAGCTGAAGCATGACTAACTTGAAGATGAAATGGAAGTCATAATGACAGCCTTCATCTAATAATAAAAGACAGTCTTACTGTAACCAATTAGCCAATTTTGTTTGAGACCAGACTTCATTGTTCACCTCTCCTGGCAACTAATGGCACTCAGGAAATACTGTCAAATAGTGTCACGGAAACACTGGTGAGGTTCCCCATCTCCCAAACCATGGGTAGCAGTTAAACTTAATTTCTGTGGTTTTGAAATGAAACATTTAATGGGACTGCTCCTTATTTTTTCTTACAGGACCGAAATGTGAATGATGCCAACAGCTTGCCTGTCAGCCCTGAAGTCTCCTCGGACGCCTCACAAACACTGGAATCACTTCACACGTTTCTGAAATGTGACCACCTCTCAGGAGGAGTTGACAACACTGAGTAACCGGAAGGGAAGAACACTTATCCCACTGAAACTGGGATAAAGGTTGCCCTGAGTGCACAGGGGTGCCTGAATCTCCTGGCACAGTGACTTGATGGAGACTTTTCCCTACTTCTATACGGGGGACAAAAGAATAAGAATCAAAGTAGTACTTGTCCAATTGCTATTAGTTGTTCACTCAATGTCAGAAATAAATTTTATAATTTAAAAGAATATATGAATGTAAAAGGGAAATAGTGATGTTCCACAGGAAAGCGAGAGGGTTTTTGAGGAAAAAAATTAAATAATGATCTTTTTCTTTACCAAAAAAATATATCAGAATAATTTCTTTGGATCCTTACATGCTGAGTAAAATCTCCTTTAAAAGATAAAACTTTTTTTCCAGGGGAGTGGGGTAAAGAAGGTAATGGATTAATAGGGGTTCAAAAGGAATTTATAATATGAATGACAGAAACGTCTAAAATACCTCAGAAACTCTTCCAGTATCCTCCATCCCCGAGCACCAGCTGGGCTAGGACCATCTCACTCACCAGTAAAACCTGCCTGCCTTGAGTCAGGGGAGCTGTGAAACACAGCCACCCGTCATTCTGTTGGGCAACACGACACAACAGTATTTTTAGGAGGGGGAAAAATAGCTTTTCACTTCAAACGACTGGAGGAATTTAAGTAGGCCGCATGTAATTACATGAGCTAGACTGGTTGTGACACTGACTTTTAACACTTCTGCTCTTGCAAAAAGTGTCATGGGATCTCCTTACTGATCATAAGCTCCAAGGGACTAGGTCTTACAGGAGACCCACCACCAGGGACAAAATCCCAGCAGTATAGCGCCCCCTGGGCTTTAGACTGAGACCTCGGTAAAGTCCACAGGGTATCTGCTCATCACAACTGCTACTGCATCCAAGATGTCCTTCTTAGCTTCTACCTGTGACAGGTCTGAGGCTCTGGCTCTGGGAAACACAAATCTGCCAGGTTAAAACAAGGTTGTGTGACAAACCTGAGAGAAGCTGCTTATTCTGGTAATATTTCTGGTACCCCAGGTAGTTCATTTTATGTCCAAATGTCTTTGGAACTACTGTCACAGTCTTGGAGGGAACTGAAGGAGACCCTTCACCTAGTCTCCTCACTCTCTTGATAAAGTTCAGTTGTTCAACATCACACTGCAAGTCATTGGTAGAACTGGACAAATCCAGGTCTCCTGATTCCAAGACCAGCACTCTTTCTTGTTTATTCTTAGAACAGATTGTTATTCTTTAAAAGGCTGCTATGGAGTAATGCATTAAGCTCAAATAGGCTTTTCCCTTTTGGGTTGAAAGTTACATGAAATTACCCTGTCTCTGTGATGAGTTACAGAAGCTAAAGCTATTGGCTGTTACATGACTCACAGTCCTGTCTACATGGTATTGTGTAATATACGCCTGGACTCTGAAGACTTTTTCTGTCTCTAAAGCCATGAGATCAACACCACACTATAGTAGAAGGGAGAGGGATGATGGAGAGATCATGCTAACAACTTACGGGTGATGATGTAGTCCTGGGTTAGAGTCTCAGCTTGTTTCGCCTTCCGCTGGGTTTTAACCACACATAATTTTGCTCCCCTGGGGCAGATAAAAGCACAGTATTTTCTTTACTTGGTCTTATAAACAGAAAGTCATGTCAAAAGCATTAGATACTTTCAGGAACACACTCTGTGCACACCATCTTGCCAAGTCCTTGACTTTCTAAGGGATAGCAACAGATGGGGCCTTGGTGATAAGGGATTAAATTTATGGGAAAGTAAGTCTGTCAGTCAGTGGTTACTACTGAGTAAAAGGATTGGAGGGGTAACGGGCAACAGAACATTAGTTTGAGAAATTTATAGAAATAGCTTAAAATTTAAGATCTCAGAGAGATACAAACAAAATTAACCAACCTTTTTACCCTGAAGGTCACAGGGTTCAAATTTTAGTTTATGTCTCAGATGAAAGCAACCTGGGTGGTCTACACCCCAACTGGCATTTGTCCACATCTCAAATATAAGAGTACAAGTGTCTGGAACTGAGTCGGCTTGGCAGTGCTGCCACGGGGCAACTGCCCAAGAATGTGTGGGATTAACCAAAAGTTTGATTAGAACATTTCACTTCTCCTTAGCAATAATTAGCTATCCCTCTCAGGAGAAGCAAATACAAATACAAAAATTTCTTAAAGATTCCAAACCGGTGCTATCAAATGCGACTCATCGTTTTCTCAAACGAAACAGACTCTCTCATTCTAATTACATTTTCAATTTCTTTATTAAAAAACAAACAAAATCCTATTTGTTCTTAAACAGCAAAAATTTTATTTTATAGGGCAAGGATTAAAACATTAGTCCACAAAGTTCCAAGGGAAAACAGCACTGTCTGCTTCTATTCAGATCCAAATTATAGCAATGAATATTCATTGAGAGGATGAGTTTCCTTTCCTCAAAAAGGATGTGGGACCTCAAAATAGGTTTATGGGGGGTCCCAATGAATTTAGCATGTGAATTTTAATATTAGCTAACCAAGGTTTACTCTAAAGGAAGAGCTAGTCAAGTACTGTATCTAAAAAGAGAAACAAAATTATCCTTTTTTGGGGTGGTGACAAATGTTCACCTTTGTGTCCAGAGAAAATGAAAATAATTGAGGAACTAATTGAGCCTCCAGTGAAGTTTTCAGATTTTTGAAACACATTGGTATGTTAAAGTCTAGCATTTGGGGTGGGCATGGGGTCGGAGAGGAAATAAGTTGTGCTATCCCCTTCTGCTGGCAGAGAAGCACCCCAAAAATCCAAGCCACTACCTGATAAAAGCCCAAACAGAAAGGGAACAAAACAGACCAGCTATTTCCATTTCCTGTTGTTAGTCTTCTACTTTGTTAATCCCTTACATGTATCACTGCTAATGCCATGTCCAGGGTGGTATGCAAAGTGGGCAAGACTTTTTTCCCCTTTGCACTCAACATCTCAGCTAAAGAACTGCAAATCCCCAGGAAACTTTCACTTTGAATTCTGTATGGATCAAGGGCAATATCCAAATCCTCTTAAAAGTACAATACCAGGAGTTTGAGGCTTTACTCTGTGCCAGCTGCATTTTCTAAAAGAGTGGATCTCCATCAAAGGGGGAAATAAATAAAAGCAGAGTGGGAAAAGAAGCCCTTCCCCCCAGTTGTTGTCATCCATCTAAAACAGGCAATACTTATGAAATACCTCTGGCTCTTGTTGGGGTCATAATAGACTTTAGCCAATCCATTTCCAGTTCCTACCATGATTTGGTTCAGCTTTGGATGCCACAGGCAGCGGACTACACTCTGAAAAAGAAAGGCATGGTAATCAATTTAAGAAGCCAGATAAAAATTGGAAAAATCCTGCTGGTTCTTTGATGGCTAATTTACTACACTAAGTATCATCTTGACAGCTACCTGTAATTTGTAAGACATTTTCCTCTAAACCACAAGGTTGTGTCCCTGAGGTTAAGTTCTATTCCATCACTTATTATATGTGTGATACTCTTTAAAATTGAAAAAGATGTTGCTTCCTGACACTGCTCCTCCCTTTTCCTGACAACCTAGCAACCACAAAGTTAGGCTTCCCCAGCTCCATTGCCATGTGAGGCTGGCATCTTGGAATGCTAAACCCGCATAACTCAGTTCTGCTTACCACTGAAGCAGATTTAGATCTCAGTGTTTCATACACACAATATGTCCCTCTGGACAGGAGACTGAAGCCAGGTGGTTATTGTTTTAAGTTCACAAAGATCCAAATCTCATAAAGCTTTTTCAGGAACAACACATATTTGCAGGCATTGAATAATATCTCCCTATCTATGAGATAAACCAGCAGGACAATAGCAGAAGTAAAACAGAGATACAGCATACAAAAACTTGACATTAACCTGAATGAAAAACTATTTAGGAGAAGGTTCACTGGAAGTTATGATCCTTTGAATTCATTACTGGTAAGGAAAATAAGTGGTGCTCTGGGGTCAAAAAGAATGAGTTCTCAGTGAGAACTACAACCTGTTTTTAATTTTTGTCTGCAGTAAGAGGGCTGAGGTGGGAGGTTCAGCAGGGATGGAATGAAGGGGGAGAAAGATGGAAGCTAAAATTGGTACACAGAGACACCATGTGCTAGGTGCTGCAGATCTCGCTCTGATAGAACAAGTAATGAGTGGAAACATCAATTCAAGATTTATTAAGAACCATCATGTGCCAAGCAACATACAGGAACTAAGGATAAAAGGGTACAATTAACTACCGCTATTTTCAGTTTTTTTTTTTAATTTCATTTATTTATTCATGAGAGACACAGAGAGAAGGCAGAGACATAGGCAGAGGGAGAAGCAGGCTCCTTGCAGGGAGCCTGATGCGGGACTCAATCCCGGAACTCCGGGATCATGCCCTAAGCCAAAGGCAGACACGCTCAACCGCTGAGCCACCAAGGCGTCCCACTATTTTCAGTTCTAATAGTAAAATGAAAATCATGAAACTTCTGCCTCCCAAATTTATCTCAGGCTAAATTTCTCTGGTTTCTTCTCCCTAATCAGCCCATTCTTTTGTTAAGACAAAATATCTGTAGATCTCCTCAATCCCCTTTGATAGAAATTCTGGCTCCTACCTGACTGGCAAAAAGTATGTATATAGTTATATGGCTGCAAATTCTTCTCTGACATTCACGAGGAGCTCAAGAGGAAATATAAGAGTCTGCAGGACTTCTAATTCTTGTCTGACAATACTCTACAAGAGTCATTCTTAAGTTCTGCACCACTGAAGACAGCTGAGATGTTCTACTGAGAAAATAAAATCAGAGTAGCTATGTTTTCCCAGTCGCTGGGGTTAGGGTGTAAAATTAAGTTAAAAGGGCAGGATTTTTACAATTTTAGGTTTTCTTTCCACAATTTTTCCTAAATCTATGATGCCTGCTACCTAGTGTCCACTAGCTAAAAGATGATAAAACATATAATAGTGAGTGAATATTAACAAAAGTCCTTGAAAATAGTATATCATATACAGTTTGGCTTTTGGGGGAGGATTGCCATTTTGTATATATGCTTGTGAAATCTACTTCATAATACATGAATATAAAAGACACATTTTATTTTATAAAACTGTGCTTGGTTGGTAAGATGGAATTAAGTTTATCAACAGTTGATGATCTACAAAGCACAGCCTGACTTATAGGCGCTTCGTTACTGAGATTCATTTGAGAACCATGCCTTGACCCCTGGAAATCTCCAAATGGTCACAGCCAGGTATATGGAAACATGAGAAGAGTCACAAATGTAACTTCATAAACCCTACCTAGAATAAGTTCATCCAAGACAATACTCAGTTCCTTCAAGTCAATGGTTATACGTCATCACGCCGAGTGCCCCATTTAAAACTGTACCCCACAAGTTACCTTACTCCGCTTTTTTCATTTTTCCAAAGCATGTATCACCTTTTAACATAATATATAATTTATTGTTAATTATGCTTATTATCTGCTTCCCCAACATGAACATATTTTCCACATAGGCAGAGATCTTGGTGTCTTTGGGGTGGTACTATATCCCAAATGCCTAGATTAGTGTGTGGTATTCAATCAATGTTTGTGAATGGAATGAGCTAAAAGTTAGAGTTCACCCTAGCCTAAATGGATTGCTTGGCTAAGTGGAGTCAGAGATAATTTTCAAGTTAAAATCATTACTATCTATGGGGAATAATTTTATTTCTCTAGATCATTATCAAACTCAAGTATCCTACAAACAAAGTAGGGTTCATTCCTTCCTAATGTGGTCTGAGAAAGATGGATGTGCATAAACCAGAGAGCGAGAGACAATGGTAAGATGGGCTTTCAAGAGCCTTCAGAAATCCCAGCCATCCACAAATGGCCCCAGGACAATCTCAAGGACATACTATTAAAGTTATTTCTCTTCCTTGGTTCTCTAGAGGTCTGTCTAAGCAGTCTAAGATTACTGGTTCTCAAATATGTTTTCAAGCAAGCAGGGTGCAGAATTGGAAAGGATCCACAATGTAGGCCTGGTAAATTCCAAGACACCCAGCCAAATAGGCAGTTTCCAGGGGCAGCAGGTTACTGTTACTCTCTCCCTCTACGCTAAGGGTGTAAATGTTAGAGAGGCAACTGCCCAGGCCAACAGACCAAGGTCTGATTACTTTCTAGGGAGTCCAAGCTCAGGGCACTGTACCTCTCTCTATTCCTGTTCACATCCTTTGCCCTCCAGAGCTGTTAGGCACACACATGGCTGGTCAGCATAAATGCTCATGGAGAAGCACATCTACCCGCCTTTCCACATGGAAGCAAGGAGAATGCAAATAAGACCCCTTGAACTAAACAGTCATCCCAGAGCTCCATCTACTGTGGCAATGAGTCACCAAAGCAGCCAATGAGGGCTCTGTGAGCAGTCTAACTTAGGCAAAGGATACTTAAGGCTCAATTACCCTAAGACTGGTTATTAATCAAATACTACAGGGATTCCAAGACACGGAATGAAGAAACAGAATTCAAAGTCAAAGGTGGGTGGGCCTTTTTTGTTTATTAATATTTATTGTGTGTGTTTAGCTAACCTTTGTAAACTTTGCAGCTAATGCGGCTCCGCACTTTGTCCTGTCAAGGAAATGCATCTTATAGCAGAGAGCTGGCCAACTGCCAAACCAAACAATCCCTGAGACAGCGGCAGGGCTGGGGAGCAAGCAGAGCTGCCATGCTGCTAACTTGTCAAACATACATACCGGGCTTTACTTAACAACAATGGGACACGTGCCTGCTAGAAACCCAGGGAACTATCAGAAGACATATGAGCTATAACTACTTAGAAAGAGTGCATTTACTCAATCAACTATTCACTCAACCCTTCCTTCATACTCTCTTCTTGAGGAGGTGCTTCTGTGGCTGAGGGTTGACATAGTTGGACCTACAGATTTCCTGAGCAATGCAGCAAATGGAGGGTCCCAAGCATGTCTGAATGGAAAGACCAGAGAAGAAAATGACACAAGAGCTATAAAGATCTAAGAGAAAGCCTTCACACTGTATCATGAGATTCAAATGGCAGAAGACCACTACAATGTGAAGGACTAGATTCTGAAAATAGTTTGCATATTTTAATATACTGATTTGTTCCATTAAATTGATAAAGCTTTTTATTCTTACACTCATCTACTTCATCTTACCAAAACAGTGTGGGTCCACTAATGGCTTCCCCTAGTTCTACCTAAGCTGAACTCTATTTTATTTTTAAGATTTTATTTATTTATTCATGAGAGACACAGAAAGAGGCAGAGACATAGGCAGAGGGAGAAGCAGGCTCCCCGTGGGGAGCCGGATGTGGGACTCGATCCTTGGATGGAACCGCGGGATCATGTCCTGAGCCAAAGGCAGACATGCTCAACCGCTGAGCCACCCAGGCATCCCTGAACTCCATTTTACCATAAAATTAGGTGTAGCCTTGTAAACCAAAGCCTACCTTCATTTTAGCATTATAATTTGGTAGTGCAGAGTAACCACAATCTGCCCCAAAGGTACTTAGCTCTAGCAGCAACCATATAGAGATGGTAATGGGGCTATAGATCATAAGCAAGATGACAAGAAGGAATTACAAGACTTTAATGTAAACAGAGATCTTTATTCTCTGCAGAGACCAAAGGGAAAAACAGGGGTATGGGCTGGGGAAGAAGAGAGCACTGTGTACAAACAGCAGTGTCAATATTCTAAAACAGGAATTTTGGAATTACTCCTTAGCAAAAGTAAAAAGGCCACAAAAAAATCCAAATAATTTATTTCTGTGGTTTTTCTGGTTTACTTTAAGTGAAATCATGGAAGCAAAAAAAGGGAGGAGAAGGAAACCAATGAGAGAAATGAATTTATATTTTAGGACATGGCGGGAAGGGCACTACTAGATATCTGGAATTTTATATTATTTAAAGTAATTGAATTCTTGCAACAATACTACAAAATTAGTAATGTTATTCTCATTTCACAAGAACAAGAAACTGGGGTTTGTAGGAGGGTGGGTAACCTTCCCAAGGCCATACAATTTGTACAGAGAGGAGCTGGGATCAGTGGGGAGGTTTTCCCACCTCCAATCTTATCCTCTGATACTACTTAATTATGCAAAGTCCTATTTTAGAAGATGGGGAGGAAGGAATGTGGGAGATCTGAAATCATTTCCAAACCCACCTAAGCCAGAAGTAGAAATCTTAGCAAGTTTATATTAAAAGGCAGATGGTATAACTAAAATCATAAAGGAAAAGGCCCACTACTACCCAGGTCATAAATGTTACTATAAAAGAAATCAATGCCTGCATAATATCTTAGGCATCTGTAATGTACATATCCAAACACCACCCTTACTCTACTTTACATGCTAAAAGAAGCCTAACATCCTTCATAATTTTATATCTTAAACATGATTATGATGAAACACCATTTCCTGATCCTTCCCAGCTGCTGACCCACACTGTAAACCAAACTCCATCTGGTTTTTTCATGTTTGGTTTTTGTCACAGAGTACCAGAATGGATAAGCTACCTAGTGGTTCCTTGGGAGAACAAGTACTTTTCGGAATTTTCAAATAAGGAGCCCTACACCTGTCTGTGAAGGAGACTGTCACAGTTTTGCAGACCTGTAGAGCAGCAGCCTCATAGTCATGGACATCCTCAGGAATATCCAATGCATCTGAATGGCTGTATGTGTGCTAATTCTCAAGGCTAAGATCATAGATCAAGATATGAGTCCAAAATAAATAAAAGGAAGGCAAATGAAAATGGAAAAATACTGGAGAAAGAACTTTCTTCAAAGTTTCACAAGCCCAAGTTTTATTTCACAGAAAGAAAAACTGCTTTGTACATTAAAATACTGAACCAGAGAGGTAGAAGACTAAGATGAGAATTCTTTTTACCTTTCTAGGCTATTTGTCCTGTTCTGCCAACGCCCTGATTTTTCCAAATTTGGGTTATTCTGCAGCATGCATGGGCCATGGGGCTTGGCTTCATCCCTCTAAAGTTCAAGAAGCAAACCTGAGGAATAAGCCTCAGCCTCCAATAAATAAAACTCCTCAACACCCACCTGATCTCCATGGAGACATCCCTCAAATGGAAAAGATTAAAGACAGACATTTTCTCTGCTCTTCTTTCTAATTACACACCTATCTTTTCTTCCTCCTCCACACCTCCTCCAACTCTACAGAAGTCCTACCATAGGCTGGACATGTAGCAACTAGCACTCTTTGCTGGAAATCTTCTCAATCTTCCCCCTTTCCTGCCCCAAATAATTTTCTGATAAACCAAATAGCACCTCAACGGTAAAAAGAAAAAACATCATACCATTTTTATAAATGTAGGGTTTGCTGCAGAAAAACCAAACAAGGAAATAGTGCTGCTCTATCCCTGCCATAAATATTTGATACAGATGTACATATCATGACTTTTAAAAACTAGCACCTTATTATCAAATTAATTCCCTTCAAAGCCATGGAAAATTCATTTATTAAAATCTTTTCATTTACAGCCTATGCTCTAAAATTAAGGTAATTGCTAAAGCTGCAAAAATCTGAAACCTGGTAGTTGTCCTTGGCACTAAATGAATCACATCTGTATCTGATAATAAAAATGCCTAAAGAATTTCATCACAAGAAAAAGTTCTCAGAGAAAATGGAAGGTCTCTTGGGTAAGAAAATTAAATACAATTTTCTTCATCTAATTCAAAACACTAAATGTTAGTTCACTCCAATCCACTTATTTGAGAAGAATTTACAAAGGCAAAGAAAGCACAAATAATGACTGAAGAAAATCTGGTAATTATTCTTAGTAACAACAGTCTGGGAGCAAGAAACAAAACAGGCGGCTGGAAGCTGGAGTCCACAGGATGAGTGACACTGGTGGTGGATCCTACAAAGCAAATATCCCAGAGGCTCCATATCACAGTGGTCCACATAGAAGCAGCACTTACTGCAGGCATACTCCCAAAATTCTAGCAGAGCTTCCCACTGGTAGGCACAGGATAGGTTGCCAATGTGCCAAGACAGGCGGTTCCTCAGGCCTGAGATCACCTCAAGCTTTCAATGGGTTTAGGGCACTGGAGCCTTAGGCAAATCAGTTATGGCAAAGAATACTTTTATCTGTTTATATCACACATTATCATTATGGGCACCAGGTTGAGAAAAAGCTTGAGAGACACTACCTAAGGCCATGTCTCTCAATCTAATCTACACAGACAGACCTAGTCCTCTTTACCATTCTTCATTCATCAAATTAAAGATGGCCAAGGCCATATATGAAAAAACCCACAGCTAACATCATATTCAATGGTGAAAAGGTAAGAGCTTTTCCCCCGAGATTAAGAACAAGACAAAGATGTCCACTATCACCACTTTTATTCAACATAGTACTGGAAGTCCTGGTTACAGCAATCAAACAAGAAAAAGAAATAAAAGGCATCCACACTGGTAAGGAAGAAGTAAAACTTTCACTATTTGCAGATCACATTATACTGTATATAGAAGAAAATCCTAAAGACTCAACCAAAAAACTAGTAGAACTAATAAATAAATTCAGTAAGGTCACAGGAAAGAAAATCAATACACAGAAACCCACTGCATTCCTATACACTAATAATAAAGCGGCAGAAAGAGAAATTAAGAAAACAACCCCATTTATAAGTGTACCAAAAATATTAAGATACCTAGAAATAAACTTAACCAAAAAATTGAAAGATCTTTACTTTGAAAACTATAAAATATTGAAGAAATTGAAGATGACATAAACAAATGGAAAGATATTTCATACTCATGGATTGGAAGAACAAACATTGTTAAAAGTCCACATTACCCAATGCAATCTATAGATTTAATGCAATCCCTATCAAAATACCAACAGTATTCTTCACAGAACTAGAACAAGTAATCTTAAAATTTGCATGGAAAAAAAAAACTTGTATAGAACCACAAAAGACCCCAAATAGTCAAAGCAATCCTGAAAAAGAACACAAATGTGGGCATCATAATCCCAGATATCAAGATATACCACCAACCTGCACTAATCAAAACAGTATGGTACTGGCCCAAAAGTAAACAGATTAATAGAACAAGATAGAGAGAGCAGGAGTAAACCCACAATTATATGGTCAAACAATCTTCAACAAAGGAGCCAAGAATATGCAATGGGAAAAAGACAATTTCTTCAACAAATGGTGTTGGGAAAACTAGCCACATGCCAAAAAAAAAAAAAAAAAAAAAAAAAAAAAAAAAAAAAATCTGGAATTCTCACACCATACACAAAAAAATAAACTCCAAATGGATTAAAGACCTAAATTTAAGACCTGAAACCATAAAAATCCTAGAAGAAAACACAAGCAGTAATTTCTCTGACATTGGCCAAAGCAACATTTTTCTAGATAGGTGTCCTGAGGCAAGGGAAACAAAAACAAAAAGAAACTATAAGAACTGTATCAAAATAAAAAGTTTCTGAACAGCAAAGGAAACTATCAACAAAACTAAAAAACCTACTGAATGAATGAATGAAGATATCTGGCAATGATGTACTGGATAAAGAGTTAGTATCCAAAATATATAAAGTACTTATATAACTCAACACCCAAAAACCAAACAATCTGAATAAAGAATGGGCAAGAAGACTAGAATAGACATTTTTCAAAAGAAGACATAGAGATGGCCAATAGACACATGAAAAGATGTTCAACATCACTTATCATCAGGGAAATGAAAATTAAAACCACAATGAGATATCATCTCATACCTTTCAGAATGACTAAAATCAAACAAGAAAAAAGTGTTGATAGGATGTGGAGAAAAACACACCCTTGTACACTGCTGGTGGGAATGCAAATTGTTACAGGCACTGTGGAAAATAATATGGAGGTTCCTCAAAAAATTAAAAATAGAAATGCCATATCATCCAGTAATTACACACACACACACACACACACACACACACACACACACACTGGAATATTACTCAGACATAAAAAATAATAAAATCATGCCATTTGCAACAATATAGATGTATCTAGAGGTGCTAAGTGAAAACATGCTAAGTCAGTCAGACAAGGCACATACCACGAACTCGCTCATATGTGAAATTTAAGGAACAAAACAAAGAAGTAAAGAAAAAAAGAAACAACCAAAAAAACAGATTCTTAACTATAGAGAACTGATGGTTACCTGTGGGGTAGTGGGTTGGAGGAGGGGTGAAATAAATAAAGGAGATTAAGAGTAAATTTATGATGATGAATACTGAATCACGTAAAGAATTGCTGAGTCACTATATTGTACACCTGAAACTAATATAACATTGTATGTTAACTACACTGGACTTAAATTTTTAAAAATGATAGAAATGGACATAAAGATAATAACCATAAATCTTCTGTTTTTCTAAATAAAACATAAGTGGATAAAGCTATTAAGTCTCTAATGATAAGATAAGAAATAGACATAATTAGATCTTAGAAATCATCAACTATATAAAACCACATCAAACCAGACTGGAAAAGGTGAATCTCCAAAAATTAACTATAAAGCACCATTTATCTTAATACAGTATAGGTAAAGATGTTTTACAAATCATACTCTTTTACTTAGCCCTTTGGGGGGGTCTCACAACCCTCCACCTCATATATGACAAAGCATTATCTATCACTCCAAAAGAGAGAGGAAAAAAAAAAAACAATACCTTGGGATATGTGTTAATTATAGACTTCTTTCTTCTCCACACTATATATAATTGTGAAAGTCTGGCCAGAGTTCCTATAGAACAGCTGGAAAACTTGTTACCAAAGATCGTTTATCAAATTCAGGTTGGAAGAGGAAAAACTGTCACAGAATATCCTACAAGACATAAAGTCCTTCACTGGTCTGCTATCAGTTAGACAGACGTAACACGGCGCTGGGGTTAGACAACAGAGCACTAGTCATTACTGCATTGTATGTTTTCACTTGTATAAAGAATAGTGTGCCATTGTGAACACCTTCAAGCAACTACAAGGTCAAGTTCTCTTTTTCTGATATTTTATAAAGGAGTCAAGTATGTTTTTTCCTTCTGGGTTGTATTATCTAGTGGCTAATTCTTCATCCAGCTTTGCCATTCATGGCAATCATATCTATACAATGAAATATAAATAAATTTAAATATCAATTAAAAAAAACACCAAACACAAGAGTGTAGAGAAGGAAAAAAAGGTTTATATTTAATCCGAAGAGTAATAGTGACTCTGCGGGTCCAGAAATGGAAGCAAAATGGTAAACGGAGAACATTTCTTTGAAACTGCTAACACCAATAAGTAGCAGATGCCTTTTAATACAGCATGATACAGGGTTAAATGCCACTAGAAAATAAGTGAACTATTAAACTGTACAAGTCCTCCTTTTGGTTCTCATTTTTTGCTTTCAATGATTTATGAATCCTAGAGCAGCATGTGACTGGCCCTTCGAGTCAATGCAACTCTTAAGACGAGATCATTTCAAATAGATTATCAAATAGATAATTACAGGAACAATATCTCATTATAGGTTTTTAATGAATTCCTACAGCAAGCATTATTTCAAAGAAGAGAATAGCTGAAAAGAGAGTATCAAAGAGAACAGAAATGTTGAGAAAATATTATCCACAAGGAAATGTTAAAACAACAACAACAACAACTAAATTTGGTTCTCTTAGACAAGAGAAGACTGAACAGAAACTTTATAATAGAGGAAACAGAGGATGTTGACCAGCTGTTCTCCAACTCCATGAGGACTCGAGTAAAGGATGTGGGCTCTAAGCTTAAGAATGTGAGGCTAAAGCACAGGAAAAAAAATAAAAAAGATCTGATTGTAAGGGATTTCAACAACTGGAATGAACTCTTTGGGAGGGTTGTAAAATCTTCTGTTAAAATTAACTCTAAATTTCACATAGAAGGGTTAAAGCGTAGTTCTCAGGTAGACAAGGAGATGGACTCTGGAAGATAATACTGAGAAACTAAACAAAGTATGCTTGATGCCAGATGGCAGCTAATTAAGCAAAAGCCAGTAGCTTTGCCTGTGGCACGGTTACATCAAGGGAACACACCACCAGAGTAGAAGTGACTCACACCAGGATCAATGATATTATTTTATTTCCTACAATATGAATTTCCCTACAAATGTGCAAGGATCTTAGAAGCTTCCTCCTAGGCATATCTGCTGCAATCTGTACTATCTCATTATGTATTTTCCATTAGCATCATAATTTTTTTTTTTAAAAGAATGAGAGAGAAAGGGAGAGAGGGGTAGGGAAAGAGGGAGGGGGAGGGTGGAGGGCGAGGGGGAAGAAGAGGAGGGGGTGAGACAGGGGAAACATTCCATTCAGTCTCTCCCTCCAAATATAGTTATATAAGACAGAAGGCATAGAGCACCTATTTGAGGGCTCTGAAAAGTAAATAGTAGTAAGGAGATTAGGGAATTAGTCCAGAATTCAAATCATCACTGAAGCAGAAGTGAGTTTACCATCTCCCTTACTTGGGCGCTTCCTCCTATCCACCCCCCAAAATCTGTGATGTACTAAATATCAAAATTTTGAAAAACACAGGTGAGTCCAACTCAGTTTCCTTTTTGCCTTAAGCTTTAGTACAGCTTGGCACAATCCTGTTATTCATCCCATTTTTATTTAAACTATTGTTTTTTTATTCATTATGGATTTTTTGCATTAATTTTCATTTTTTTATAATGTCGCATTAAAATGTCATTTCTCTTGACTGCTAAGTTTTTTGGTACCTCTCTAAATTTTGTGCTTGAGCCTGACCCTAGTCCTGAACCTAGACCCTACTTCAACCTAAGTCTCCCTCTATTACATAAAATTTAGCCCAAAATGGACCACAAGACCTAAATACAAAAATACAAAACTTTTAGAAAATCTGAGTGACCTAGGGTCAGTCAAGGAATTCTTAGATGTGACACCAAAAGCACACTCTATAAAAGAAAAAACTGATAAATTGGACTATACCAAAACTAAAATCTTTTGTTTTGGGGTGCCTGGGTGGCTTAAATCAGTTAAGCGTCTGCCTTCAGCTCAGGTCATGATCCTGGAGTCCTGGAATCGAGCCCTGCATCAGGCTCTCTGTTCAGTGGGGAACCTGCTTCACCCTCTTCCTCTGACCCTCCTCCCTGCTTATGCTCTTTCTCTCTGTCTCAAATAAATGAATCTTTAAAAAAAAGACAAACTTTTGTTTTGTAAAAGATGCTATTAAGATAAAAAATAAGCAACAGACTAGGAGGAAATATTTGTAAATATCCTAAAAAGAACTTGGTATCTAGAATATATAAGGGACTGTCAAAACTTAACAGTAGGAAAACAAACAACCTGATTTAAAAATGAGCAAAAAATGTGAACCGATGCTTCACCAAAGAGGATAACAATGCACAAAGATATTCAACATCATTAGCCATTAGAAAAATGCAAATATAATCATGATGAGAGACCATTCCATACCTATTAGAATGTATACAATAAAAAATGTCCATAACAGAAGTGATCATGAGGATATGGAACAAGTGGAAAACAAATATGTTATTGGTGGAAATGCAAAATGGTACTGTTACTCTGAAGAACAGTTGGCATTTTCTTATAAAAATAAACACATACCCACTGTATGACTCACCAAGCCTACTCTAAGGTATTTATTTTACAGAAATGAGAACTTTTGCTCACACAAAAACTTACATATCAATATTTATGGCAGCTCTATCCATAATCTCTAAGAACTTTAAATAATCAAATGTCCTGTAATAAGATGAACTGGGCTATATCTACACAGTGGAATACTACTCAGCCATAAAATGTAACAAACTCTTCCTACATAATATGACACGGATGAGTCTCAACAGCATTCTGCTAAAAGGAGTTGATCTTTAAAAAGTTATATACTGTATGAGTTTATTTAGAAGACATTCTTGAAAAGGCAGTACTACAGTGGAGAACAGACCAGTGAATGCTAGGGGCTAGGAGCAAGAGAGGAGATGAGAGAATGGCTACAGAGGGACAGCACAAAGGAGTTTTTAGGGGATGATGGAACTGTTTTGTATCCTGATTGTACTGATGGTGGCTACATAAATCCATACATGTTTTTAAAGCACAGAACTATATACTTTTTAAAAAGATAAATTTTACCATTTAATTTTCAAAAATAATGAAGAAACAGCACTAAACTAGCTATCATTTTCCTTACTTCAAACATTTAAAGACTTGATCAAGCAGATATTACCACAAAATCAGTGGTTTCTTTCTATTTGCATGTGCCTACAGATAAGCCCTCAACTGTATGCTTCAAATCCTGAGAATTACTGTACTGGAACATCTACACATGATAGCTTTACATGCAATGAGAAGTAATGTAATCAAATCTTACTGATACCAGCCCCCTCACACACTGTGAAGCTAACAGCTGAGTAGAGGACTTTAACTGAGGTCCTGGTACTGTTTAAACTGAAGTCTAGTAATTACGCTATTTACTTCACGAAATCCTAAAAAATGATTTAGCAATCCAAACCATGAAAGCTGCAAAAGTGCAACACTGTTTTTTGTCATAGCTGAATGACATATCTTTTTTTCAGTGATTAAAGAAAATACTCCTACAGAAAAGAGTACTGGGTGATCAGGGTGCTTCTTGACAACAAAACATTGTCCTAACAGCCATGCTGACAATAAACAGGTAGCGGCAGAGTAAGAGCCATGTAACTGCCGTACTGGCAGATTCACCCTAAAACTCCATCATCTTCATACAACTCAGAAGACCAGGAAACAACCAGTGTGCCGTTCTGGTCCCAATGAGCAAATGCTCTAAATACCTATGTGGAATATGTTGTCTTATCACTTGGCTATGGGAAAATATACCTGTTATGTCATATACCCTGTACTCAGAATGTCAAGTAATTGGGGTCATCAGTTTGAAGTCTTGTTATTAATTTCTTTCATGGAGCCAACTCCACAGTTACAGAAAGCATATATTCTGGATCTGTCTTCTGAATCCAAATATGTTAATTAATATCCATCTTGAATCTGCATTGTTTGATACTTCCAAGAAAGTATATTATACTAAAAGTTCATTAAGCTGATGCTGATTATCCAAAATAATACATAATTCAAAGTAATTGCTATTCCCTAGTCAACCAGCAGCCTAATTGCCTGTTAATAAAAATCAGATATGGAAAGCTAGTTAAACTGAAAGTCCATTTTTTTACATCCCCTGTGCTTCACATTAAGAAGGTTTCACTGTATTTCAGAAGGCAGATAAATGCCAATATAGTCTTTCTTTCGAGTTTATTTTCAGTTGGCATTTGCACTGCCAATAGCTCAAGTTCCCTCTGTGCCCTATTCCTTGAATGATCCCAACTGGGCAAAGATACCGCTGGACTCTTTTCTTTCCAGAAAACTTTTAAAGAGGTACAAGTCCACCTGAGCTAGAACCTTGTATCAGTGAGACAGATTAGTCTACTCCAAGGATAAAACAGAAGAACAAGTGAGTTCTTCAACTCCTCAGAGACAAGCTTTCACAAGCACAGCTTCATTAATTTGTTGGCACTGAGGGGGACACTTGATGGGATGAGCACTGGGTGTTATTCTGTATGTTGGTAAATTGAACACCAATAAAAAATTAATTTATTAAAAATAAATAAATAAATAAATAAAATAAAATAAAAAGAAATGAATTTCTGAATAGTTCCATCTAGACGCATATGTAAGAAAAACGACACTTTCCAAAATCAATTCTGAGGACTTCTGGAATATCCATTAATTCGAACGGCCTTTCTGCTCTCCTACATATGTACAAACAATGGGGAAGACTGTAGTCTGAATGGTCAGCATGTCCCTTACTCTCATCAATTAAGACAAGCAGCTAGTTTTGTGAAGAAAAATTCATTATTTATGGCCCCTTAACACCCATTTCTTCTTTTCCTTCAATCTCTGGATTTAGAATATCAATATACTCTTCTAATAAAAACATAAAAACTTATGTAAAATGAAAGTGGTGATACTTTCATTTATGTTTATATGGTTATATGTCATTCTTTGGGTTAATAAATACAGCAATTTTCTTGGACATCAGAATGTATTAATTCAAATATCATATCTGAGAATAATCTATGGATGATATGATTAGATACAATATTTAATTTCTTAATCATCTTTTTTATGTTGTCAGTTTTTTAGATTCAACATGTACTATTTTTATAATCAGAAAAAATAACTAAAATACCAAAAGCTAAACTGATATAGTCCCTACTGAAATATATATGTATGAAGAATCAGATCTTGCAAAGTGAGGAAAAATAATGTAAATTTAAGTTCCCTTCATACCTCCACCTAATTAAATAAAGAAGAAAACATGGTTGGTATGTTTGTGGAAAATGGTTTTTTCAAAAGAAATCATTTTATTTTTATGCAATATGGACCTCACTTTCTCTTTAGTATATCTAATAGGCTATCTCTATAATAAGACAAATAGGTCTTAAATGAGAAATTTCTCCTTCTTTTGGTAAATATGTAAACTATAATTTAACATAATTTTAACAATGATTATGTATTTTCAACCAATATTCATGATAGTAAGGGGCAGGGATAAATCTGGTAGAAAAATTTTAAGTTCTCTCTATCTTTTAGGGAAAGGCCAGAGTTAATATTAATAATAAATAGAAAAGTCATGGTTTTTATTTCACTTTTCTCCATTTGATGAAGATGAAAATAAGTGATGAAGTCCCAGGAAGGCATATCCAGGATATATGATTTCTGTAACTGAGGAGTTGGCTCCATGAAAGAAATTAATAATAAGACTTCAAACTGATGACCCCAATTACTTGACATTCTGAGTTTTCTTTTTTAAAGAACATCAATAGATATGCACAATTTAGATTTCAATTCTTACAGGAAGGGGATATTCTACAGAAAAAGTAATGGTACAAAAGCAGCAAAAATCTAAGATAAACTTTGTTCTTTGCTATCTATTCTCTTTGGTGGTTGAAGATAAGCAAATATTCTTTAGATAGTCACAAATGAATTTTTTTCTTCTATAAGAGACCTTTACTATTATATTTCTTATGTTGGTACTAGTATTCTCAATCAACTTCAAAATGTCCAAAGAAGTCTAGCTGAAAAATGAATGAAAGAATAAAATAAAGCAGTCTAGTTGAAAATATCAAAGCAAATTTCCCTTGCCTTCCCTTCAGCAGCCATATACCAACCAGATCAATCATGCTAGATGCTATAGCTATGTTTTGTAAATTAAGATTTGATTTTTTCTTTCTATTCCTCACTTTGTTCAGCCATTGTTTATAGAAACAGGGGTCCCTCATCAAAGTACATAAACTAAGAAACAAATCAGAAGATTAGTCAGGATCAAGTGTGAGATTTCTGGCTTTTTTCCCTCTTACTTTTATTTCTCCTTACCCAAGGGAAACACCTGCTATTTCTTTTAAATTATTGCCAAAAGCTACAGAGGTGAAGAGACCACCATCTTAAATAATACCAGGTCAAAAAACTTAATTCCATTATTCTTGGGTTAAAGAGTATAAATTGTAATACACTAGTATAATTATATAAACCATGTCCTTTGATTTATAGTAGTTAAAAAGGAAATTCTGTTAGTCATTTTATAACAAATTATAGTTTGATGAAAAATTACTAAGCTAATAATAGTCTATAATGTTATTTCAGGGCCTCTCCTGAAATAACTGGAACTTTGAAAAGGTCTGAAAATGTCCGTTTCTTCTAAACATAATTATCTTTTTAAAAATTGATACATCATCTCCAAATTATATTTTGTCCATTCTTTCTCTCCCATAATTTCATCACATAAAATAGAGTAATGGTTGCCTTTTTACTATATATAAAAGCTTAGGTCTCATGTTACACAAAAACTAAAGTGAATTTATAAACTCAAGATTCAAGTTATATTCTGGAATTTACCTTAGGGAAGAAGCTAAGCCCTCTACTCAAATCATAAAAAAATTAGATGATAAATAAGAAATACGCACTTTTTTCCTTGAGGAAACACAATTGGACTAAAAAGGAACATCTAAAAATAGTATCAGCAGAACTATAAAACGTATATGAACATCATACAATAAAAATAGTAAATGTTAAAGAAACATTTATCATGTCCTAGTGAAGAGAGTCTCCATGCTGAATAGAGAAAAAAATTTTCATAGCATACAACAATACAGAAAATAGAATTAAAAATAATTTTCCTTTAACTTTGTTTTAAAAATGAAAAGGTAAAATGCAATTATTATATTTTTAAAAGGTATTTATTGTGAAGCTTGTAGCATAGTTTTTAATTACTAGGAAACTGTAGAGTTGTTAACATCCCTGACTGAAAACAATGTTTGGCTTCATATACATGTTGAGCCTGGCACTGTAAAATATAACTATCCACGGGTTTATTTTATTCTAGAAGAGGTTGTGAGAATACAATCACTTAGACTCTATTGAAGTAAATGGACTCATCTAGGATAGATCTAAAGCCACTGTTGTCTGTGCCTAGTCAAGCAAGTATACCACTAAATGCTGATATTAAGAATGAGATGTTGCCTTCTATGTAAATTAAAACTCAATACAGTAAGTACCTTACTACAGCAGAGTGTAGTATTTCCAAACAAATGATTATTCTGGTTTGTAATGACAAAAATACAATAAAATGAGAGATATTTTTTGGTACTTAGGCAAAATGTCCACCTTCTTTATCCATTCCAAAGAATACATTTATTTTCTTATATTCCAAGACTTAAAAGTTTAGAAAATAGATCAGAGGGGCATTTTAAAGTTCCTTTAACATGCCATTCTACTATGAAAACAAAAACAATGCAATGTCTAATATCAACAACAAAAATGCAATCAAACAGATCCTAAATCAATTATCTAAAAGGCTGCTTTAAAGTGCCATGGCACTTCTGTCCCTATCTGAAATTTTCTCTTCATCTATATTAGATGGATCTCAAAATCTGTTTTCTGACTTTTCTAAAACACTTCAATACAAGATATATTCCATTTACTTAATGACCATTCTCCTTTGTATGTTTTGCTTAATTTGCTCATCCCTTAAACGTTCAGGTTTCCTAGGGCTCATGTTCTCCATCCTTTGCGTCCTTTCCTTAATCAAACTAATCAGCAACCAAGAATTCAACTATAAACTGTAAATATTTCTCCCAAAACTGTGTCTTCTTTCTCTTAAGCACCAAACTCACTTACCCATCTGCCTACTGAGTATCTGTACCCAGAGGTCTCGCAGGTATTTCAAGCTCAACATATCAACAACAATGCACTGTATTTCTTCCAAAATCTGTTTTCTTTTCAATCTTGGGAAACATTGGCTCAGTCTCTCAAGTAATAAACCTCAGCCTTCATACACAATACCAAATATTATAAATTTAACTTTCATGCTTTAATAAAAATTATTTGTTCTAAAGCCTAAGTTGCACTGTGCCATTCCTTTGCTTTAGAAAACAAACAAAAAACAGAATATGAAGTCACTTTCTTACTATGGTAAACAAGATCAGTTTACCTTTCCATCTCTAGATGGAATATCTCTTCTGCCTCACTCTCCAAAGACACACCTGTGCTTTAGAATATGCATTACATGCACTACCCAAACATACCATCACTCATTCAATAAATATGTCAGGCACTGTTCTAAGCACTGAGGATATCCCAGAGAACACAACAGACAAAGTTTCTGTTCTAATGGGCTTACAGACTGGTGGAACAAGACAGACAAAAACCAGAGACATATAACAGAAGCAATGGCAGTAAGTACTATGGAGAAAAAGATCTAGCTAGAAAAGCAACTCAGAGAAACACAGCAAAGAGCATGTTCTATACACTATAAAAATATAGCATGTCTTAGAAGTGTAATCATACATCCCTTAATTTATTTAGGTTTCAATTTTAATTATAACTTAAAACCATAATACCATGAGTAATACTGAAATATATGGTCATTGAGAGGCATAACAGAACACAGCTTACTTCTGAAACAACCAATTATAATAATTTTATTTTTTGAGATTAAAGTTGATAGAGTCAAGAGTGTTTTTCTTTGATTCTAGTGTTTTAGTTGGCTCTTGGATATACCCCCCAAAAATTATTATTAGTGCTGGCACATTTCAAATTATGTCATGAGATTAGAATCTATAAAACTTAAGTACTCATCTAGATTAGTCCCATTGTTATTTCGTTGTCTCCAACTAACTATACCATGGTTTCAAATTTAGGGCCTACAAATTAAGACTCCACAGTAATACTAGAACATTAGAGACAGGAGCTTTTTACTGGTGATTCAAAAACAGTTGTTCAATTGTCTGAATCATTTAAGTACATAATATGTCCCAACTGTTTACAAAGAACTGAAATAACTGGAGAAGTCTACATAAGGGTGCTGTTTAAGATATAGGATATTACTACAGGATTTGACAGTGAGCCAAAGAAAATTTACACAGACATTAATCAGTCTATTTAATACTCAGAAAATAACGATGATTTACCTTACCTTCTAAATAATAATACATACTTTAAAAGACTGTAAAGGAATTCAGATTTTTCCTCTGGGAAACTTCACTATTACTGTATTACATACAGCTCCCTAGTTAGGACAGGAATGAATGAATTGGTGAATCAATGCATGCATGCAGGCTGGTGTTTTAGTGCTTCTATAAATATGTAAAGAAAACTAAAGGTTTTTTTAGATACAGAAGTGAAATTTAAAATGTTTTAAACTTTCAAATAACTAAATAGAAATTAAGCTCAGTGGAAGCTGAGTCTTACCTTAAGCAGAATTCTTTCAAAGCTTTCAAGGTTTAGGAAACAATGATACAATTCATCACTTTCTGAGGGCATAACTTTCACTGGTGTCCACAATCCTTAAATCTTCGCAAAAAAACCATGCGCATTGTGGGACACTCCTTTTTGTATCCTACCTAATGATTAGCTTCTACTCTCCTTAAACTAGTTCGCAGAGGGGCAGACATCCCCAGCCCAGGTGAAACCCTGACGGAAGCGTGGGCCCATAGGAAATACTGGGTCAGAGGAAGGGAAAAGGGAGATCAGCCAGTCCACAACATACTAACAATTCCTATGTTGGGGAAAAAAGCAGCTACCACTGCACTGTAAGAGGCAGGACTTATGTTCTATTTAAAAACTAAAACCAAAACAAAAGATGACTAAGAGGCAAACTTCACTCCATTCTCAAGGCTGAGGAGAGAAGAATTTACATACCGCATCCGTGATGTCTATTTCATACACCCTTTGGAAAGTCCTGCGCTCAAAGAAAACAAGTTTGCCGCTGCCACATCCCCTCTGAACAGATGTCCCGGTGACTATGAGTTTATCATCTGGACTGAAACAGCAATCAGTCCTGCAGACAAAAATAGTGTTTAAGCATAAGCTTATGACCCTACAGGAATGAGTTAAATAACATATAAACAAGACCATTGTAATAAGAGGTAACTCTGATAGGAGGCACACAGGGAGTCAAGCACTTGTATTAGATTACTTAATCTTCACAATAATCCTACGGGATAGATATTATTGTCCCCATTTTACTGACGAGGAAACTGAGGCAGAGAGATTAAAGAAACCTTGCCCAAGGTCACAAAAGTAAGTGGTGCAGCTGGGATTCGAACTCAGGCAGTATGATTCCAGAATCTATGCTTTTAACTTCTACACACTATATTTTTTTAATGTAAAGGAAGTGTGGGAAAAACTCAAGAGAGACCTTGACAGTATTATAGACAAATAGATATTGTATGACTAATGTCTAACTAGTGATTATTTTGTCCAGTTTTGGAATTATTTTTTACCACCACTAACCACCATCCTCAAATAATTTGAGTTTTGTCAAGTCAAGCACCATGAAATGAGGAGCAGGTTGAGCCGCTGGAACCTAAGAGATGGCTATGATTCAAGAGCCCTTGTTATTAGAGATCTGGCCACCTGATTGTGAATAATCTAAGACATGATCCAAATAAGTTAGGCAGTTGCATAGCTTGCAGCAGGCATAATATCTCAAAAAATTCTCATCAGCTATAAATTCATGTTTGTTTGTCCATCTGTTCGCTTTAACAGATAAATGCCATCGGCAATGGACCATGTTAGAGTTAGTGCTCTGCTATTACACAGTTTCCTCCATTTGATGCTTCCATCACCTTCACGCTCTCCCTGTTGGTCATTATTTAACACAGATGTGAAATTTTATTTCTACAAAAACAGAAAGTTTTGCTTAGGCACCAACTGTAGGACTTAAAGTTCAAATCTCACCTCAGCTGCCTTAGAAAAATCTTAAATGCTTCAGTTGTCAACTTAATAGAATGGAGATAACAGTGTTCAGCTACCTAGAGCAAGATACTCTGAACAAGTGAAGGATACTGAATTACAGATTGGAATTATGATAAGAAAAAAATTGCAAAAATGATATACAATAACTCTCAGTTATTAACTGAGACTTTCCAAAGTCTCAGGACTTTGGAGCGCAGGACTTTCCAAAGTCATAGTTATTATAAAACTATGAAAAATCACTTTGATGGAATGGGGTTCAAATTTTAAGACCACAAATATACATATCTACCCTATCATTTATACATATTAAAAGAACAATTCAATCTCTTAAAATATTTTTACTACCCCAACACCTATATATATGTATGTACACAAACATAGAAATTCATGAACATGCATCATTTCAACTTCAAAAAAATTTTATTGCCCGAAGAATGTGCAAATAAAAGGGAAAAATAAAATGCATCTTTCAAAAACAGATTTCAAATACTCTTCCTGTTCCTTTTTAAAATACATATGATATAAATTAAGGTGAAGAAATTTCTTTTCTATTCTCTTATGTTTATCAATTCTTTAAAACATGCTACTTACATTGGGAACATGGTAGGAAGACCCGAGGCTGAAAAAAGTGGCTTATTAAACTGTCGGATGTCCCATAATTTCAATGTATCATCACCTTACAGAGGAATGAAAAAGAAAAAAAAAAGTGAATTGTATGGAAAGAACAATTTCTATGTTCAGTGTTTGCTAAACTTACTGTATAAACTATAGGAAGGAAGGAGGGGAAAGAAAAATTCACATAAGTGCGTTTTACTTTTTTAACTGGGGAGTTTGAAAGCAGTAGATGTGAGAACAGTAGAAAGATTTATGATAATGAACTGGACTTCTAGAAATAAATTTCCAAACTGATGTAGCATCTGTAGGCTAGAAGGAGCCCTGGAGAATCTACTCTAAGGAGTGATTTTACAGCAGCTGGCAGCTCCCCTATGGTATAGTTGAGCATAACCTGACTTCTTAAGAAGATATTAATTTAACAACCATCAGAACTGAAAATAGTTCAGTTCACAACAGGTTCTTTCTCCCAGTGGTGTGTAGATGAAGCTATCCATTAACATTAATGAGAATGAGCCATGTGATTCCCTTCCCTCCAGTGTAACTCTACCTGCGGCTATCATTCTTCACTTTGCTAGGGAGTACAGCTTTTCCAAGCTCTTTAAAGCATAATGAATATTCTTCTAAAAGTCATTTTTTTATATTTCTATAGAGCTACTAACTAATATTCCTGACCAGAATGAAAGCCAAAACTCATATAAGTAATGTCTTTGCTGTTCTTGCTCCCTAGTGTCCACAGCTGAAACCTGCCTCAACCTCTTGGGTCCAATAAAGAATCAGTATCAGGTGCAAGTGAGGTGAATGGAGATTTCAATAAAATCTCCATCCTCTCCCAAGCGACCCTTCTTCTGAAACCCAACTTTTGGCAAGTGTACTCATCCACAGATTGGCTGGACTGGGGACCTGCTTACACTGGAAGAACTTTGTAAGATTCACCTTTTTGCTCTTAGTCTTAAAAAAAAGATTACATTCCTCATAATTCTCAAACAATAAGAAAACATTAATCTGCATTAAACAGTTTAGCTAATGTGGCAGGTTCTGGAGCTAGCAGGAGTGTCTTACAA
The DNA here is from genome assembly GCF_011100685.1 of Canis lupus familiaris. NCBI lineage: Eukaryota > Metazoa > Chordata > Mammalia > Carnivora > Canidae > Canis > Canis lupus. The sequence goes on from NC_049225.1 coordinate 71,995,361, forward strand.
CACCCGGGGACTCTGTTGAGTAGACTTCCATCTGCCATATTTTGTACATCCAAGAAGAAAAAGGGTGGAATACAGTATATAGGCTGTGTTGGTGACATGTTACCCAACAGCTATTACAGGATGGAAGGGGAAGGTAAGAATTATCACCAAAATGGCTTTGACTGAAATGGAGTTAGTCCTATACTTCCAGTAATTATCAACTGATTTGGGGCTGGCCAATTTTGAAATCCTCTGAGAGGAATCTTCAAACTATGCTTCCCTCTTATTCCCCACTCTTGGCTCCCCACTGCACATTGGAGATTTGGGTATGCCATTCTAAAGCCGCAAGAGTAAATGTGAGAATTTCTAAGTGAAACGTTCATCATTTGAAAAACTTTCCCAGAAGATTCAGATACACAATTGTGGGGGTATAAACCACTATTTCCAAGTTAAGAGTGTGTGTGTGTGTGTGTGTGTGTATAGTCTTAATTAAGAGTCATCTCAAGACCCAAATAGGTTAGAATTGATGGACCAAAATACGTATTTCATACAGATCCACTTTATATATATACCATAATATACCATGCACACACACACACACCATAAATAGGTAATACATATACCATATATAGAAATATACTATATATACCATAAATAGAAATTACATATACATACGCTTTGATTTTTTTACAATTATGTAAGTGAGGGTAGTTTGGATATAATAGAGAAGGCTTCTTCAGAGGAAAGAGAATCTGAATGCAGTTCCCAAGGTATACAGACAAGGAACGGCTGAACTGAGTGAAAGCTGTGCCAAGTCTCTTCATCTCCTTCTCACTTCCACTGCCCTCTACACCAGGTTGCAAATTCTTTTAAGAAAGGAACTCTGTCTATGATGTTCACAGTTTAGACCCAGCACCTAGCATAATGCTAGCTCAGAGTAGTTGCTCAACATAGAGCAGGTGAGTGATGAATGACAGACCAAATGCAGTGTTGCTAAATTAATATGGCCTACAGAATAAAGACTAAATCCTTTATGTGATATTTAAAGCCATCTGTAATGGCTCCAATCCACTTACTCTACTGTTTCTTTTCTCTCCTAACAAACGGGCCTACAGGCAGATCCTCAGTCATGTCCCATACTTCCTGTAATGCTCTGCTCATAAGCTGCCCATACTATGCTCTTTTCTCCTTCTGTCAACACTTAGTTTATACATGTAAGAAAGAAGCAAAAAGAAACAGCCTATATTCAACCATATGAATAAGGATAAGTAAACTTATCATATGGCCACATAGAACTATGGAGCTATTTAAAAACTAACATCCAGGTACACAACTTTTTTTTAACAGAATTGGGCTTAAAGTGTTCGAACTGAAAAAAAAAAATCAACAATGAGCCAACAGAAGACTCTAAATTATAAAATAATATAGAAAGAATTCAGAACATCATCTACAAAACTCCATGAGGTAGAGGCAAAGGTCATCCTTGGAGGCTTCAAACTCTGAGGGAATTTGAAGCTAAAATTAAAACTTAAGCAAAAAAGTACATATTTGCTAAATTTTACTTGGTACCTTTTAAGAAAACAATATTGCCAAGTTAGAAATGCATTTTAGTTGAGAAAAATAAGTCAGACTGGCAAAGGTACATTAACAAAAACACAGCTAGCTTTACTATTAGGATATTATTGTAACATTTGTTAGAGTTAATTACGATCATTTTTATATATAGAAACACATCCAAAAGAAGGTTTTTAACCTACCTCCACGAGATGCCAGGACATTGCCATCATAGGAAAAAGCCACACAAGAAGTGTCTGTGCCTGGGTCATGGGCCTGTTTATAGTGAAATTTAGGATGAACCTGTTTGCAAAGATAAGCAAAGAGTTAATATCTCATCTGAAATCAAATGAGAACATTTTTGTGGCCAGAGTATTTTACTTTATCATCCAGAAAATTATATACATAAAATATTAATTTTACTTGACTACAGTATTCTTTATTCTGGAAAATCATTCAAAAGGTTTCTTGGGACGCCTGGGTAGCTGAGTGGTTGAACGTCTGCCTTCAGCTCAGGGCATGATCCTGGGATCCAGGATCGAGTACCACGTCGGGCTCCTTGCAGGAGGCCTGCTTCTCTCTCTGCCTGTGTCTCTGCCTCTCTCTCCCATTCTCTCTCTCTCTCTCATAAATAAAATCTTAAAAAAAAAAAGGTTTCTAAAAACATCCATTTGCTTTAATAAAAGAGAAATTAAGTCCTATTTTTCAGATTGTCTTAGCAAACTCTGAGCAACACAAGATTAATACAGTATTTAGTTCTTATAGCATAAGGTTATTGGGACCAATTCCTACCGTTATCTGAAAGAATAAATATAAATAAAATTATAAATGAACAGATTATTTATAAAATAAAAAATATCATTGTAGGGGGGGCCTAGCTGGCTCAGTCAGTAAAGCATGTTACTGTTGATCTCACTCAGCATTGTGAGTTTAAGCCCCACATTGGGCATGGTGCCTACTTTAAAAAGTATATATATCATTGTATTCCTAGTATATGCCAAACACTAGGCATGTGGTTGTAAGTCTTGAACTCTCTTTAATGTGCCTGTAGGATAATGTTGTCATGGGGGGGAGGAGAGCTAACCCTGACACAATGCTAATCCTACCCTATGCACTCTATCCTTTACTACCTTGCCTACTTAATTCAATCACTTTACAAGTTAGGTTCTACTATTATGATGTGCATCTTACAGGTTAGGAAACTGAACCACAAAGACTTAAGTACCTGATTTAAGGTCACACAGCTAGCAAGTGGTAGAGCTATTAAGTGTTTGAACCAAAAGCCTGCTCTTAAACACTACACTATACTCCTTCTCTAGTAATGTATGTTAATAGTCTTTTTACTTCTAATGTTGCTTCTGCACAGTTAATGAGTTATAAAAGTAACTCTACTACACTAATCTTGTCATTCAGTTATGATACAGTAACCAGCACAGGCAAAATACTAGGGAGTCAATTATCCTAGCTCCAGCAGGCTGGATAATTCAAGTGAAGAGACAGGAGCACTGCCAGTGATAACAGCATATAGGTCTTTCCCGAGAGCTACAGGTGTAAGAATACAAGTGACCCCATCTCCTTTGGTCCCATATCAACCCTAACAAGAATGAGTCACAAAACAGAGCTCATGTATGTCAGCCTCCCTCTAACATCCCTGACACCCTTTGAACTTCCACCTAAAAGCTTTCAGTAATGAGGAGCACGTCATTACCTCACAAAAGCAGACAGGGTTTTTTCTGGTTTTGTTTTTAATAATTTGTGTATATTAAGTTAAATTTGTTCTCTCTCTTCGTCTGTATATTTTTTCTTCCTCTGTATTAAACATGGCTACTGCACTTCCACCTTTCATGGATACAAATAACTTATTGATTTAACTTTTAATTGGGCATCAACTGTATGACCGATACAAGGTTAAACAAGGAAACACAAATGTACTAAATTAAACCTGGCTTTTCTCCTCAGAGAGTTGACAGTCTGGGTTAAGTATAAGAAGTGACAAGTGGTACAATGGGGACGTGAAGAGCAGTGAGCACTGAAGAGAGGTGCCTAATCCAAACCTGGGAAAGAGGGTCAGGGTGGGGGAAGGACAAAAAAGAAATTCTGAGACCCAGCTGATGAAAGTATGAGTTAGCAGATGAAGGAGCAGGAGGCAGAGACAAGAACGAGTATTCCAGTCACAGGGTACTTTGTTGTAGTAGGCAGAATTTTGACCCCTATGACGTCCACCCCCATAAATATGTCATTCTACATGGCAAAAGAGCCTCTGTAGGTATAACCAAAGTAACTAACTAGTTAATCTTAAAAGAGAGATTATCCTGGATTATCCAGGTGGGGCTGAAGCAGTCACATGAGAACTTGAAAGCAGAACTTCTTCCTGAGGACAGAAAAGGAAGCCACAGAAACACGAGAGACAGTTAAGTCAGAGAGACTGGAAGAATAAAGTGTTTGACATGCCACTGTTAACTCTAAAGATGTGTCAAGGAAATAGGGACCTGAATGCTGCCAATAACCAGTGCATCTGAAAGAGGACCCTGAGCCCCAGATGAGAGACACAGCCCTAGCCAACAGTTCAATTTTAGCTTGATGAGACCCTAAGAAGAGAATCCCACCACACCATGCCAGACATCTTATCTACAGAAATTGTGAAATAATAAACTGGGTGTTTTTTAAGGTACTATATTAGTGGTAATTTGTTACAAAACCAATAGAAAGCTTAACATGTGCATAAAAGTAAAAGAACTGGTTGCAAAGAACTAAAAGAAGCTAATCATGACTTGAGGGAAAGAAGAAGTGGGGGATAATAGTATGAGCAGAGAGCCTCGATCACCAGAGGCCTTATAGGCCATATTAAGGGCTTACATTTTATCCTGAAGACAAAAGGGAGCTGCTTAATAGAGATTACTCGGAGAACATGACTTGGCTTACTTATTTTAAAAAGATCATCCTGGACACGTGAAGAATGGATTGGGAATATTTTGTTCCTCAGAAAAACAAAACTCTGCTACTGAACTCAACAGGGAAAATTTGCCACTTGGTCATATTTCATCAAGTCATCAACTACTAAACTCTAAATAAAACTTCTGAAAGATAGTGTAGTGGTAGCAGTTTACCAAAAAGTCTGTCCTTACATTTGGCCTCCCAGTGAAATTAACTCGGTTTTTTGTTTGTTTTAAATGTATTTATTTTTAATCCTCATAAAGGTATAAACACATCTAAATAGAAGGAAAACCCATCATTTCAGGAGTGGTAAGGCAATGCAATATAGTAAGACTGGGCCAGGAACCAGGAGACGGGAAAGCTAGACTTAGCTGAATAAAAACCAGCAGTGTGTCTGGGGGCAAATTAGTCTTTCCGGATCACAAGTCTATCCGCTGTAAAATAAATGGCTTGCACCAGCTGATTTCTAGGGTCACTGACAGCTCTGCGATTCTTAAGGAAAAGACAAAAACTGGTATATATAATATTTTATAATTCCACTAACTGATCAATATGTACTTTTTATTATTAATAGGACAAAACAGGGGGATCCCCTGGGTGGCTCAGTGGTTTGGCGCCTGCCTTCGGCCCAGGGCATGATCCTGGAGTCCCGGGATCGAGTCCCGTGTCGAGCTTCCTGCATGGAGTCTGCTTCTCCTCTATCTGTGTCTCTGCCTCTGTCTCTATCTGTGTCTCTCATGAATAAATAAATAAAATCTTAAAAAAAAATAGGACAAAACAGATTTTGAATGCTAATATTTGAACATATACATACACACATACACACAGATGTGTATACATACATATACCAGTAAATAGGATAAAGAACCTTAAAAGGTGTAGAATCCAAAGGAATCCTATCATATGAGCTTCAACATGAGCCCAGTGGCAAGCAGGTTGTTCCCTGTGATAGTCTAATTCTCATCCTTGCTGCTCAGAGAGGGCGTGAGATGAGGCTGCAAATCTGCTGTTCCCTAAATAGGTCTTGCTTCCTCTTTTTACTGCCCTGAGCGGGATTCTAGCATTTAAAGACATATAGCCATCTGGTACTCAAGCAAAGAAAAAGTGCTGTTTCAAAACTTAAGATTCTGCTGGATCTAACAGATGATAGTATAACTACAATATAAGGAACTGAATGGGAATAAGGGATTATGACTACAAGTGATTTTGCCTTTATAGTAAGAAAAGACTTTACCAAATATTCATCTGCCACAATTTTATGTCTCCATTTTTAGGTACTACTTTAAAAGGCCACTATATTGGAGGTTGGGTATTGTGAAACTTTTATAATTCATTGTTTATAATGCAGAATGTGTGAATATATGCCACAAAACAAACCCTACCTTGTCCTTCTGACTTCCCACAGTTCCTATTGTCATATTAATTTGCATCTCGGGGCAATGCTCCTTTAGACTAATAAATGGCTGCATATTAATAATTAAAATTATGAGAGAAAGATTGTACTCTAAATAATCTAAATCATTTCCTCTTTTAAAGGATCTAATAAAATGAAAAAGCAAAATGTCCTCACTTGAGATGGACAGCTCACAGATTTTATGTCAAAAGTGCTCTTCAATTATTAACTTCACTTTAACCAATAACAAAAGTTTATTCTACTGAAATAAAATAGATAGCCAGAGGTGATCATAAACTTGCTGAAAATATGAACACTTGGACAGTCATGAGGACAAAACACCCTCATACTTTGGAAACAGAGTCAACCTGACTAAAAACACTTCTGGCATAGTGTGGGAAATCTAAAACTGTGGCTTCTCCTTTAACTGATTTTATGACCATCGTAGGCAAAGAACATTGTTCTTCGGGGAAACTAAGATTATTAACTCCTTTATATTGGTTTCCTATTCTTAGGAGGACTTTTTATGTTATCATTTGGAGAGTATCAAATCTCACAGATTCATAGTGATGGAAAATGCTTGAGTTTTAAAGGCCTTCTCCTGAGATCATACCATACAAACTCCAATTGGTAAAACTGTCCCTATATCCTTTCTTAGCAGATGGTTAGAAGCCTCTGGCAGTACAGAACTCATGACTACAAGCAACATCAGTCCATTTCTAGGTGGCTCTAATCGGGAACGCTTTTCTTAAACTGGGTCCAAGACTAGTTCCTAGAATTCCAGTATCTACTTATGACTCCTGGTCCTGTCTTCTGTGGCTATACTAATTCTAGTTTTTCTTCTCTAATGCAGTCTGCCAAATTCTTAAAGAAAAAAATTATGTCTTCCACAAAGTCTTAAATATACCATTCTTGAAATCCTAAATGTAATTCAAACATTCTGTGGCGCTACCAATGGTCAGTGAGTTTACATCCAGGGGCTGCCTAGATCCCAATATCTTTACTTTTCTAGTGTGTGTCAGTCAATGCAAGAGGAATGACAGCCCTCAAAATGATCAAAACATGTTTTATAATTAACAGAGAAATGGAATAAACTATTTTAAATGAGAAAATTTAAATGAACTGCAGGGCTGAAAACAGAAAAAAATAATGAAAAGAATACCGATCCAGGAGCTAGAGAAAAAACAGCAAATAGATCCTACACCCAGCAGAAGAAGAGAGTTAATAAAGATTCAAGCAGAACTCAACAAAATCGAGACCAGAAGAACTGTGGAACAGATCAACAGAACCAGGAGTTGGTTCTTTGAAAGAATTAATAAGATAGATAAACCATTAGCCAGCCTTATTAAAAAGAAGAGAGAGAAGACTCAAATTAATAAAATCATGAATGAGAAAGGAGAGATCACTACCAACACCAAGGAAATACAAACAATTTTAAAAACATATTATGAACAGCTACATGCCAATAAATTAGGCAATCTAGAAGAAATGGACACATTCCTGGAAAGCCACAAACTACCAAAACTGGAACAGGAAGAAATAGAAAACCTGAACAGGCCAATAACCAGGGAGGAAATTGAAGCAGTCATCAAAAACCTCCCAAGACACAGAAGTCCAGGGCCAGATGGCTTCCCTGGGGAATTCTATCAAACGTTTAAAGAAGAAACCATACCTATTCTACTAAAGCTGTTTGGAAAGATAGAAAGAGATGGAGTACTTCCAAATTCATTCTATGAGGCCAGCCTCACCTTAATTCCAAAACCAGACAAAGACCCCACCAAAAAGGAGAATTATAGACCAATATCCCTGATGAACATGGATGCAAAAATTCTCAACAAGATGCTAGCCAATAGGATCCAACAGTACATTAAGAAAATTATTCACCATGACCAAGTAGGATTTATTCCCGGGACACAAGGCTGGTTCAACACTCGTAAAACAATCAATGTGATTCATCATATCAGCAAGAGAAAAACCAAGAACCATATGATCCTCTCAATAGATGCAGAGAAAGCATTTGACAAAATACAGCATCCTTCCTGATCAAAACTCTTCAGAGTATAGGGATAAAAGGAACATTCCTCAACATCTTAAAAGCCATCTACAAAAAGCCCGCAGCAAATATAACTCTCAATGGGGGAGCACTGGGAGCCTTTCCCCTAAGATCAGGAACAAGACAGAGATGTCCACTCTCACCACTGCTATTCAACATAGTACTAGAAGTCTTAGCCTCAGCAATCAGACTACAAAAAGACATTAAAGGCATTCAAATTGGCAAAACTACAAAAAGACATTAAAGGCATTCAAATTGGCAAAGAAGAAGTCAAACTCTCCCTCTTCGCCAATGACATGATACTCTACATAGAAAACCCAAAAGACTCCACCCCAAGATTGCTAGAACTCATACAGCAATTTGGCAGTGTGGCAGGATACAAAATCAATGCCCAGAAATCAGCGGCATTTCTATACACTAACAATGAGACTGAAGAAAGAGAAATTAAGGAGTCAATACCATTTACAATTGTACCCAAAAGCATAAGATACCTAGGAATAAACCTAACCAAAGAGGTAAAGGATCTATACCCTAAAAATTACAGAACACTTCTGAAAGAAATTGAGGAAGACACAAAGAGATGGAAAAATATTCCATGTTCATGGATTGGCAGAATTAATTGTGAAAATGTCAATGTTACCCAGGGCAATTTACACGTTTAATGCAATCCCTGTCAAAATACCATAGACTTTCTTCAGAGAGTTAGAACAAATTATTTTAAGATTTGTGTGGAATCAGAAAAGACCCCGAATAGCCAGGGGAATTTTAAAAAAGAAAACCACAGCTGGGGGCATCACAATGCCAGATTTCAGGTTGTACTACAAAGCTGTGGTCATCAAGACAGTGTGGTACTAAAGCTGTGGTCATCAAGACAGTGTGGTACTGGCACAAAAACAGACACATAGGGGATCCCTGGGTGGCGCAGCGGTTTGGCGCCTGCCTTTGGCCCAGGGCGCGATCCTGGAGACCCGGGATCGAATCCCATATCAGGCTCCCGGTGCATGGAGCCTGCTTCTCCCTCTGCCTGTGTCTCTGCCTCTCTCTCTCTGTGACTATCATAAGTAAATAAAAAAAACAAACAAACAAACAAAAAAAAACAGACACATAGATCAATGGAACAGAATAGAGACTCCAGAAGTGGACCCTCAACTTTATGGTCAACTAATATTCTATAAAGGAGGAAAGACTATCCACTGGAAGAAAGACCGTCTCTTCAATAAATGGTGCTGGGAAAATTGGACATCCACATGCAGAAGAATGAAACTAGACCACTCTCTTTCACCATACACAAAGATAAACTCAAAATGGATGAAAGATCTAAATGTGAGACAAGTTTCCATCAAAATCCTAGAGGAGAACACAGGCAACACCCTTTTTGAACTCGGCCACAGAAACTTCTTGCAAGATACATCCACGAAGGCAAAAGAAACAAAAGCAAAAATGAACTATTGGGACTTCATCAAGATAAGAAGCTTTTGCACAGCAAAGGATACAGTCAACAAAACTCAAAGACAACCTACAGAATGGGAGAAGATATTTGCAAATGACCTATCAGATAAAGGGCTAGTTTCCAAGATCTATAAAGAACTTCTTAAACTCAACAGCAAAGAAACAAACAATCCAATCATGAAATGGGCAAAAGACATGAACAGAAATCTCACAGAGGAAGACATAGACATGGCCAACAGGCATATGAGAAAATGCTCTGCATCACTTGCCATCAGGGAAATACAAATCAAAACCACAATGAGATACCACCTCACACCAGTGAGAATGGGGAAAATTAACAAGACAAGAAACCACAAATGTTGGAGAGGATGCGGAGAAAAGGAAACCCTCTTGCACTGTTGGTGGGAATGTGAAATGGTGCAGCCACTCTGGAAAACTGTGTGGAGGTTCCTCAAAGAGTTAAAAATAGATCTGCCCTACGACCCAGCAATTGCACTGCTGGGGATTTACCCCAAAGATACAGATGCAATGAAACGCAGGGACACCTGCAGCCCGATGTTTCTAGCAGCAATGTCCACAATAGCCAAACTGTGGAAGGAGCCTCGGTGTCCATCAAAAGATGAATGGATAAAGAAGATGTGGTTTATGTATACAATGGAATATTACTCAGCCATTAGAAATGACAAATACCCACCATTTGCTTCGACGTGGATGGAACTGGAGGGTATTATGCTGAGTGAAATAAGTCAATCGGAGAAGGACAAACATTGTATGGTCTCATTCATTTGGGGAATATAAATAATAGTGAAAGGGAACAGAGGGGAAGGGAGAAGAAATGGGTAAGAAATATCAAAAAAGGAGACAGAACATGGAAGACTCCTAACTCTGGGAAACAAACTAGGGGTGGTGGAAGGGGAGGAGGGTGGGGGGTGGGGGTGACTGGGTGGCGGGCACTGAGGGGGGCACTTGACGGGTTGACCACTGGGTATTATTCTGTATGTTCGCAAATTGAACACTAATAAAAAATAAATTTATTATTAAAAAAAAAAAAAAAAGAATACCAATCCTACAGCCAAGCTAACTTCACCTACATTTTCAATCTGATATATTATAGTTTGACCCCGGCCAAGCTGCTTAATCTGTTTCTTAGTTTGTTAATTTTTAAAATCATACACCCTACACATCTTCCCACTCCTCTCCTTCTCAACTCCCAAAGACACCGAGTTACATTTGACCTGTTAACCCCTGCCTTATGTCAATGCCACAAACTTATTAACTCTGTATTAGGTAGCTCTTTTCAGAAAGTTGCTGACATATAACTATGCTACCAAAACACAAACTCTAAGAGCAAGATGAAGCAAATGCTGGGCTCTCTAAAAAATGAGATGTACTAACATTTGTCCTCTCAAATCTGTTCCTAGGACCCTCTCAAAAGATATAAAATTTCTTTCTCATTGGGAATCTATTTTCAAGTTTAGTGATAACCAAGCATGTCTATATTTTCAGTCACATGTTAGAGTTACTTACTCTGCCAGGATTAAAAATATGCCAGGATTTTTTTTAAGTGGCAAGATTAAGAACAGAATAAATATCGGTCTAGACTGAACTAATTTGCTCCTGCTTCTCTAATTTTGGAGAACTGTAGTATGGAGAATGAGGAGAATGTACACAAAAGAATAGGAACTGTCATATTAACATGCTTTGCCTTTCCCTACTCCCACAAAGCCTTCATTTTACGGAGGAGAAATGGACAACACCTCTCTAACCGGCTCTGTGATATTTAGATTAATATACTGTATGAAAATATGGCATCATGATAAAAAGCATAGGCTATCCAGCCAGACTGACAAGTTCAAATCCAGGCTTCACCACTTACCATCTGTATGATCTTTGCAAACTAATCTCCCTATGCTTACATCGGCCATCTATTAAATGAGAATAATAATAGTATCCATGTCAGCTGTTGGGAGAATTTAACGACTTGATGCAAGCGATGCAAGTGTGGTACACTCCTTGGCAGTGTAACTTTGCTGTTCTTTTCATCAAGATGTGCCATTTACTTCTCAAAACCTGGGTTCTGGGTATGGACATGTGACTTGTTTGGGCTTACAGGACATGCAGCCAAGAAAATGTGCCTTTCACATCTCCAACAGTGAAAAGCTAACTGACTGCCACTCTTCTGCCTCTGTGACTCGGCCAGGCTTTCTAAGGGCTGTTCCCAGCCAATGACTGAGCACAAGGGATAAAGGACTCCTAAGTGATCTGAATGAAACTTTCCTGACATTGTGCTACAGTCTAAGTCTTTCTGCACAGCCCTCTTTTCTTCTTCTATTTACTATAACAATTTTATTGAGATATAATTCACATACCACGGGATATGCCTACTTAAAAATATGCAGCTCACTGATTTTAGTATTTTCAGAGTTGGGCAACCATCACCACAATCAATTTTAGTACATATCCATCTCCCTCAAAAAGAAACCCCATACACATTAGCAATTACTTCCCATTTCCCCCTAGCCCCTCAGCCTTAAGCAACCACTAATCTAGTTTATCGCTGTGTATTTGCCTACCTGAACATTTCATATAAATGAAATTACACAATATACTATCTTTTGGGACTGGCTTCTTTCACTTAGCATAATGTTTCTGAGGTTCATCCAGTGTAGATGTATATCAGCACTTCATTTCTTTTCATTGCCAAATAATATTCCATTGTATAAGTGTATCACATTCTATTTATCCATTCATCAGCAGACAGACATTTAATACTCTTTTCTTTCCTGTCTTTCACAAGAGGCATGACTTGCATCATGCTCTCTTTCCAGATTTCTCAGGCTCCCTTCTCATTTCCCCCTACAGGCCTTTCCACCAGTAAATTTCACATGTTTAATTCTGATTCTGGTGTCTGTTTTCAGAGGACCCAAACTAACACATGTGGTGCCAGGAGGGATCCCACAATTTGGGTGGTAAGATAAGAATGTGGGAGTGGCTGACTCACTGCCTGAGAGGTGGAGAGGACACTGTTCTAAGTGGACTGTGAGGTGCAGATATGCCCTAGCACTTGGTATTGGTTCAACTGCTACAAATTTTACTGGAGATGACCTGGGAAAACTTCCTGCTATTGGGGAATGTCCTTGTGGGTACAATGTTTTAGGTATTTAAACAATATGGGAGGAGCAATGCCTACAAAGATAGTAGTGTTGGCTGGCTACTGCTCAGTCCAACTGATACCCTGAGGGATAATGAGAAACTGAGGGCCATTAAAAGTTAAAGACTATGTGGGAGAGCCAGAGGGCCAACGTTAGTACTTTTTGAAGGGGCCCACATCTCCTGCAGTAGAACAGTCACAGCTGAGCAACAAACAAAAGTGGTCTGGTGGTTAGATTTATAGAGTTCCAGAGACATTTAAATGCTCAACCAAAGCAAGTCTGTTATTCTAAAGTTAGGGATCTCGCTGGGAAAACCTGAGACCCTGAAACATAAGGATAGGATATCTGGATGGATGTCCATAGAATGCTGGATCTGCAAACCCTGCCCTGGAACTCTCATAACAGAGAGGTGGCCAACTCTTGCCCCAGGAAGAGCTAGAACTTCCTTTGTGTTGGAAGATGCTACAACTGCCCCCCCCGCCCCCCAAGAGGAGCTTCCCTACCTCCTCCTCTCCTGGCTGCTAGGCTAACAACTAGGGTTGAATCCCAGGATTGCTCAACTAGGGTAGGGTGGGGGGTGGTTGCAAAGAGGAAAGAGATTACACTCCAAAAGAATGCAAGAATTAGCTAGCAGCTACTGCAAGGAGTCATGAGTTTAAAGTGTGAGGATGTTTAATCAAGGGGGCTTTAATGTAAGACTAGATAAGAAGGATTCCTTCATTTAGGGGGGCAGATTTTTGGAAAAGGAACCCAAGAGATGGGGCAAATGAGCTGCTAGAATGCTATTAAAGGCCTGGAAAAGTGATGGCCAGTGTTGAATAAAAGAAAAACATCCTGACTGCCCTAGCAGAGGACAGAGAAAAGAACAAGAAGGTTTGGGGAAGTGGGCACGCTGGAATGGATACATTGTGTTAGTCTGAGAAACAGAGATTATTATTTTTCATGGGAGAGCCTAGAACTACCATTCACTGAGGCCATCAGCAAGCACAGGTGAGAGAGCCAGCACCACCAAGAAGTTCAGTGGCAGCTCTCCTCTGAAGCCCAGGGCTAATGGCACAGAGCCAGACCATTAAAATTAACATCTACAAGGATGATGAGGCCCAAAGTAATAATAGCCAGGTTGCAGTGCTTGATTACTAGAAGCTGAAAGGCTGCAATTACTATAATATATAAAGTATAATGACTAGCAAAGTCAGAGAGGCAGGCAAGAGGGCTCTATGTGGAGGGAGTCATGGAGGTTAACAGAATATAACATTCCTAGAGGCAGAAGAGATGGGCAGACAACAAAGGTAATGCTTAACCTCTACCATCAAAAAGAGAGATGAATGGAGGAAGAGGCGGCGGAAGGTGGTCACCTCAATAAAAAGTTATGATCCCTTGTTCCATTCCCATATCTAAGTCTATTTTCAGATCAGGAGCCTACTGACTACAGAGGTAGCCAGATTCCTAAGAAAAAGGATAGTGCTACTCAGTGGAGCAATATTCTCCTAGTCCTTCCGCAAAGGGGTTGCTGACTACAGACTAAATCAAGGAGTAGTCCCAATTGTAGCTGCTATGATGAATGACACACATCATAGCTAGAGCAGATTAATAAAGCCTTAAGGTGATTCTGGCAAAAGGACTTCCCACTGGCCTGGCCAAAGCTTTCTTAGAACTATATTGTTATCTGAGATTATTCCTAAGCAACCCTAATTCCCTCCTTCCTTCCCTCTTTCTTCCATAGGAGTTGGACCTGTATCACCATCTGGTACTCTCTAGCTTCCTCCTCTGGCTCCCCACTCACTTTTTCCCTTCTAGGAGTTCTGGCACTAGATCTCTTACATATCTAATGCTGCCTTAGCATCTGCTTCTTGGAGAAGCCTAACAAAGGACACTAACAAACAAGACACAAACAGAGAATTATAAAGAAACATACATTGGGACTTGCTCTCTTGCTGTTTCTGGAATCCAGGCATCTTGTGAAAAATCACTGGCTAGTTTCCTGGATGACCAGAGACATGCCCAGTCATCCCCATAGCACCAGCTGACATCTAGCCAACAACCAGACATGTGGATGAGGACATCCTAGACCATCCAGCTGTTAGTTAACTGTAGATGCAATAGAGAACACATGAGAAATCAGCCTAGCCACCATTTCAGAACAGAAGTATTGTCCAATTGACCCAAAGAATAGTGAGAAAAAGAAATGCCTATTGTTCAAGTTACTAAGTTTTAGAGCAGTTTGTTATACTAGCAAAAAGGAATATAACATATGAAGGATGTGAACAGTGCCTGACAGATAGCAAACATTAGAGTGTTTGGCATTATTATAAGTCAGATGATAGTATAGGAACATAACTTTTTTAAAAAGGTTGATTCTCTCTCCTCTCCCTCAACATTCTACCGAAAAATATCCATCATAAAGCAGTCCTAAAATCCAATAATTAAAATTTATTCAATTTTATCATGTGTTGTACTTTACATGATCAATATGCTCCTCTCTTGCCTTTCTGCATCTGCCTGTGAGAGCAAGAATTCTCTCTAGCAATGTTTCTTAATCCTTGCTATGGTTGCTTGGAATCACCACTGTCTCTAGGTAGATGTGACCCTGGTTCCAACCAGTTGCAGCCATTCCTGTATATATTTTTGGACACCAAACAAGATGATTCCAACAGATAATATTGCAGTGAGAGAAAAGAATGCTTAGAAATAACTCATTCTTGGAGGATGTGGGAGGAAGGATTGTATTTAAGTTGCTTTTCTTCATAGTATTAGGTAAGAGCTCTTTCCCCCACATTTCTGATCCTTTCTTTCAAGTAGGTCAGCCTCAGATTCTTTCTCTCTCAGACACATCTGAACTTCAAGAACACCAATAAGTCCTAGAACAGTATAATATGTTACACATCACATATCATGGTGCTTACAAGAGGAACAAACTTAATAAATACAGCATTTCATACTCGGAACTTTTGAGCATGTTTCAAGGAAATAATATATTTCATACTAAGTTGACAGTTTTCCAAGTTTCTAACTTTAAAAAAAAAAAAAAAGATAATTATGCTCTAGCCAAGATGTTTTTCCCTTCCCTCATTCTTTCCTTTTCTCTCTCCCTCTATCCCTTTCTTCTTTTGTTTAAAAGAAATAATTTAAAGCCAAAGGACAATAATAATCTGATAAAGGTTTCTGAAAAGTCTCTTCATCATTCCCCATAAAAGTGTGAAAATGAAACTTTTAGAATCCACATTTACAGTGTGAACTACATTTACAGAGGATCTATTATATATAAAATGAGATACATAAATGAAGAGACCACATGGAATATTCTTGAAATGATCTGCAAGTTGGAAAAGGGGGACACACACATAAGACCTCTTATTCCTTCATCAAACATTTACTGCATCAACTACAAGGCAGGTTTGAAGGGCATCAAAATGACTAGGAATTGGTTTCTGCCTTAATGGGGAAGGTTACAAGTGAGAGAGAAAGAGAGAGAATGAGCAAGTGTGAACATTTATGATCGGAGCTGAAATCCTCAGCAGGGTTCTCCACTCTCAGTCCAGATTCACTGTTGCAACTACCGTGATTTCAAAAAACAAGTATGACTTAGCATTTATTTTCCAACTGTGTTTGCCAAAGGGATAGCTAGTCTTCATTCATAACTGGACAATGTTACATGTCTGTTGGGTCATCTCACTAGGTGACTGCAGTGTGTGACTACCTAGGGTTCTATCTGATGACCAGCTGGAAGCTGCAGCTGCACGAGAAAGCTCAGCCACTGAGATGTGAGTCACAGGCTGCATATGATGCCACTGCTTTGGAATCTTCTGGCTCCCCATGTGCTTGCAACTTGAAATTCAAGGTGTTTACTTTAGTCTATAAAACAAACCCCTTATAGCTAAGGCACAAGTTACCTTCACATTAATCTCCCTTGTTATAAACCCTGACTGAATCAGTCAGTATACCAGTTAGGCCCTCTATATTTATGCTTCAGAAAGCTGGATGCAAAACAAAAACAAAAAACAAAAACAAACAAACAAACAAACAAAAACAAAAAAAAGGGGGGGGGGGTTAAAGCCCTACAGAAAACCCAAACTTTTGGAATTTGAAGAAGGAATAAAATGAAAGTGTGAACTTTGAGATTCCATTTATAATCTTGAGACATGATATAGGATCATTTAAAGATGTGCATATTATCTGATTAAAACATTTAAATATCTGATATATTTTACTGTTCTGATTTTAACCAAAGTATAATTTTTATTGGGAAAAAAATGAGGTCATACAGAATTTCATATGATATTCTGTAGGTTTCCAAATGAGAGTATCACCTAAATCACCAAGAAGAATGATTTAAGAAAAAAAAAGTTCTTCCAGAAACAGCCTAAAAGCAGGGTTTCCCAGAGGATGTTTTGTGTAACATCATGCTCTCCAAGGGTGGGGTGGGGGGTAAGGGCCAAAGAAGCCTGGGAAAATAGAGTTTATTTGCAAACCATGCCCTTGTCTTGAAAATTCACAATGCACATTAGTGTATTAAAAGCCAGAGTCTTTTAAATAGCAGTCCTAGAATAACTCAACCTCTTTAACATTTCTGATGCTTATTTGACTATAGGACTTTTTTTTTTATTCAGATACTATTTACTAACACAGAACTAACATTCTCTGGACCTTAATTGGGGAAATACTGTATCTAGAGCAAGAATTAGGAAATTTTTCCGGAAAAGGCCACACAGTAAATATTTTAGGCTTTGAAGACCACAGTCTCTGTTGTAATTATTTATTTCTGCTGTTGTAGCATGAAAGCAGCCAGAGACAACAGATAAACAAATGGATGAGGCTATGTTTCAATAAAACTTTATTTACAAAAAGAGATGACAAGGTGGATTTGATCCACAGTTTACTGACTTCTGATCCAGAAGGAACAAAAATCTTAGGAAAAGGCAATCACTGTTCCATAAACTAAAGGCTTCCTTGTGATTCAATAGTAACTTAACTTGTAACACTAATGGTGGTGGCAAGAACAACAATGCCGGGTACATTTATTGAACATGCTGCTACTTGGTATAGTAAAACATACATTTTCTAATTTCATCCTTAGAACAAGCCTCCTGAGATGTATGTAATTACCTCATTTCACAAAGAAGAAACCTAAGGCTTAGTAAGGTGACTTACCAAAAGACACATGATTAGTATATTGTCAGAGCAAAAATCCAAACCCTGTTTCTAACTCCAGAAACTGTACTCTTCACTAAAACATCTCTTTTTATTTATGTATTCATACATTTTTATATTTATATACTAATGTGTATATATATATATGTGTGTGTGTGTGTGTGTGTGTGTGTATCCTGTCAGTTTTACCAGGCCTTTTTTGGATTTGTATAGATTATTATAGTAATGGTCCTAAGTGAATTGCATCTCCTTGTACCTGTAAGAAAGGCAGTGTGTATGAGGGAGTGGATAACATGAAATAACTTTTCTCCTTTAAAATACATAATACATTTTTTAAACACTATTAGGGATTTCGGGGGGGGGGAATTCTATTACAAATTCGATCTAAGGCAGAAGCTAGCTGTAATTCCCTCTTAATCCATAAAGAACAAATAAAAATTGTAAACCAGTCATTCTTTATCCACCTCTAGTCCCAGTCAATGGGATCTGATACACGATAAAAAAACAGCTAACATGTACGGGGCATTTACTGTGAGCTAGATACTGTCCTAAGTGCGTGCTATGTATTAACTCCTAGAATCTTCCAAAGGCTTCATGAGATAAATACTACTATTATCCCCACTTTCCAAAAGGACATGGCAGTACAGAAAGGTAAGGTTAATTGCCCAAGTCATGTGGCCACTAAGTGAAAGCCAAGATTTGAACTCAGGCATCTGGCTTCAGTACCTACACTCTTATCTACCACTGTACATGTACATACTCACAGCTCTTCTGACTTTAGCCTCCTTCTGCTCTGACCCCATTTTGCAACTAAGGTAGGCCTGGACTTTGTGCAGCAGTTATGCTCTTTCCTTAAGAGGCCAGTCTTCTCCCCAACCACCAAAGAAATTTGTAAGAGAAACATAGGGAAGTACAATAAGAGAGTGTAGCATAGTGGGTGAGTACTACATCAGTTACTGGAAACAAATGAAACCATTTTCACAACTAATCCCAATTCTAGGCCAATAGTTAATTCAATCCCTAAGCAAAGGTTCTTTCCTCATGAAGATCACACAGAGAGTCCTTAAAGTATTTTAAACTTGGTAAATAACACAAGTTACAAGTAGCAGTGAGGAAATCCTGTAACGCTGTGGATTTCCTTAACTGCCCTCTGTATGATGTTACCTTTCTCCTCCATCTT
The DNA here is from genome assembly GCF_011100685.1 of Canis lupus familiaris. Classification (NCBI taxonomy): domain Eukaryota; kingdom Metazoa; phylum Chordata; class Mammalia; order Carnivora; family Canidae; genus Canis; species Canis lupus. The sequence goes on from NC_049225.1 coordinate 72,014,203, forward strand.
TACTCTTAAGTACAGGGTAAGAGGGGTGAGGATCTTAGACTGTTTATATCACATAAGAAATGCAAATGTGAACACAAGTGCAGCTTTCCATTCAGCTTTTTAATTGAGGAGGAACTTGAAAGCCACTATGCCAACACCGGAAGCGCAGTGCTGTGGAATGACCTGCCTAGACAGGAGGGAAAGCCCAGCGGTCCCCCCTTTGAAGTCCAGCTGCCTGAGATTCACTGGCAGCCAACCTTCAAAGAGAGCCGATGCTTCCTTCCCTCAGCCTGGCCGCCAAGCTTCCCGGGCAGCTGGGCAGATTTAGCCACTCTCTGCCCAGCTGTCTGTGAACTCTGGCGGCCAGTTCAAGTGAGGAATAGGGAGGTGGCAGAGAAGGAAGGGTGAGGAAGAGGGAGTGGTGAGGGGAGGAGGGTGGCGGGCCCAGTGGCGCCAGGGCAAAGAGGATGCCGGGTTTCTTTGGAACCAACCTCATCAGTGTCAGTCAAAAGACCAAGCTTCCAGGAGACCACACTCCAACTCTACCACAAAGCAACCACCGAGATTTCAAATTCCTTCAAAAGCTGAGTGACTCTCAAATGTACTCTTCCAAAGATCTAAAGATGGCCCTGTTGCTGCATAAAACAGTCCAATCTCTCCATGAGGATGTAGGGGACAAAGCTAAGATCAAGTAACAAAAATGCACAATCCTTTACTAATTTTGATTTTCCAGCATCAGGAATTTATGCTTCTTTGGGATTTTTGGGGTTGTTTGCTGAGTTTGTTGTGGCAACCCTTCTGTTCCTCTGGCAGCCAATAACTAAAATCACTTATCTGCTTCTGCGCCTGTGCAGCAGATGCTGGAAGAAGACTGGCTCATTTAACATAAACATTACCAATGTGTTGTTATATTTATCCTCTGGAACAATATGCTTGGAAAAGAGAATAGGGAGTGTTATCAGCTGCAGGTGCAAAAGGGACATAAAACAGTTCTGTTAGTGACAACAAACTTTCAAAAGAAGTCCAACTAAGAACAAAATCTTAAATTTGCTAAAGTGGGAGGCTATGGAAGTGACTAACGTACAGGAGAATAGAAAGGAAGAATGAAGAGTCATGAACAGAAGAGTTAATCATCAGATCTACATTTCAGATGGAGTTCTCTGGCAGCTATGTGGAGATACTGAGGGAGACTGGAAGCAAAGAGAAAAAAGGATCATTAAATAATGAAATCTTTTCTCTAGTCTTTTACAATTTGGTTAGGAAAAGAATGAATGGATGACCTTGTACCATGCACCGTGGCAATATAAGGAAAAGACCTAGATATTCAGATAAACTATCATATTAAGTCATTAGCCACAAACGCCTCCTCCTCCTGCTCTTTAGGTCTCTTTAAAACTACATGACACAGTAGCCAGCAGCAAGTATTGAGATATCAAAAACATACAACCCAAAACTTAGATTTTCTAACTTTAAAAGTATAACACTGAGTCTATAGAAGAAGCACTGATTAATATTTGCTAAAAATAATCCAACTGTTGATTCACTCATTCTACAAACGTCTATGGAGTCCTTGCTATGTGCAATGTACTATGCTAGGTGTTGCAGATGAGTCACAGATTAGTAAAATCTCAAGGAGATTTTTCTAGAAATGGAGACAAACATAAAACAAATATTTGCAATTCAATGTGTAGTAAATAATGGCAGTATCCACAAACTATACAGTAAGCCCATGGAATAATGGGAAGCTCTACCATGATAGCAAAATGGTGCTATGGTTGGAGTAGAGGAGAGAAATCAGGTAAAATCTGGTGAGGATGCTTGACAGCTCTCTTTGAAGGATAAGCAGGAGATATAATACTAGCAATACAAGAGAAAGTTATTCCATTGGAGGACTCAGAATATAAAAGACTCAACTGTGAAAAAGCATATTGCTTTTGCAACTACAGGTGGGACTCAAGAATAAACCAGTAGCACATGAGACCAGAGAGCTAGAGGTCAAATCATTAGTGCCCTCAGATATCCTTCAATGGAGTTTGAATTTGTACCCGAGGGGCAATGTTGCGCCTCTGTGGGTTTTAAGGAGAGAGGGGTAATATGATCATAACTGCATTTTAAAATATCACTCTGTAGCAGTGGGAAACATGAAGTAGAAAAGGAAAGAAAGACTGGGGGTAGGGAGATGAATTAATAAATACCCAAGGTGGTCCAGGTGAGAGCAGATGAGGTCTTGAATCTGGGGAATGGAGGAGTATGCCTGAGAACAACTGAAGCTGTAGTTGGCAACTCTGGCATAGTTGTAGTGAATCTGTGACATAGCAAATACAGGCTATTCTGGATAGATACCAGACCCCCCCAAAAAGAAGGAAGAGTTGAAAAAGGCTTTTGTTAAATCAAGTAAGTAAAAAGCAGGAGCTTGAGCATACATTCTAGGAGCCAACAGGGATGAAAAGGATGAAAATATAGGAAAGGGAGTGACTGGTTGAATGAAGTCTCAGAGGAGGCAGGAAGGACCCGAGATCAAGCGCATAGGTGGAAGGATCAGTGAGGAGCTGGAAGACAGACTTCTTCTATGGAGCTGCAAGGAAGGAGGCTAGGAGAGAAGCAGGTATCAACCCAGAGATATTTACATACTCAGGGGGAAAAATCTGACAGAGGTCCAGCCCATTGTCCTTATTCTTCCACCTAGAGGAGAGATAACTGAGTAGGAAATGGGAATTACAAGGTGGACCAGAGAAGAACTGAATTTGAAAATATCCTTTGAAGTGAAATGACAGAGATAAATGCACAGGAAAAAGGAAGGAAGAGATTACCAAAGGCAAGGAGGACCCAGAAGAAAAGGTGTATCATCAATCTGGAATATACCAATTTGCAAAATTACAAGGTTTATCATGTTGGACTTAGAGCTAGACCAAAGAAGCAAAGACACCATACTACTGGAACTGAAGGATAGAAAACTAGAATATAAAGCACAGTTTAAGTCTTGGTAAAATATATACCACAGAAGTCAAATGATCTTTTGCCCTTTCTCCAAGAATTACACCCCATAGTTAACTGGTTAAAATGTGCATTTTTGCCCCAAAAGTTAAAGTTGAGGTCTGTATAATGTAACTTTAAACTTAGCTCAATTACAAATATAGAATGTTTTCTCTTCTTTAAATGTACACTTTGTTAGAGAATATACCTTCACGACAACTAAAAATAATAGTATTAATATTTTTCTTATACTGAGCATAGCACTAACTTATTTCAAAAAAGCAAGAGTTCCAATTTCACCCCTTAAATCAACTTGAAGCAAATATTTATTGGTTGCTTTTTAGGTCTGTGGCATTATGCCATGCCTGTAGGAACAGATGCAAAAACACAATCCCTACCTTCAAGATTATATTCTATTCATATTCTAAATGTGTTAATAACTTTTTTCCTTGTTAAAAAGAGTCGTATATTTCCTCCTTCATTATATTTGTTAACAATCCTGGTGAAATCTTTCAACTAAAACCACAACAAAGGACAGCGATGAAGCAATTAACTGTCAGAGGAAAAAAAATTTTTTAAGTATCTTCATTAATTTTTAAATTTGAAAAAGAAGACAGAAGATAGAAGAAACAAATAGGAATTTATAACAATCTATAGGCATTCCAGATATTAGGGACTTCTGGCTTCTCTTAAACTAAAAGATTCCACACACCTTATTTCCACATTGTAACAATTGGCTGATAGAGGAGAAAAAGACTGCCTTAAGGTAATATGACAAAATAAACTTTTAATTTGAAGTTAAAAAAAAAACTAACTCATTTATTAGTAAGTTATCATTACATATAAGCACAGGGATGCACTGAACCCATTTTAACCAGGGCAAGTAGTTCCCTCCTTTGCACAGAGAAGTATGTATCTTTATTAGGGGTAGTTATCTCCACAAGGTCAGAATTCTCTCTTAAACTTTTTTTTTACCTGAGTTTTAATGGAAAATACTAAAGTTTTGCTATTTATCAATATGTTAAGTTCTGAAAGCCTGTTTTTAAGTGCATTTCCTCATATCATTTGTAAGTGGCAGGCAAAGGTGTGGTGATGAACTTTGGCCCAAGGCTGTGGTCTGGATAGTACTTTAATATAAAGCAAAAAACATCTACTATTGATAGAGGGTAGGAAACTCTCCTACATCCTGGCTCCTGCTTCTTCTAGGCAAAGGTTAGATGTCACAGAGAAAGATGAAAAACAGACTACTTGCTCTCACCCAAGACTCTCACAGAAACAAAGCAGAATTTGGATGTCATTAAGGCAAGAAGCAGGAAACCTACCTGTGTTCTCAACCCACACTGTTTAACATGGTAGCCATTTGAGATCATGTAGTTATTGAGATCATTAAACGTGGCTACTGTGATTAATGAACTTAATTTTAATTAATTTTATTTTAATAAACTTAAATAGCCACATGTATTTATAGTAAAGGTCCAAATGCTCTCATTAAAAAGTAAAAGCTGTTACATGTGATAAAAAGGCAAGACTCAGGGGGGTGCCTGGGTGGCTCAGTCAGTTAAGTGTCTCCCTTCAGCTCAGGTCATGATTCCAGGGTCCTGGCTGGGATAGAGTCCCACATCAGGTCCCTGCTCTGCTCCTCCCTCTCCCTCTGCCTGCCACTCCCCCTGTTTATGCTCTCTCTGTCAAATAAATAAATAAAATCTTAAAAAAAAAAAGCAAGACTCAGCTATATACATCTGTAAGAAATCCACTTTAGCTTAATTTAAAAGTAAAAGAATAGAAAAAAGATACATAAGGCAGAAACAAAAGAAACCTGGGGTAGCTATGTCACTATCAAAGTAAATGTTCTAAAGAGTAAGAAATACCACCAGAAATAGAAATATATTACATAATGATAAAGGGGTCAATTCAGCGAGAAAACATAATTCTAAATGTGTATGCACCCAATAAAATAGCCTTAAAATACATAAAGAAAAAAGAGAATTAAAAGAAGAAATAGGCATATCCATAATTATAGTTGCAAATTTCAGTATTTCTCTCTCAGTAATTAATAAAATAGGTACACATAAACTCAGTACAGTGACATGATTAATACTGTCAACCAACTTGACCTAGTTAACATTTATAGGACACTCCTTCTTCCTGAAACAGCAAAACACACATTCTTTTCAAACTGTGCATGGCATGGCACATTTATTGAGACAGACTATGTTCTGGACCAGAAAACACATTATGATAAATTTTAAAGTGTTAAAAATAATACAAAGTATATTCTCAGGCTGCAATGGAATTAGAGTAGAAATCAATTAACAGAATGGTAGGAAAATTTTTGAAAATTATATCACATACTTCTAAATGATCCATGGCCTAAAAAAGAAATGTGAAGGAAATATTAGAAAATAGCCATAACTCTAACCCACTCTCTTCCTTTGCAGGAGGACATAGCAATGAGAGGGCTGTTGTCTGTAAACCAGGAAAAAGGCTCTTACCAGGAACTGATCTTAGACTTCCCAATATCCAGAATGGTGAGAAATAAACGTCTATTGTTTAAGCCACCTAGTCTATGGTATTTAGTTATGGCAGCCCCAGCCAGCTAAGACACAAAGTATTTAGAGGGGAAATTTAAAGTTTTATGTATATATAAAAAAGAGAAGATGTCTCATATAAAAAAGTCCTAAGTCTCCACTTTAAGAAATTAGAAAAAAAAAAAAAAAAGAAATTAGAAAAAAGATGAATAAAAAGGAAGAAAATAATAAAGAGCAGTAATCAATGAAATAAAAAACAATGAGAAAAAAATCAATGAATAATTAGAAATTGAAATAAAAATCATTTACAAAAGTATCAAAAACATGAAACTCAAATAGAACTCTATATCCAACTCTGACTTCTGTGGTTAACAAAACAGAGAAATTAATCAAAACAAAAATGTCAAGGTTATTACATAATTGCATTAGGTCACAAACAGCTAAAAAGTATTAATATTTTGTTTTCTAACTATAGAAGCATTTACCTTAAAACTATATAATCTATGTATTTACCTTAAAATATATGCCACTGAGGATTTAGAACACACTTTTTCCCCCCTCAAGAAATTAAAATACCCTACCTCTAAGTCATTTTCTAAGAACTGGCTGAAGGGAAAATGATGGAATGATATGTGTGTAGATCATTGACTCCTCTTATTAATAGAAAATATGATTAGTACCAAACAGAATCTCCTAGTATAGAGATCAGAAATTAATTAGCCCAAATGAAAAGTATCTAGTTCCCTTCTCCCAGTCTCTTAAATAAGTGGTCTTCTGGCAGAAGATGGAAAGACAAAATAATGAAACTTAAAACTTCAAATGTTTAATTTTGTTTTAAAACAAAAACCATGGATGGCAAAATGGGTGGGAGAGAGCAAGCTGCTAGCCTATCACTCTTGTCAAAACCTTGGATTTGGGGGATCCCTGGGTGGCTCAGCAGTTTAGTGCCTGCTTTTGGTCCGGGGCATGATCCTGGAGTCTCTGGATCGAGTCCCGTGTCGGGCTCCCAGCATGGAGCCTGCTTCTCCCTCTGCCTGTGTCTCTACCTCCCTTTCTGGGTCTATCATGAATAAGTAAATAAAATCTTAAAAAAAAAAAAAAAAACAACGAAAAAAAACTTGGAAATCCACAATAGTGGATTTCTATTTTACTCAACTCATTCACCAGTTCATCCAAACTCTAAACATTTATAGAGCACCGAAGCACCTGGAAAGTTGAGGTTACAGAGATGGCCACTGTTTGGGAACTCACAGTGGAGTGTGGGAGGAGAGCTCCTAGGGGTCTCATACAGGCAGGGAGGAAAAAGTAACAAATTCTGTCAAGGGACAGGAATGTTTTGACAGAGATAATGATATTTAAGGGCAGTTTTAAAAGATAAGCAGGAGATCACCAGGCAGAGAAAGGGGCAAGGTATATAGTAGGTAGAAGGAACATTATTTTCTAGGGCAAAGAGTAGGAAAAGGCATAATACATTTAGAGATGACAAGCAATTGTCTGGTAGCCTAATATTCATACTGTCCCTTAACTATCACATAGGATTAGAGAGTTAGTTCTATTTGAATTTCCACTGAAAAGGTATCATCTATGAATATATAGCTCTTATTTAAGTAGCACGTGCAATATTTTATGAGAAATGGGTATATGTATCCAAGTATGCTCCATTTCCATTGTAAAAGAGAGATAGTATGGGAGCATTAATCTATAACTGTGTTAATCAATTTTCATAATTTTAGAGACTCTTATTTATGTCTAATTAAAAACAATGAGTCACCTAAGCAATAAAAAGTTAATAAATTTAGCCTTCCTGTCATTTTTTCACATGAGTTTTAGTTCTAATTCTTTTTTGAAAAGTTGTCACTTGGATATAAACTTATTAATTACATGATGCCAGTGAGAAGTCAGTGTGTAACATGATTAAGGTGTATATGCCACAGTATATGTAAAAGAGAGGACTCAGAGTAAAACTATGCAGTAATTTATAGAGAAAACTTTTAAAAATGTTATCCTTCTAAATTTGGAAGACATTATGGTTTCAATGGAAAGGACAGTTGCTGTTGCTCCATATCCACACGCAATTCATCCCTTGATTCATATAATCAATTACTGAGTTTCTACTGTAAATAAGGCACTGTCCTAGGCCCCCTGAGGATAAGTAACTACCATAGGGTCCTAGAGCCCCCAAGACCTCCCAATCTTGCAAAGGAGACAAAAAGGTATATAACTATGAGTAACACAGGATGAAACCACTTTTATGGTTTCAAGATTTAGGGGATCCCGGGTGGCTCAGTGGTTTGGTGTCTGCCTTCTGCCCAGAGCGCAATCTGGAGTCCCGGGATCGAGTCCCACACTGGGATCCCCGCATGCAGCCTGGTTCTCCCTTTGCCTGTGTCTCTGTCTCTCTCATGAATAAATAACAACAAAAAAAATGTTATGATCACTATAAAATAACATTTATTAAACACTTACTATGTGCCATTCCCAGGGTAAGCTCTTTATATTATTTTATCTTCATAAAAACCCCCATTTTACAAATGAGGAAGTACGTTATATATTTAATTAAAGCCAGGATCTGAATCTACAAAGTATGACTCCAGGGCTTGACCTCTTATCTATTCCTGATATAAAATATTTTGGGAAAGCAAAGAATGGGACAATTATTTCTCACCTGCCAGACTGGATAATGTTTCACAGACACATCTGTACTGGGTCTTGATGGAAGAGTGGCCGGAGGAAATACTAAGGCTGAGGAAACTACCCAGTTGAAAGTATGAAGGTTTCAAAGTACATGGCATGTTCGGGAAACAGTTTGGTTAAAATACAGAAGTGTAGGCGGTAAGACAGAGAAGACTTATTGGAATCATCAAGGGCCTTACCTGACAGGGTACAACTTGTACATCCTACCAGGTGGCCCTCCTGCAATGGCCCAGGTTATGGGATTTGGACTACAATAAATATCTTGCTTCCAGGACTACATTAGCGGTTTAATCCTCAGCCTTTATTACTATCATGCAACTTTAATGCCAGAATTGCCAAATCAGTTCAAGAAATGAGGTAGGAGAAGGATTTACCCAGAGATAAAGTTTTTTTCTTTCCCCTTTCAAAACTAAATAGCCAGTTAACTCCTCTGACACTTCGCCCCAATAAAAACAAAGCACATTCTGCTGATTGATGTTCTGAAAGCCCTCAAGGAAGTTCTGTAGAAGCAAGTGTTGCTGTTGCAGGGCAGTATAAAAAGAGAGTGGGTGGTTGAGTAGTAGAGGGAGTTACAAAGGACAGTGTCTTTTCCCTCCTCAAAATAAGCAGCAAAACATGAGAGTATGTGAGGGAACAAATTATGTCCATGGTTTTGCCTCTAAATGTCTGCTTTCCTCTCCATGAAAGCATTTCAATAGCTTCAATAACTTGCCATGCAAATGATCTTCAAATTTCAACCTTTGTTCCCGAACTTTCTCTCAAGCAAAGCCTTTAACATATAATGATACTGGACATTTCCACTTAAACATACTATTATTTTCTCCAAGTCAATACTCCTAGAACTGAATTCATACATTTTTACCCCCAAACCTGCTCCCCAGTCCTGACTTTTTTAGTCACTAAGCATCATCTAAGTGATGATGTGACCCTTACTGAATATCCCTTGATATAATACATCCCTCACATCCAATGCCTCCTCTTAGTAACCACTACAATGCCCAATACCCCTTGAGTGTTCCAATATACTGACATGATATAATAAGTAATGTTGCGCTAAATGGATACTAACTACACAGCTTACAAAGCACTTTTATGGGGATCCCTGGGTGGCGCAGCGGTTTGGCACCTGCCTTTGGCCTGGGGCGCGATCCTGGAGACCCGGGATCGAATCCCACTTCGGGTTCCCGGTGCATGGAGCCTGCTTCTCCCTCTGCCTGTGTCTCTGCCTCTCTCTCTCTCTCTCTCTCTCTCTCTATCATAAATAAATAAAAATTTTTAAAAAAGCACTTTTATGTGTACTATCACATTTTTTTGGTCACAATAATCCAGTGAGGCAATTTTTAAATTATTTTTATTTTTTATTTTTATTACATCCCCTGTCAAGATATAAAAACCACACAGCATCAGAAAGATTAATGACCCTGCTTGAGATCACAAGTCCCACTTCCCATCATGATCTCCTGCTTCATCCCAATTATAATAATAATACAAGGGAAGGAAGGATCTTTCTCTCATCTCAATCATCTTATATACCCCCACGAAGTTAATTGTTCTATTTTATTTTATTTTTTAATTTTTATTTATTTATGATAGTCACAGAGAGAGAGAGAGAGAGAGAGGCAGAGACACAGGCAGAGGGAGAAGCAGGCTCCATGCACTGGGAGCCCGATGTGGGATTCGATCCCGGGTCTCCAGGATCACGCCCTGGGCCAAAGGCAGGCGCCAAACCACTGCTGCGCCACCCAGGGATCCCAGTTAATTGTTCTAATAAAGCTTTTTGTTGATCACGTTACTTCCATATGCACAGACCTTTAATGTTGGGCGGCAGGCCCTCTATCTTGTTACCCTCGCCCCAGGACTTTCCCGCCACCTCCACCAGCAGACCGCCCAAGGACACGTCATCATGGGAAAACAGGACCTGTGCAGGAAATGGGAACCGCACCTTACCCAAACCCCCACATAAGGGCATAAGCAGTTATCGCCCTATACCGATTCCACCAGTACTATGCCCTAATACCTACCACCCCATACAGACACAACCCCTTCCCCTCCCCTTGAAAAGCTCACGTGTACTCCCCTGGGCGCGACTTCCCTGGTCTCACTACCTTGCGGGTCGCGGAACCTCACCAGAGAGCACTTCCATTAAAAGCTTGCTTCGACCCACTTTTGCCTGGCCTCTCTATTTCATTTCACTACCAACCAGATCAAACCTGACATTTAGAGATTGACATTGCAAAATAAGACAGAAAATAAGCAGGTAAATAGGTAAATAAGAAAGTAAGTAAATTCATGAATGAATGAGTGAATGAACAAATGTATGTCTAAAACCAAGCACGATGACATTCACATTCTTCCATGACCTAGACCCAACCTAGCTTCCTGGTCTTCTTTCCTACTACTCCTAATGACAATCCTTTGCTCCAGATAAACTCAAATTGTTACGGTCACTTGGTAAAACATCCGTTTTACAAGGATGTTTTACAATCCGTTTTACACCATTGCATATGCTATTCTTTATCTAGAGAGCCTGCCTCTCCTCTCTGCCTACCCTGTAGTTAACCTGTACATCTCAATCCAGGTACCTTTATTAGCTACATGAAGCTTTTTTTTTTTTAAGGTTTTATTTATTTATTCATGAGAGACACAGACACAGAGAGAGAGAGAGAGAGAGAGAGAGAGAGAGAGAGAGGCAGAGGGAGAAGCAGGCTCCATGCAGGGAACCTGATGTGGACTCGATCCCATGACTCCAGGATCACACCCTGGGCCAAAGGCAGGCACCAAACCGCTGAGCCACCCAAGGATCCCCTACATGAAGCTTTTCTAATGTACACACAAGAACTCTTTTTAAAAATTTGATTTAATTTTTATGAAGTTGAGTACAGGAATATACTTTTGGAGAGTTTATAACTGAAAATTCAGTTTAGTTTTATATAATTTCTAAATGATTTCTAGGGTACTGTGGTGGCTCAGTGGCTGAGTGCCTTCAGCTTAGGCTGTGATTCCATCTAGGGTCCTGGGATTCAGTCCCCGCATTGGGCTCCCAGCAGGGATCCTGCTTCTTCCTGTGGCTATGTCTCTGCCTCTCTTTCTGTGTTTCACATAAATAAATAAATAAAATCTTAAAAATAATTATTTCTTTTCTTTCTTTCTTTTTTTTTTTTTTTTTTGAAGATTTTATTTATTCATGAGAGACAGAGAGAGAGAAAGGCAGAGGGAGAAGCAGGCTCCATGCAAGGAGCCTGATGTGGGGCTCCACCCGGGGACTCCAGGATCACGCCCTGGGCGGAAGGCAGGTGCTAAGCCGCTGAGCCACCCAGGGGATCCCCAGTGATTTCTTTTTTTTTTTTTTTTAAGTTTTTTTGTTTTGTTCATTTATGAAAGACGGGGGGGGGGGGGGGGGGCGTGGTCAGAGACACAGGCAGAGGGAGAAGCAGGCTCCATGCAAGGAGCCTAATGTGGGGCTCCACCCCGGGTCTCCAGGATCACGCCCCGGGGCCAAAGGCAGGTGGCTCAACCGCTGAGCCACCCGGGATCCCCTCCCCAATGATTTCTAAAGATCATTTCAAAAGTCATTTAGAGGCCAGTGACAATGTTAATAATGAAAAATCAATATCTTAAAAGTAAAATTCAATAGCATTGATGCAATTTAGAAGAGATAAAAATAAAAATGGCAGGGATAATCCTTGCTCCAAATTGCTATTTTTATATATGAAGTAAAATCCCCGTGTTTTGAAAATTTCAGTTACTTTTCCTTTCCTAAAGAAGACACATGCATTTTAGCTATAATTCAAAACCCTATGAATAATGAACTACGAAGAAGTAGGAAATGCTCAACTTTACAGTGCTGTTTTTGTTCAAAGCCAAAGAAATATATCAAACCACTATTTTTTCCATAAACTCTATACAACAAATAATGGGTGAAGAGTACCGAGTATGTTTGTTGATGTTTTATTTTATGTTACTTTTGACAATTTAGCTACCAACAGATTACCACTAAAAGAATGGCTCTCTTTCTCTGGAAAACATTACTGTTTTTTAAAAAGTTATTAATTAGCTCAAGTTGTTATTGGGAATAATCCCTATGGTTTCTAAATTATGGCACCATACTTTAATGGTGGAATGGCTTCCTAAATTTAGATAAAATTAGAAGAGAATAGAATTCAAGGGCTCTTCATATATTGCAGAAATTATCACCATCTTATCAAGCAGGTAAAGGAAGAAAAGATACTGAAGAATAGTATTAGGTACATCTTCTCAAAAAAACATTTTCATTTGATCTTTCCATATATTTACTGATGAACTTTTTTTTTAATACGGGGGAAGTTTCTTGGTGGGGAGAAAACTGGAACTTTAATTTGTCTCAAGAAGTGAATTTTTTTTTTAAGATTTTATTTATTTATTTGAGAGAGAGAGAGATAGTGAAAGAGAGAGCACTAGCAGAAGGGGGAGGGAGAAGCAGGCTTCCTGCTGAGCAGGGAGCCCAATGTGGGGCTTGATCCCAGATGCTGGTCTCATGACTTGGGCAGAAGAAAGATGCTTAACCAACTGAGCCACCCAGGCGCCCCAAGAAGACAATTATTTTTTAAAATATTTTTAAAACCTCTCTTTTCTACACATTTCAGCCTGTCAATAATATTTATTGAGCGCCTCCTATGTCTGAAGCACTCAAAGCCAAAATATAATACTTCGTGAGGGAACTATTTGCTTTTAAGCATTTTATGTCACACAGTGAATATGTAGACATTTGGCTATAGTTCATGCAGGATGGCATTAACTAGGAAAAATGTTCAAATAAGCTCGAAAAGTATCACACAACACAACAAGAATTAAAGACATTAAATTTATTCTACTGATCAAAAATGTTTTTTAAATAAATTTCAGTTGTTCCTAAATTCATTTTACCATGGAATATAGTTTAGTAAGGTTAGAAATACCACAGATCATCAAAAAGCAGTGCTGTTATTTTCTTTTATGAACTCTAGCTACATAGAAGAGCAAGCATTAGCTCTGGCTTCAGATCTCATGAGAAATTTTTACAAAGTTCAAGCAGGCAGCCTTTTGCTAGATGTGTCTGGTAATAGTCTGTATAGTATCATGATAGTTACATATTATATGAAATGCATTAGTAAAGATCTCACTATTTCACGAGGTTTTCTACAATTGTTTAGTAGCAACAACCATAGAAACAAAGATCTAGCCTTTCTATAAGTAATGCTAGAAAGGGAATTATTTATCATGCTGCCTTTTCACTTTGGTAAAGGTTAAAATATTTTAGAAAATCTAAAAATTATTTCCCAAAATGCCCAAGGAAGTCATAAAAAAATTGAAGCCTGACCATTTTATTGAAAGTATAATGTTCATTTCCTGAAGAACAGTTTTACCTCTCATCTAATTCTACATTTGGTAGATGTAAGAACTACTATTGTTAAGTTCAAAATACTTCTGAGTTTCCTAATTCATTAGCAAGCAAGAATTCATTCTCTTTAGCAAAACATATTGCTTACTTATTGCTCACCAAAAAACAAACAAACAAAACATTAAAAATGCTAATGCAGGGATGCGTGGGTGGCTCAGTCAGTTAGTTAAGCATCTGCCTTTGGTTCATCATGGAGTCCCGCATTGGGCTCCCTGCTCAGTGGGGAACCTGCCTGCTACTCCCTGTGCTTGTCTGTTCTCTCTCTCTCTGACAAATACATAAAATCTTTTAAAAAATAAAAATGTTTATGTATAATTCTGGTCAGTTTTGAACTGTTTTTGTACTTTGAAATGGATCATAATCTTATGAAGATAACGGACCAAGCAACAGTATTTATGCAATAATTATTATTTGAACTGAGGATGCTGGGTCATTTTTTGTATTTATGAACATCTGATGAAATTAATCAGAAGCTGGTTTAAGAAACTGAAGACAAAATAACATCTACAGATCTCTTTCCTTACATTCTTCTTTTCCCTATATCACTCTTTGGATTCCTTAGATAAGTGGAAAATGCCTTTTTACCCGTCAGTACTTTGTAAGTCAGTATAAAATGCATATTCACTGTGTATTTCTAGGCATTATGCTTCCAACAGGGTTCTCTTTTCTGAATCTAATTATACTTCGCCACTTCTTGGTTGTCATGAATACCTGGCATGTGTCTTATCTGGACAGTTTCATACTGGAAATATTCTCTTGTAAACCATCTTAAATGGGACCCCTTAAATACTTATATAGGATTATAATCTTATGCTCACAGTCTTGGGGCTCCTATTTTAAGTCATGGCAACAGAGATCAAGATTATAGTGTCAAATATAAATAATAATAAGACAAAGAATATAATTCTTATTTTCTAAACATAAAGAATTTAGTTAACTATAAATAATAATAAGACAAAGAATATAATTCTTGTTTTCTAAACATAAAGAATTTAGTTAACTATTATTATTCTCAGGAACAATACAAGAAAGAAATGGAGGAAGAAAGGAAAGAGAACCGTACTGAGCATTTGGGAGTTAAAACTAGACTTAGTATAGAGAAGAGCAGAAGAGCAGGCTGGGTAATATCAGGGGTAAGGGTCTAACAATGGGCTAGAGAACTAAAAAACCAAAATGTGAAATAAATAATCACCAGTTAACTGATCTTGAAGCAAATACCTCCTAACGCTACCTAATTGTAGGCAACTTATATGAATAAAGAAAACCTACCCTAAAAGTAAACAGGTACCAAATTTTTAGCAATCATGCTTTCAGAACTCTAATAGGTATATTTAAATCAAATATTATATTGAGAGTTACTAGATCTAGAACATTTAAAGTAACCTTTAATTACACCTCCACCACCAACAACCTTCTCTGGCCATAGAATAGGCTTTTCTAAAGTAGCTGACATCTAAAATAGTTTATGCTACTATAGAACAACAAGAATTCATTTGCAAAATCATGTGTTTCAGTGATTGGTGCCTAAAGCAAAAAAGTGAGCCTGATGTTTACACATAACTGGAATTCGGCAGGACAGGGCAGGGGAATCTGGAAGAGAAATTTTAAGTATTAGAAAGTGTGGTATGAATCAGAGAAATAAAAGAGGAAAGGCTAAAGGTCATGTTCTTCAGTGGTTTGTGGTGTTGTAGAACTGAGGAAAAACAGTTCAAAAGACCCACAGCAATTTTGTTGTAATGAATAGAGTACTGGGAAACAAGTGAATTGTCAATTATGCTAACTCAGTGAAGCAGGCTATATTTAGGGTACAGCCTGCAAATGCTCTCTTACTGTTAATGAACAGTAACTCTACAGAGAATTTTAAGGATGCTACCCTCTACCTTATTTTATTCAAGTGAGCATGAACTTCTGTACTTTTAAACTGTCTCATATTTCTAGCTTAAATCCGTGATTGTAGAAAAGTTCAATTCTTCAAGGGGACAGACAGAAAAGTACACACTTGTTTCTTTAATTTTCTCCTTTAAATAATGACTGGTGATTTTTCATTTCATACGGTATTTCAAATTTGGAAGGACAATTTAAAATTTACTGAAGTCAAGAATGAGTGGTGCTTTAAGATCAAAAGGTAAGCTAATATAGAGAGCAAGTATCTGTCCAGAGTTTAAACCCAAAGTGTGACCTACTTTTAAGACTTTATAGCCTAGAGGAGAAAGTCTTTAGATCTAAATGTCAGCATGTTCTTTTAAAATTATTATTGTGATTATTTTTAACTCCATCATTCTCTCAAGGAAAAAAAACCACACAATACTGTCTATTTATCAAAGACTAGTGAATACCACATCAGAAAGGCTAAGGCATAGCTATAGAAAAATTATCATGGAAACTACAAAATGTATCAACCCTAGCAGATACCATCAGGAATGTTCACTCCATATTCTAAATAGCATTTACAATTAAAATAATGGGGTTTTCAGTGTTAGATAAATGAAATAGGAAGACATTTTTTAAATTCTTTTCCCTAATAAGTGAAGACAACTCACTGAAATACTCATTTTTTCAAGAGCATACTATTAGAATCATAACTCTCTGTAAGCATTCTATAAGGAATGAAAATTAATTATAGATTTCAGAAAAATAAAAGAATAAATTAAACATGCAAATATCCTTGGGGATTCAGAGAAAACCATGGTACAATGGCTGAAAGCAGTGCCTTTCATTTTTTTTTTTTTTTTTTTTTTTATTTATTTATGATAGTCACAGAGAGAGAGAGAGAGAGAGAGGCAGAGACACAGGCAGAGGGAGAAGCAGGCTCCATGCACCGGGAGCCCGATGTGGGACTCGATCCCGGGTCTCCAGGATAGCGCCCTAGGCCGAAGGCAGGCGCCAAACCGCTGCGCCACCTAGGGATCCCAAGCAGTGCCTTTCAAATCAAAAAGTCCTGGTCTCTTGGCTTTAATATTTTAATTATACACAACAGGCAAGTTATTTAACTTCGTTAAGCCTTAGTTTTCTCATCTGTAAAAAGAGAAAAGAGATGAATTTCAATGAATTATGATAAGAATTATTCAATAATAAGTGATAAGTGCTCAAACACACTTCTGGTACCCAGAAAATTATCAACAAACAATAGCTATTATATTAGCTATTACATAATAAGCAATTGGAAAGAAGATGAACATTGAGAAATAGATGCAGTATTATTAATTATCAGAATATGCTAACCAGAAGTCAGGAGTATATCTGAAATCAAAGAAGCAAATCACTTCATCATCATGATCATCATCAAAGAGTGTGGTACAACCCAAGCCAAAGAGTCACTGCCCTCAAAGAGCTTATAATCCAAAACAGATGACACTGGCATCAACTAAAATGTAAAAGGCTAGTGCTACTGACAAAGGACTGTACAATAAACCCAGACCAGAAAAAGCTTAAAAGCCAAGAAAATAGAGGAATTAAAACTAACAACATTCATGAACAAATAAGGTCCACAGATTAGCATTCCTAGATTTGCAAATTAGGCAGGAAAAGTATTTAGAGAGTAATTTTTTAACTTCTTCCTGTCTCGCTAGCAGCCCCAATGAGTACTTGGCTTTTCTTTAATAGGCTGCTGACTACAATAAAACTTTGAGGAAGGTTTTGGTGAGCCTTCAGAGATGGATAATGATGTCCACATCCACTGGGAAAGAATCATTATCATAATGATTAAAATCACCGAGTCTCAATCACATGCTCAGAAAGTGTGAAGTTGTAAGGAAAAATTTTCAGGTTTTTCCCATCATATTGGTATGATAATTCTTTAAGGAAAACTTACTGAAATAGGCAATGAGAAAAAGAATTTCAAAGGCTCAATACAATGATGCTGTTGTTCATTACTTAAATGAATAACTCTCTGGGGTTGTTTTTATGTTCTCCATTTCTTCCAAATGTTCTAACTTACTCATCTCTTGGGCAGCCAGTGAATAGCTTAATTTTGTTCATCTGGCTTATAAAAAGCCATTTAATTAAGTTAGATACATTTTTTTCTTTTAAGCGCTATGTATACCAAATTATTCTAGAAACACTGGAAGATAATTAATTGAAGCTAATATTTTAGTCTTGCTCTCAAAATAAATTCATTTCCTTCTTAAGTTGGGATGGCAGTTATCACTTTTCCTTAATAAGCAAATCAGCTAAAAATTGAGATGCTGCCTAGATTCCAAAACCTGTCAAAAACAAAGTTGATTCAATATCATTATTTATTCACAAAATCTGATCTCAGATCTTAGCATCAGTGTGAATCTCCTCCTGTAAGACACCTACTACAGAGGTTAACAAAGAGGAAAAATAGTGCAGACAGGAAGAGGGATTAAGGACTTGACATTCTAAAATTAATCATAAAATGACACAAAAATAAATTTCTGAGCTGATAAGAGAATGAAAATAACAACAGTAGCTAACACACACACACACACACACACACACACACACACACACTCATTTAGTCCTTCTAATAACCTGAGGGGAAGTGCTATTATCCCCATTTTATAAATGGGTGAACTGTTCAGATAATAGGTGGCAGAGCCTGGATTTGAATCCAGGCAAATCTCCAGAAACTACACTGTTACTCATTAGACTATGACGACTCTCAAACTTGACTTAATAGATCAATATAACACACATAAAAACACTTTAAATCTTGAAGTGCTGAAATATACATGCCTCAAAACAACTCTTGCAACATAAACTTATTTTAGTGTCCTAATAGGGATAAGAAAGAGGCAGTTTAAAGTTCCAGATAGCTCTCTATTAATCACAGGGAAAAATATTAAATCCATCACAATCATACCATAAAGGGTTCTATCTTACCTCTGATATTTTGGCTAATAACTAAACATTAGCAGATTCGTGCATTATCAGAGTTCTCATTATACAAGAAAATGAACTTACTAAGTAACGGAAAATGCATCTTCTAATTGCTGGGGAGACTACAGAACCAAGCTCAGAAAATGTGTAGGAAAAAGGCAAGTTTGGCACAGTCAGGATGCCAGCCAGAATGAGAACCCAGAGCAAGTCTAGAAGACCCCACTGCCACTTCAGAATGTTGGCTAGGACACCATCAGCATTACTGTTACCCCCGAAAAGTATTGCCTCTACTCCTACTCCCACACCTGGATGACTTCTCCCCTCTCACTAGCTCCTGAATCAAAGTCCATTGTAGGTGAATTTGACTGGAGAAGCCTAGGTTGAATACCTACATTCTAGAAACACAAACAAGGCTGAGAAAGTCAGCATTTGGCATTTTTGGCTTTTGCTGAGGGGGCTGTGCTCTGCTCCCCCCTAAATCTCATTTAATGGCATCAGGAGACATGATTGTCCTCCAGAGAGCTACCCTCAAAAGGTAAATCACTTATATGCACATAAACTTCTTTTTTTTTTTTAATTTTTATTTATTTATGATAGTCACACAGAGAGAGACAGAGAGAGAGGCAGAGACATAGGCAGAGGGAGAAGCAGGCTCCATGCACCGGGAGCCCGACGTGGGATTCGATCCCGGGTCTCCAGGATCACGCCCTGGGCCAAAGGCAGGCGCCAAACCGCTGCGCCACCCAGGGATCCCGCACATAAACTTCTTGAACATACTCTTTTTTTAAGCTTTACTAATCCTCAGGGATGTCAAAGGCCAAAAATTTACCTCTCCGTTTATTAAACAGAACTTCCTGCGGCCCTAAAATTACCTCTTTCAAATTTTTCAAAATCTACTAACCTTGGCACTTTGAAATTTCGTATATGGGGGGGAAAAAGTTGTGTGAGTTGACTTGACCTTGCCATGTTGACACTAAGGCTGTTTCAAAATCATTTTTAAGATTAAAATCAAAGTTTAGGGGTGCCTGGGTGGCTATTTGGTGTCTACCTTTGGCTCAGGTCAGATCTCAGGGTCCTGAGATGGGAGCCCCCCATCTGACACCCTGCTCAGCAGGGAATCTGCTTCTCCCTCTCCCTCTGCTACTCCCCACTGCTTGTGCTCTCATCTCTCATGCACACTCTAAAATGAAAAAAAAAATATTTCAAAAAAATTAATAAAGTATAAGTTTTAAACTTTTTATTTTAAAATAATTCTAACTTACAAAAATATTACAAAGTGTTCCATATACCCTTTACTCACTTCCCCTAATGTTAACATCTAAAATAACCAGGGTACAATTATTTTAAAAAAGGAAGATATTAACACTGACAGAATAAGAATTCATCCATAGACCTTATCCCAATTTCACCAGTTTTCCCACTATGTCTTTTTTCTGGTCCAGATGGAACCCAGGACCCCATATCGCATTTAGCTGTCATGTCCCCTTAGCATCCTCCAATCTAGGATAGTTTATTTTGATTCTAGTGAAAAGTACTAACGAGTTATTTTATAGACTATCCCTCAATCTGGATCTGTCTGATGTTTTCTTATTCTTAGACTGAAATTAAACATTTTTAGCAAGAACGCAACAGCAAGTGTACCTTCCTTCTCATGTATCCTATCAGGGTAATCCCTGATGTCAATGTCAATGTCTTATTACAGGTGATGTTATCTTTTATCCTCAGTTAATGTGGTTTCTGCCAGATTCCTCCAGTATAAAGTCACTATTTTTCTCTTTGTAATTGTGATATCTTACCAGGAAATACCTTGAGACTATGTAAATATCCCTAAGACTATGTAAAAACCTTTGCCTACTCATTTTAGCATCTATCAATGATTCTTGCTTGTACAAATTATCACTGTGTTTTCCTCATAGCGATTTTTCTAACAATCCTTCTATATTTATTAAATGGAACACTATTGTAAGAGAGATGTTATAGGTATATGTGTGAATGTGTGTATATGTATATATTTTTTCCTGGATATTTGAATCCATGGGTTATAGTTCACAGACTTGTCTCGGATACAGTTCATAGATTTGTCCCAGATTTGGACATTGGTAGCCCTTCAAGTCCTTTTGAAATGTCCCCATCATTTTTTTAAAGTATATTTTAATCAAATTATCCCAACTTTAATCAATATCATTGAGAAAATATATTTTAGAATGAGTGTCATTAGGCTAATTTAATTCATTTATCAATTATCTTTGCACCACAAATACACTTCTTTCAAGGTTTTTTCCCCCCTTTTCAATTCTACTGAAATTATTCTCATTGAGATTTATTTTTCCATTTAACTTCTATAACAAAAAATTTAACTAGTCTTTAAAAATATGCTGGATTTGATACACAGATCTATCAAATCCAATTCAATGGAGTCAGATATTACAAATGTAAATCTTGTGATGAATTCTTACAACTGGAGATGGAGTTTTAAAGGTCCTTCGGTCTAACCTACTCATTTTATAGATAGAGAAACCAAGGTGTGTGTGTGGGGGAGGGTAGGGGTTGAGTGGTTTACTTTAAACAGCTAGTTTTGAACAGTAGTGGCACAAGATCTAGTACAGTAGTCTTCCTCTGCTCTACAGGGTTGTGACCTCTCCTGTCCCCTATCAAAATCAGTGCACAGGGACACTGAGAAATATATTTCTTACAGGGCTCGTTGTGCCATCTTTCTCAAGTGTCTGCATCCAGAGGGGATTTTTGATCCAACACTGAACTGAGTAAGACAGGGAAGGAGGTGGTAAGGATCATAGTTAAACATGGAACAGAGATCCTAAGCAAAGTGGTGTATAGGTACAGAAGGTATAGGGTCAAGGGATGGAAACTCAACTAGCAGAAACAAGGCAATTAGGCTGGGAGACATGGAGGAAAGACTCCCACCTCAATGAGGTTTTCAATATAGACATCCAGCCCTAGGCCAAAAAGTAAGCATACTTTTCTGTCAAAATCAGAGCAAAAGTAATAAGCATATATGCCCCAAGAATTAATAAATTAATTAATTCATTTATTCCACTGTGCTGGATATGGAATTAAGGATTTTGTGAATAAACACATCCCAAACTCAACTCCTTATAGTATTTTCTTCTTCCTCTACTTCCTCAGGCAAATCTCCCTGCCTTGATGGTGGCATGCATTCCAGTTACTCAACCTGGTCAGTCACTCATTCTGCATTCTTCACATATAAACATTTACCAAACTTTATGTGTCTGTATTCTAAATACCTCTCTAATCCATTTCTCTGAATTGATCTCCATTCTCACCTCTCATTGGACCTGAACTCACTCAGCACCTCTTAACCTACCCCCTTGCCTCCTGATTTAATTTCCTCCAATTTATCTACCACACAGACAACAAGTGATTCTTCAAAAACCAGTCTGATCTTGCATCTCTCTTGCATACAGTCACTTACTAAAAGGGAAAAAAATAAGCCTTCCTTTCGACTTCACCCTACCCCAATGTTACAGGGAGGGGCATAGCAAATCACTGTGTAGGGTAAGGATAGAGATTCATTTGAAAAAGCATATTCAATTTACCCCACTGTTTCTGTAACAGAGTTCAAAAGTAAAGCTTAACAAAGTCTTCTTGGCTAACTGCAAAACACAGAATATGTAATGGTTTTTAAGATAGTGAAAAATACTCTCCTGTAAGATAAAATAGAAGCACTTGGTCCAAGTCTATCTTTGTAAATGGGAAAGCACCATACAAACAAGCAATCAGTATCAAACTCAAACACACACACACACACACACACACAATTTTATCAGTTTCAGGTTTATACAGGAGGGTCACTTTCTAAGAATGTGGATTTAGGGTTACAGTATAGAATATATTTTTCTTTTTGGCTTATATCTATTAAAAGTATTCTTAATTTTTCAATATAAAAATAATTATCGTGTATTTTGCTGTAACTTTTGACAAGTATTTCAGTGAAATGTCTAAAATATCTTTCCGTCCTTGAGATACACATTTTATGTGTGGGAAAACATTCAAGCCTCATGCAAGTATCTTTAGTATCTCCATATGTTTTAACTCATAGCACTTGGAAAGTCTGCTCTGCTACTAAATGGTTTATAGGCTAATCTTCCTAGGTTTAAAAATAAAATAGCAAAATGTCATCTGGCTACTAGATCTAGTCAATGACAAAGAATTCCATTTAAGTTATAGCCATTTTAAACTTAGCAAAATGTTTTAATTTTATGCTATTTCTAAAATCTTGATTCACTATCTCAGTAATAAAATACAGAAAGCATAAATATCTACAGAGTGAATTATTTCCTTTGATGAATGTGGACACTACACACTGTTTTTACCAAGGGAAATAGATACAAAATTTAGAAGAACTTCTAATGCAGTCAATTTAGTTGATAGCATTTGGAAATACATGAGGAAGCCTCTGGTAATCACTCCTTGCCTATTTAGTTAAGTCTAAACTGAGCTCTTTTCCTCTTCCAGCCTTATTCCATTATGATCCTCATTCATTGTGATAGAAGGACCCAAGAATTCCCTTTGAATGATCCCCCCTACTCCTTCCTTCTCTCCTGGATCCACTCCCCACTCACCCAGCCCTGTGGGCCCTTTCTAGGCAAACAGTTGGATCTTTTCTTACTGGAATCAGATCATCAATCAGACAATTTTACCCTTGATAATATGTATTTCTCGGCTTTTGAACAACATACAGAGAACAGAGGCCCCTTCGGTTGGTAGATGAATGGGTTCCCACTCTCAGAGACTCAAGAGATTGTGCTTAAAAGTATAGACTCTGGAACCAGACTGCCTGGAATCAAATCCCAGATCTACCTACTCCTTACTGTATGACCTTAGATAAATTACTCAGTCTCAGTTAACTCATCCTTAAAATGGAGATACCAATATTAAGCTCATAGGCTGTATAATAAGCAAACAGACTGACAGCATTTGGAAAAATTCCCATTACACATTAGGTAGAAATTTAGCTCCTAGTCTAATAGTTATTACTATTATTACTATCACTACCATCACCACAATTACTAATGTTGCAGAAGGTAACAGTGAGAAGGCAGTGAATTCTCCGGTAAAGTTCTATAGGTCGTATCAGAACAAAGGTAACTGACTTCTTTGGGTAAATAGTTTTTTCTAAGAATGAATGAATGAATGAATGAATGAATGAATTTCTTATTTGAGAGAGTAAGAGAACACAAGCAGGGGGAGCAGCAGAGAGAGGGGGAAGCAGGCTCCTCACTGAGCAGGAAGCCCTACATGGGGCTCTATATCAAGACTCTGAGATCATGACCTGAGCCAAAAGCAGGACACTTAACCAACTGAGTCACCCAGGTGCCCCTAGACAAACAGTCTTGATGGAGTTTTATAACATATTAACAAGACTATGACTATGAGTGACTAAATAAAAGAAGGCATACTTATTGACCTTCACCTAAGGGCCAGGTACGGTGCTGTATAGTTTCACAAAGGCTATCTCACTTGATCTATATAACCAGACAAAGATGAAATTGATTGTTCAGATGAGTAAATTGAAGTTTGGGAGGCAAAGTATTCTTTTTGTCCTACCAGACCTACTTATAGGGAACATAAAGAAGAGCACAGAAAGATAAGCTCCTTTGGGCTAATCAAGAATATTCACAATAACAGCTAATATTAACACTGTCTCTACAAAAAAGTATACAAGTTCCAAATAATCTGAAACCAGTGAACTTTTAGGAGTACAATCTGTCTACTATTATCAGTTTTATTTTCTAAGTAACAACTGTGTACAGATTTTCATAACAAAGATTTATATCATTGCAGAGTAGTATCTGTGTCTTTTCTTTAAAACTCCCAAAGCATCTAGTTCACTACTTGGTAAATACCTAATTTAATATGATAAAGGATAATGATGAAGACGGCAATCACCATACTTGGTAGAACACATTCTGAATTTCAGTTATGGAAAATTCTAGGAATAATATAGAATCCCTTTAAAAATGAAGTCATTGAGAGGACTGGGGTGCGGGCTGAATGAACTCAGCTATAGCAAGACAAATTCTAGATGGAACAGCAAGAAATGGTAGTGAATCTCATAGTGAGAAAACTGTTTTTAAAATTCTCCTTCAAAAAAAAATAAAATAAAATAAAATAAAATAAAATAAAATAAAATAAAATAAAATAAAATAAAATAAAACTCTCCTTCAATTCCAAGCAGAAAATCGTGATTTAGCATTAATTTGTCTTTTTTTACCTCCATAACACTTGCTAATTATCTCTTTAATACAGAAAAAAGTTCAGGGCAGCCCGAGTGGCTCAGCGGTTTAGCGCCACCTTCAGCCCAGGGCCTGATCCTGGAGACCCGGGATGGAGTCCCACTCAGGCTCCCTACATGGAGCCTGCTTCTCCCTCTGCCTGTGTTTCTGCCTTTCTCTGTGTGTATGTGTGTGTGTCTCTCATGAATAAATAAATAAAATCTTTTTTAAAAAACACATAAAAAATTTCAGACACAGAGCCTTGGCTGATAGTATTTATGATTGTGTTATTTTTAATGAAATTTTAATAATTGCTATGTTCTATTAACAGCAAAATTGGCTTTTTGCTTGTGGTCGTATTATAACATTTCCTTTAGGAAGAGAGAATGAGAAATGATTACTTCGTGGGCACTGGGTGTTTTCATGGCATGATGAAAAAGTTTGGAAACTAGAAAGAGTTGGTGGTTGCACAACACTGAGAATACACTAAATACCATTAAATTATATATTTGTAAATGAAAAATAAAGTGGTTAACTGTTATGTGCATTTTACCCCAAGATTAAAAGTATTTATAATTTTAAAATAAATCAATGTTTTAAAATTAAGTACCAAGGTGTAGCGAGATGGGAAAAGTTATGAGAGTAGTATGCAAACAAATGAGGTTTGAGAAACAGTCTTAAATAGTTAAACTAGACTGGATTAGCCTGGACAGAATTTCTGGGAGTTGACTATAGGATTCTCAAAGGTAGAGCCTTGGACAAACTAACTTTGGTAGCTTTTCAGGACACCAGCAACCTAGTACAGTCAACACTAGTGATTTCTGGTGACATACCAGATGTCTTGAAGGGTTTAGGCAAAAATCCCGAGACAGGGAAAGAATCTACAGCATCCATCTGCCGCCTGTTCTAAATCTCTGCAGCTCTCATTCCTCTCCCTCACCATTCAAGGGACTCCTGTGTTCTTGATGCCCTCTGGTCACTCAATGCCCCAAACCATTTGTTTTTCATCATCAGTCAGAGCCTCTGTTTTTTAAATGCAGGTTTTAACTATGTTTTGAAAGAACCAATATCCACAAGGTCACTATAAAGATCAAATTATATTTGGGACATGCTTTAAAGGTGTTTTTGTAAACTCTGGATTCTAACTCTGGATTCTAAGTCATGAGTGGTTCATAAAATTAATTTTATAGATTATAATCAGTAAAATGAATAAAATGAAATGAAAAAAGTTGGGAGTACACTGTACCTTGCAAGATCAGGAACTGTTTTGGTAAACTTCTATTTCAGTCGCACGGGTATGTGTGTGTATGTGTGGCTGTGTGTCAGTTTGTGCAAAGATACTTGCATAGTCAATCACAATGAAAATGTAATTTACTATAGACAAAAAAAAATAGTTTTATAAAACAAGTCCTTTCTCTCTGTGTTATCTGATCAGAGAGCGAAAGACCCGTTTTTCAGAATAAAATAGAATTATTACATGATATATACAGCAAATGGTTCCTTAATCACTTATCTCATGACCATCAGTGTTTTCTACCCAGAGTAAAATTTTTACAGCAAAAGTAAACTTTTTATCAGACAATAGTGATAATAATTTTTTATATAATATTAAGTATAAATAAATTGGGGCAATAACTTTAAAAATACTTCTGAATTAAGATTTGATCCTTATATTACTTTGTAGGAGAGAGCTAAAAAATACAAAAACTCTGATAAGGAACAAAACTGGTAAATATTCTAAATATTCTGAATTGCTGATATAACAGAATCTGAAAATGCTCCATAATTTGGGTATCATACTTAAAAATAAGTTTCTGAGTTTTATGAAATACAGTAAATTCTATGGCTTGTATAATTAGTACAACAAGGAAATTAAAAAAAAAAAAGAACAAGAAGGTTCACTGTAGCAAGAGTTTTAGAGTTCAAATCATTACTGGTTACATCCCTCTCCAGTTGCAATGAATCAAAGAGTAGGTTAAAAGAGAATGCACACAACCCAGAAAACTCTTTCACATTTTTGGCTCAGATATTACTTTCTGTATATAAAAGCCCTACTAGTGGCTCTATTGAGTGAACATTTAACATTTACTATTTTGTTTATAATGATTAAAACAGTAATGTTTGGCGTCTTCAGCTTACAAAATAAATCATAGCTGTCCTGAAGCTGAGAAACACAGCTCAGGAAATATCTCTCCTAGAGAGAGGAATCCCTTATATAGGCTTTCTAGAGACTGTAGTCATCCTGCAGAGATCCACCATTTTAAATGACATAACAGCCCTCTCTAGATAACTGCGAAGGGCTTTACTCATGCCACAGAAGATGCAAATTTTCTTTCGTTTTTTTTTTTTTTTTTTTCCTAAAATTTAGGGATTATTGGAGTACCTGGGTGGCTCAGCTGGTCAAGTATCTGACTCTTGATTTTGGCTCAGGTTATAATCTCAGAGTCCTCAGATGGAGCCCCACATAAGGCTCCACACTGGACACGGAGCCTGGTTAAGGTTCTCTTTCTTCTTCTTCCCTTGCTCCCCTCACTCCTACTCATGTACATGCTTACTCACTCTCTCTCAAAAAAAAAAAAAATAGGGAGCATTTATTCCATATTGCCAATTGATATAGAATATTCATAAAAGTAAAACAAATTGTGCTAAAATAACACAAAACCAAAACAGATTTTCATGTAATCCAAATTCTCAACCTCAAACAGCCTACTTATCATTAAAAGATCAGAAACCAAGAAAAGAAATGATCAAATATGTTTTATGGAATCATTTTTCAACTTAAATTCTCTATGATTATACCAGTTGCTAAATAACAAAAAATCAAGAAAGAAAACGAAAGATCTAATTGGCTTTATTAATCAATGAATAAAATGGGCAACATCCCTTCGAGTAAGTAGGGGAGCTCCAAAGGGCTATCGTAAAGTAAGGGATTTTAAAGATAAGAGAGGGTGCAGAAAAAAGGAAATTATTAGTAAAGAATCCAATGTTTTAGGCAAAGTTGCCCTCCTAAAGGTAACAGCAGGGGTCTATCAGTAACCTTCCTTGCGCTGACCAGAAAACTGCCTGGCTGACTGGTTAAAGGTTACATCCCTGGGAGGGTTGAAACTAAAGTTGGGTTAGGTATTAAGTATTGGTTTACTAACTTGAGGCCTTAACCTAAGTGACATCATTTTAGGTTTGTGGTTTTCTTTCTAACATAGTGCACAACTCTTTATAAAGGCATAATTTAAAATACTGTGAAAAAACGTCCTTTACATTTTACCCATTTGTCCATCTAACTTCAAAAAATCTTCAAAATCCAAACATTACTGCTTTCACCACCATCCTGGGCCAGAAAATTACCGAGACATCTGCAACAGCCAGCCCCCAAACAATCTCCTTACTTCTACCTTTCTCCATTTGTAGTTATTCTCCGTGCAAAATGTCATGTGTGATTGCCAGGGCGGGGGGAGGGGAGGCATGGAGAATGGGTGAAATAGATGAAGAGAATTAAGAGGTACAAACTTCCAATTCTAAAATAAACAAGTGTCACAGAGATAAAACGTACAACATAGGGAATATAGTCAATAATATTGTTTGGTAACAGATGGTAACTATACTTCTTGTGGTGAATGTTTAGTATAGAACTGTTGAATCATTATGTTGTACACCTGAAACTAATATAACACTGTATGTTAATTAAACTTCAAGTTTTAAAAAATGGTCAGAGTGATTCTTTTAAGAATACAACTTGGATTATGTCATTTTTCTAAAATCCATCTAGGAGTATTCAAACTCCTTGACATAGCCTCTAAGGCCCTTTGATCTGATAGCCTCCCACCCCAACCTTTTCTCACTTCTCATTCATTCTTCCCTAGGAAAGAAGGTAGTACATTAATCTGACCTGTGACTGTGGTAAAAATTAACTGACAGCTCTTGACTTAGGTCTTCCTCTTCCTTCTTGGGTGTAAACTGACCTAAAAGAGTAATTCTCCTCCTCTTTTCCATGTCCAAAGTCTTCTTGGGGCAAGCCTATCTGGGTTCAAGTTGAATGTCCAATTCTAGGAATTAGTTAGTGGGAACTTCTGGCTGCTATCCTCCTCTACCATTTGTAGCAACGGTAGATTCTGGGCCTTTATGTATCACATTTTGGTGATTAGTCTTATTTCTTAATTTGTTTAGAACTAATGTAGGGAAGAGGGGTGCTATATTATGAGAGCTACTAAAAAACCCAATTCACTGAAAAAACACACACACACACACCTTACGTGTGAGTACGGAAAAGAATTTAGAAATTCTTATCTCTGGGTGGAGTAGTTATAGATAACTCATGTCTTTCATATGCTTTTCTATTTGGAGTATCTTTACAAATAACTATAGATTACTTTTATAATCAGGAAAAAAATAGCCCAAACTAACTTACTTTGGGAACCATTACATAGGGCACCAAGGTTGGCACCAAGTTTTCAGAGGAAATCAAGAGCCTTGTGTTAGAAACATGTCTAATGAAACTGAAAAGAGAGTCACAAAATAACTCTCTCTAATCATGATTACATGCCATGCAGATAAAAATGTCTTACTTTTTCACAGATATCTCTTAATTACTTTCACTCTAATATTTTGACTAAATTCAAGTCACCAAAAAGTGACAAAAATTACATCATTCTCTTGAATCTGTAGAGCCCCTGGGGAGGCACAAAGAGACAAGCAGACTCCTTACTGAGTAGGGAGCCCGATGCTGATGCTGGGCTCGATCCCGGGCTTGATCCCAGGACCCTGAATTCATGACCTGATCCCATGTCAGACACTTAATCACCCAGAGACCCCTCTTATTCATATATTTTAAACTATAAATATAGTTTTCAGTTTCTGCTGAAAAATGTCTATTTTTTTCTGTCCTAATGATCAATACACATCCACAAATATTCATAGAAGTTTCTACTCCTACCACATTTAGGAGAAAGTTTTAATTCTTCTAGTTTTACTTACAAGTTAAAGTGTTTTAAGAATATTTATAATCTTTACAAGAAAAATACTTATATTAATTCAATTTTATTTTTCCTCCTGTCTTCCCTGGGCAACTTTGGTCAGTATATGATCATCTAAACCTAAGAATTTTTTCAGACATTATTTTGATCAGTTATATTTTCTTCTTTCTGTATGTTAAGACTACATCAATACAGTGCATAAGTTTTACCTTTTTCAGGATACTGTGCAAGGTCTACATCTCAAAATTAGAATATGAAAGGAAGGACTTTTGGGATAAAACTTAAATACTGAAATTTAACTCAACAACTACTTATTAAATCCCTACCACATGTTTTCTATACCAGCGATCCAAAGTTAAGGAAGAAAGAAAAAAAAAAAAAAAAAACCTTGTCTCCAAAGAACATATTAACAATGACTTGTAAATTTTTTTGTCCTTAGCCAATTTAGATAAGGCAGGAGATGACCTGCTTCATTTATTCCTCTATTCCAGTGGCAAGGGAACTCAGGGTTTAAAGCTCCACTGCAGATAAAGTCTTGAAAAGATTATAGTAAGTCACTCTTTAAGCAGCTTTATCAAGGTATAATATCATAAAATTTATCTATTTTCAGTGTGTGATTCAATGATCTTTAGTATATTTGCAGAGCTGTGCAACCATCACCATAATCTGGCTTTAGAATACCTCCACCAGGGTCATTCATTTGTGAACCATAAAGTATTGCAGCACAGTGATTAGGAATGCAGGTTCTAGTGCAGACTGCTTGGTTCCATAATTTTACTAGCCTTGAGGAAGCTGTTAAAACTTTCTCTACTGGGTTTTAGTTTTCTCATCTATTTTTAAATTTATTTTTAAAAAATTTTTTTAAAAATTAATTTTATTAATTCATGAGAGATACAGAGAGGCAGAGACACAGGCAAAGGGAGAAGCAGGCTCCCAGTGGGGTGTCCGATGCAGGACTCAATCCCAGGATCCCGGGACCAAGACCTGAGCCGAAGGCAGACCCTCAACCATTGAGCCACCCAGGCGTCCCTAGCTTTCTCATCTAAAATATGTGGCTAATGGTAGTACCTCGTTGTATGGTCCAGAGGGTCAAATGAATTATCATATGTATAAAGTACTTAGAACAGCGGTTGGCACAAAGTGTTCAGTAATGATTAGCTATTATTAATATCATATGCTTTAAAAATCTATTAGAAAAAAGACTGAAAATACTTTTG
Organism: Canis lupus familiaris; assembly: GCF_011100685.1. Lineage (NCBI taxonomy): Eukaryota > Metazoa > Chordata > Mammalia > Carnivora > Canidae > Canis > Canis lupus. The sequence goes on from NC_049225.1 coordinate 72,045,073, forward strand.
ATGCAGATAAGCATTATTCCATACTGAAGACTAAAACAACCTATAACCACACACTTATTTGATAATAAAAAACCCTGATCAACAGTAATCAAAAATTTAAAAACAAGAATAAGAGTAACTGAAAACTAAACAAACTCAAGATAAAATCTATGATGATCTGATACCACCCATTCACTGTCAACAAATATGTACGGGGAGCACATCTTTTTAGGGATGGGAAAATAGCAAATAAGACAAAAAGTCCCTGACCTTATGAAGCTCAGGTTAGAAAGAGACAACATGAATGGGCAGACAAATGAAAAACAAAAGAAAATAATTACACAGTGGGAAATGTCATAAAGACAAAAACATATTTTAGGCAATGGTACAGAGATAACAGTGTTAGGGAAAGCAAGGGCACTACTCTAGCCAGAAATCTAGTCTCACTCTAGAACTAGCCTTCTTATTTTATATTCTCTATTATTATACTGCTTTGTGGTTCTGAGATGACATTTGCCACAGGTCAGAATACAAAGTTAGCAGCCACATCCAAGTAGTAAACAAAAACCTACATGCAACAAAGGCTCTGAGGTAGGACAATTTGAGCAATGGAAAGAGGCTAGCAAATCTGGAGTTTAAAGAATATAAAGAAGAATGGCAGGTGAGATGGGGCACCTGAGTGGCTCAGTTGGTTGATTTTGGCTCAGGTCATGATCTCACAGTCATGAGAGGAGCCTCGTGTCAGGCTCCCCATTCAGCAGGGAGTCTGCTTTTCTCCCTCTGCCCCTCCCCCTGTTTGCACACACACGTGCATGCACACTCTCTCAAATCTTTGAGCAGCCCTGGTGGCTCAGCAGTTTAGTACCGCCTTCAACCTTCAATCCTGGAGACCCTGGATCCAGTCCATGTCAGTCTCACTGCGTGGAGCCTGCTTCTCCCTCTGTCTGTGTCTCTGCCTCTCTCTTGTCTCTCTCAGGAATAAATAAAATTTAAATTAATTAATTAATTAATTAATTAAATCTAACTTATTTAAAAAGAAGAAGAAGAAGAAGAAGGATGGCAGGTGAGGTTGGATAGGCAAACACCAAATTCCTGTACCATTTCACTATTTGAATCACCCCTTCTCTATCCAACTGCTTGAGGTAATGTTAGGTCACTACCTGTAGATTTCTGGGGAAATTTACCATCACCATGGGCCACACTATGGCAAAGCATTCGTCACTTTAAAATGATGAGATTGGACAGCCCCAGTGGCTTAGCGGTCTAGCTCCGCCTTCGGCCCGGGGCATGATCCTGGGGACCCGGGATCAAGTTCCATGTCGGGCTCCCTGCATGGAGCCTGCTTCTCCCCCTGCCTGTGTCTCTCCCTCCCCCCACCCTCTGTCTCTAATAAGTGAATAAAAATCTTAAAAAAAAAAAAAAAAAGATGAGATTTAGAAATGGAAGATTATTTCTTAAAAAACATTTGGCCTAATCCTGTTACTTGTATGTTTTCAGGGTTTATACTCCTGGATAAATAAACTTCTGGTCCATAAAAAGAGCATCATGACTGTTCAACAGCAGCATGGAGGGAATAGCATCTGATTTGGCTTTGACTGAATTGAGTTCTCCACCAGCAGTTGGGGGCTTGCAGCATACATGGCAATATGGTCAGTTCTGAGAAGGGCAGTAAGGCAGTAGAGGGAGATCAGGAGGGAACAAAGCATAATTAAGTGATTTTTTTTTTAAGTTTTTCCATTTATGGAGAAAGTCGTGGGAGATATTCAAAGGCTGGTTAAAGATAAACTGAAAGGCTGTAGGTGTCAGTCGGGGGAAATGTGAACTATATTCAGTATGTGGTAAGCACTGCCACACTGTGTACTGCATTTAATAGGATTTAAACTGAAACTGAGTCATATCAGAGTGGATGGACAGAGAAGGGTAACAATGTGCAAAAACACAAGTTGGAGATGATGCAAGTCTGAAGTACAATGAAAGCAAAGGAGGTGAAACTGAGGGTGCAGATGTGAGAGTCACTAATACAGAATTTATAAGACTGACACTGGTTATAGGAAATGGAAATTAGCAGGAGAAGAGGTTGTTTCAAAGAGTGATATTATCAATAAGGAGAGACTGAAAAAAGACAGCTGCTTGGAAAGTCTTATATTTTATTCTTCAAAAGATTCAAAAGAGATTACACAGTATCTTCTGATATATCCTCAAAATATCGATTTTCCAGCTTCTCCAGGGCCTTTGAAAGCAAACTGGGTCGGGTCACTGTTTTGTTCACTGTGGTATATGCCCAGCATGTAGAATAGTACTTAGATCAGAGAACATACTCAATAACTTTTGTGGAATCAATGATGTGATCTCTCTGCCTCCCTTCCATCTATCAGCCCCCCTTGCTCCTTATTTTCTTCCCTACTGGCCCAAAAGGCTACAATTTTACACATTTTGAGCAACTATCTTACCAACATCCTTAATTACATGGCCCATTATCCTTCTGTTACACGTTTCCTATTTTTTTCTCTGAGATTTCATATGATCTTCTCTATAACCCCAATGCCCTGAAAGTTCAAGATGTACAGCTTAATGGGAGTTTTTTTTTTTTTAAGATTTTATTTATGAGAGAGAGAGAGAGAGAGAGAGAGAGGCAGCAACACAGAGGGAGAAGCAGTCTCCATGCAGGGGAGTCCAGTGTGGTACTCGATCCCAGGACTCCAGGATCACACCCTGAGCCCAAGGCAGACATTCAACTGCTGAGCCACCCAAGCATCCCGATGGGAGTCCTTTTCATTCACTGGAAAATTATGTGTTTCCAGTTCTGACATTCATTCACTCATTCATTTGTTTATTTATTTGGAGCAGGAAGAGTAACTATTTCTCATCTAATTCCATCCTCCCTCCTCGACATTTTTTTTTTTCTAGAATTTTCAAGTCAAAATACTCAGTGTGTTTTTATTTACTTTTTAGGAGATTTCTTTGACTCTATCTTTCAAAATCCATATGGACTTCCCCTCCTAGTATCATCTATTTACTTTCCAAGAGCTCTTGCTTGAACTCTAAATGTGCAAAAATTTAGTTTCTTGGTTGTAATATTTTCTCTTTTCTGAGAATATGAATTATAGGATGTTTTTCTTAAAATTTTCTTCTGTTTCCTACATTTTTTAAAATTTTTATTTATTTATGATAGTCACACAGAGAGAGAGAGAGGCAGAGACACAGGCAGAGGGAGAAGCAGGCTCCATGCACCGGGAGCCCGACGTGGGATTTGATCCTGGGTCTCCAGGATCGCACCCTGGGCCAAACGCAGGCGCCAAACCGCTGCACCACCCAGGGATCCCAGTTTCCTATATTTTTTAAGAGATTTTATTTATTTATTCATAGAGACACACAGAGAGAGAGGCAGAGACTCAGACAGAGGGAGAAGCAGGCTCCATGCAGGGAGCCCCACGTGGGAGTCGATCCTGGGTCTCCAGGATCACGCCCCAGGCTGCAGGTGGCTCTAAACCGCTGCACCACCGGGGCTACCCTTCTGTTTCCTACATTGTCTCTCTCTCCCATCTGAGTTTTTCTGTTTGCTTTAGTTTCTGTATTTCATATTAGAGGATTTCTTCAAATGTCTGGTAATCCTTGTCTGTCCATTAATATGTAAGAGAACGGCACTAAAAAGCTGATTAGAAATTCTATGTCAGGGATGAAAATCTTGTAAAGGGCTAACAGTAAATATTTTAGGCTTTGGGGGCCATATAGTCTGTTGTAACTACCCAACTTTGCTGCTATAATGCAAAAACCATCACAGACAATATGAAAATGAATGAGCAAGGCTGCTCTGATAAAACTTTATGTATGATAATGAAATTTGAATTTCACATAATTTTCATGTGTCATAAAATATTTTTCATATTTTGATTTTTTTAAGTGCCATGTGTCATGACAGTAGGCAGAATAATGTCCCCCAAAGACTTTCACATCCTTTTTTTTTTAAAAAAAAGATTTTATTTATTTATTCATGAGACACAGAGAGAGAGAGAGAGAGAGAGAGAGAGAGAGAGAGAGAGAGATTGGCAGAGACACAGGGCAGAGGGAGAAGCAGGCCCCATGCAGGGAGCCCAACGTGGGACTCGATCCCGGGTCTCCAGGATCAGGCCTTGGGCTAATGGCAGCGGCGCTAAACCGCTGAGCCACCCGGGCTGCCCAAGACTTTCACATCCTAATTCCTTAAACTTGTGAATGTTATTTTACATGACAAAGCGGGCACTAAGGTTTTAGACTGAATTAATGTTGCTAAACTGATCTTAAAATCGGGAGATGATCCTGGATTAATGAGCAGATCCAAAGTCACCACGAGGGTCTTTAAAAGTGGAAGAGGGAAATAGAAGAGAAGGTCACCATGTTGTGATGTGAAAGGACTCCACTCTCTTTTGCTGGCCTGAAAGGTATAGGAAAGGGGCCATGAGCCAAGGAATGTGAATAACTGCTACTAGCCAGAAAAGGCAAGAAAACAGATGCTCCCCTGAAGGCTCCAGAAAGGAACACAGCCCTTAACTACCTTAATTTTGGTCCAGTAAGACCTCTAAGACACAAAAGTATAAAATTATAAATTTGTGTTGTTTTAAGTCACTAAGTTTGCGGTAATTCGTTACAGTAGCCATGAGACAACAATACAGCCATTTAAAAATGTAAAAACCCTTCTCAGTTTCCAGGCTATAGGAAATCAGATGGTGGGCTATATTTGGCATATGGGCCATAGTTTGCTGACCCCTGGTATAGGCTCTTGATCCAAATGCCTAGGATGAAAATCTCAATTCTGCCACTTAACTGTAATCTTTGGTAGGCAAGTCAACCTCTTTGTGTCTTGTTTCCTCATCAGCAAAGTGATGATAGTAACAGTACTTCTATCACAGGAATGCTCTAAGGATTAAATGAAATATTACATGTAAAGTGTTTAAAATATCACCTACCCCACATGAAGTACCCAGTAATTGCTATTATACTAATAATGGAAGGGAGACGGAGAAACACAGCTCTCCATGAAGATGTTCCCCTTATCTCAGCTCTACTACAATACAGTCTCTAACACTGAAAAGTAATTCTTTTGCATTGTCGGGGTGAGGGAAGAAGGAAGAACAGTGATGTGGTTGCACATGATAGAGAAGGGAACCCAGGATAAATCAGTTTGTCTTTTACAGGCCTCCCCAACCTTGGCTAACGTTTCTATTTTCTCATTCGTGCATCTGGTTTCCAGCTTCCAAAGGTGTCTTGAGTTCTCTTTTCTGCTGTCATCTCCCCTATAACTCTCTTCATCCATGAGGGTTTATGTTTTTAAAAATGCCTTTTCTGTATTTTAGTGGGTTTCAAGAGGGAGCAGAGTTGAATGTGTTTAATTTTTCCTGTTTTAACTGAAATTCTTAAATTCAATTGCTCTATTATTCCTGGCCTCAAAAAGCAAGGATAATAATCACTTATATTTAAAAGAAAATCTTTTAACCTAACTTTTTCAAAAGGCAGTATTTTCTCATTTAAAAAATCTTCTCATTTTCTCATTAAAAAATGTTGCTTCCATCGCTTCTTGGCCTTTTGGCTAAGATCAAGTGTAAAAAATGTTGCTTCCAACAGTATATGATACTTTCTAAAAGCACTATGAGTAAAACTTGAAAGCTTTCATTAAAATAATTCACAAATTAGAACTTAACTTCAGGGCCTGCAAGTAATTTTGTACAGTTCTGATGGTTATTTGTGTTTTGAGTCAATAACATACTTTTTTGAAAAGTAAACTTCAAAAAATATGCGTGTTAAAAACACTACAGAACAATCTGTATGTCACATGTTTTCTATTCAGTGTTTATTTTAAAAAGGTAATTACAATTCATACATCTACTCAGGCACACTAACTAGTGGGTATATGACATTCTCATTAATTGATGGGGACTGTATTTTCATACACTGAATGATGGCTATAACAGGGATCTACAATCTCATCTTTCTAAGCCATACTTTTAGTCACCAAAGAAATCTGTAAAACTCATAACACTTTCACAGTCTGAGTTAAAAAGCATCCTGAGATCTAACTTCACTATTCTATAAAAACTGTAAGCTGACTAGGATCTAAAGAGAAAAAAGAAGAAGACCAATAATTATTAAGAAACTATTATGTGCAAATTTCATTCTAGGTACTTTAAATATATTGCTTAATATAATCCTCAAAAATAATCTGACAAGATGGGGATCATGCCCTCATTTCCTGAGTAAGGAAAATGATGCACAGAATGCTCAGGAAACCCAGGACTGATAGAAAGCTTAGAGTAATATATAATGTGACTTATGTCTCAGGTGTCATTTACAAACTGTGCCATAGAAGTATGCAATCGATATTTAGCTATCCATATTTTTTTAGACTCCCAATATTATGACTAATGAAGAGATTAAAAATCTGTATTTGAATTTTTAATGATGCTCCTTATGTATTTTTTCAGATACAGAATGTTTTCTTAAAGGATGATATCTAAATAATTTGCTTTTTAAATTGTTTAAAAATACCACCCCCCCCCCATAATGTACTTTGCTTCCCCCATATAGTCAATATTTTGCCACTTTAACTTATACTGATATTGGATAAAAGCTTTGAATCATTGTTAAATGACTGGTCTTTGTGGAAAGAAGGGAGAAGACATCTGGAGGAGGGCATGAACCCAGACTTGCACAGTGTTGGCCACTGGAAGTCATGTTTAACTTATGGAAGTCTTCTGATGACATCACTATGAGAAAGATAAAGGACACTCAGAGTACAGAGAATTCAAATCCCAAAAAGCTCTCCATGCATTAGTCCCAAGGTTGGTAACTAAAGTGTTATGTTACACTATATTAATTAATTAGTACACAAGACTAAAATTAATTAATTAATTTAATTAATATATTAAATTATACACAAGATTAATACACAATCTTGTGTATAATTAATTATTAATACACAAGACTAAAAGCAATTGTTTTGGGCTGAAATAGTCTCAAACGGAAATTTTTTAATGAAATTGAGTTATTCACATTTGTAAATGATAGTGAATGATAAATAACTGTAATGAAATGTTTTCCAAAGCAAAGTTATGTGACATTAAAACTGCACAACAAATGACAAGATTGGAAATGAAGACAAAATACCATTTGCTAAAAATATTTCAAAGTATTATTCTTTTTAAAACTCCAAAATCTGCAATATCATCAGGTTAACACTCTATTTAAGGGAAGTCTAATTTGTTCTAACTGTAAAAATAAGAAAGGTGAGGTAAATATTACTGTGAGAGTAAAGAGTGTTTTTCTCTTCAGTGGCTATGACAGCTTCATAACAATTCCAAAAAGCACAGAGAGAAAAAGCTATCCATAAATAAAATTACTACAGAATGTAGTTAACCAACAGTATGAGAATTTGGCCTGAACTAGTTTACATGAGGTGTGAGAGAAGAAGGATCAAAGCTGTATTATGGAAATTTAACAGAAAATACTATGAAAAACAAATTTTTAAATCTCAAAAATAATCTATAAGATACAAGGCACAGCAGATAGTGTCCAATAGTGAGGAATGATTTCTGTGAGACTTTAAGCAACGTAAAGGTACCCAGGGACTCAAGTGCCACCCACAAAATATTCTCTTTATTCTGCTTTATTTTCCTTGTGGTACTTGCACATTAGCTGAAATTATAGCTTTATGGTGATCTTAAAAGACTCAAAATGTTTTGAGAAATAACAATCTCAAAAGAGCCTTTCAATGTGACTGCTTTGACACAGAGTAGCCCCTGTAAGGCTGGTTAGTAAAATAACAGCACTATCTCATTGGTTATCTAAATTCCACACCCCTCAGAGGTCCTGACTATAAGTACCTACCCTGACCCTCTTAGCCTTCCCTAACTCTTCCATATTCTGGACACTATACAAAGTAGCTATACAAGGTTATAAATTATCCTACAGATTATTCTTTTTTACAACCACTTAATGGGTTTAAATTTCTTTTGTCTCATTCTCAGTGAGGTGGTAGGTGTTTCAACATACTAGTGAAATGTTCTTAATGTAGACAGCTAGCTAGCTAGCCAGCTAGCTATAGATACAGAGATATGAATAAAAGTACAGAAGAACACATACCAGGTAATTTGCAAGCATTATGGGGTAGAGATAGAATAATGAGGGCAAAGAAGTTATTAATAAACAAATAATAAACTTTTTGAAAACTTTATCTTTCATGTGTGTAAAATTATGATCCCATTTAAATAAATTAGATCTCTACCGATTCAAGTAAAAAAAAGCGAATTGCAAATTCTCTTTCTATATAAAAATAAAACCTTTGTGGGTACCTGAATGGCTCAGTTAAGTGTCTGACTTCAGCTCAGGGTTCTGGGATCAAGTCCTGCATTGGGCTCCCTACCTAGTAGGGAGTCTGCTTCTCCCTCTCCCTCTGCCACTCCCCCCCCTTGCTTGTGTGCTTGCTCTCTCCCTCTCTCTCTCTCTCTCTCTGTCAAATAAATATATCTTAAAAAAAAAAAAAACTTTTAATCTAGGTTTCTACACACAAATAAAGGGAAAGGTGAAAAGAGGACATAAATCAACCTAAGCTTAACGTGGGTAATCTGACAGTGACTAAAGACATTTACATATCCGTAGTACACTGGATCTAAGCTACTACTGGTGACTTTATTTCCCATATTCTCTCTCGCTGTTCTCTTGTGCACCGAGGGGCTTCATTTGCCCAGGAACCTATCTCCCAATGTCATTACTAGTTCTTGCCCAAGTCCTTCTCTGATCCATACCAACCATTCTCTAGGATGGCTGATAGTAGGGGGATTGATCAGCCACTGAGCTGGAGAAATGTCTCTGCAGTATCTCTTAGGCTTGAGGTTTTCCTGGTAAGGGGTTGTAGCATGTGATCACTTCCCAAAATGCACAGCCCCAGAATCTATGCAGGGGATGCAGGCAAAAGGAGAAGTAAGAGGCAGTCAGGTAGAGGGTAGTCAAGCTGTTGCTGACCGTACCCACTGCCACATAAAACAACTTAAAATATATTTTTAAATTTTATTTATTTATTCATGAGAGACACACATACACACACACACACACACAGAGAGAGAGAGAGAGAGAGAGAGAGAGAGAGAGAGAGAGAGAGAGAAGCAGGCTCCACACAGGGAGCCCAATGTTGGACTTGATCCCGGGACTCCAGAATCATGCCCTGGGCCAAAGGCAGGTGCTAAACCACTGAGCCACCCAGGGATCTCCAATTTAAAATATTATTACTTCCCATCACCTGTGTCTACAGAAGGCATGCATAAATAAATAGATAGATAAGATTGTCTCCATTTTCTTACCCAAATCTTAGTTTACAGTGATTGCAATACAAGTAAATACAGCATGCTCTTTTAGTAAAGGTTCTAGCATAATGTAGATTCTTAATAGATATTTAAAAAACAGCAACAGGGATCCCTGGGTGGCACAGCGGTTTGGCGCCTGCCTTTGGCCCAGGGTGCGATCCTGGAGACCCGGGATCGAGTCCCACATCGGGCTCCCGGTGCATGGAGCCTGCTTCTCCCTCTGCCTGTGTCTCTGCCTCTCTCTCTCTCTCTCTCTCTCTCTCTCTCTCTCTCTGTGACTATCATAAATAAATAAATTTAAAAAAATTAAAAAAAAAACAGCAACAGTGCTTTGAAAAAAAAATATGTCCAAAGAATTTGCTATGTTTTTATATGAACAGAAGTCACTAGAAATTTGTCAGACCATACAATGCTGGAATATTTTAAAAGTCAGAAGTTAGACTTGAGAGCCATGAAAACAGTTTTTAAAAATCCACCTATGTTAATACAGATTGCATAATTTTACATCATTAAGGATACTAAAAATAACCTCAATTTCTTCCCATCCCTTCTCTACCTGTCTCACTGTATTTTCATATAAATATAATAGTTTTTATGTTGCTATTTTTAAATGTCTTCCTACAAATAAGTCAACAACCTTATTTTGCTACCTTTCCGGAATACATTCATCCACTTATTCATTCAACAAATGGTTACTGAAGATCTGCTGTATAATAGGCATTTTTCTTTGCTCTGGGAATACAGCAGGAAGGAAAAGAGATAATAATCCTTTCCTTTGTAGAACTAATATCCCACCAGGGGTAAACAGCCAATAAACAAGTATGTAAAATATATGGTAGAGTATGTTAAATGGTGATCAGCATGAGGGAAGAAAAGAGGGATAGAGAGTACCACTGGTGGGGAGAAGGCGGCAATTTTATGTAGGGTGGAGTCAAGAAGTCTTGCTGAGAAGAGAAAATGTGAGCAAAGAACTAAAAGAGGTGAGGGGGAGGGACACCTGGGTGGCTCAGCAGCTGAGCATCTGCCTTCAGCTCAGAGTCCAGGGATTGAGTCTCACATCAGGTTCCCCTCGGAGAGCCTGCTTCTTTCTCTCTCTGCCTGTGTCTCTGCCTCTGTGTGTCTCTCATGAATAAATAAAATCTTAAAATAATAAAAATAATTAAAACAAAAGAGGTGAGGGGGGAAAGCTATGTGAACATGCAGGAGACACAGGCAGGCTGCAAAGGCTTCTGCATACATCAAACCTGAGTCAGGGTGTATGCTGTTACCTCTCCAATGTCACCTCCCACAATTCTACACCTCCCTCACCTTGCTCCAACCACACACTTTCTTGCCACTGCTCACATATATGCTGATGAATGGGAACCGAGGGCCCAAGGAGGCCATGCAGACCTGTAGAAGCTTCTCTGAAAAGCCCTCCTTCTGAAATTGACAGGCCATCATCACATGACTGAAAGGGATACTGGGGAAGCAAACACTCCTCTACAGCAGCACTGGCCAACAGAACTCTGTAATGACAGGAACGTTCTTATCTGTGCTGTTCAATAAATAGCACATAACTACACCCATGTGGCTATTTGGTACTTGAACAGTGCCATGTGACTACGAAACTGAAATTTCTATTGTAAATTTTAATTACTTTAAATTGAAACAGTCAAATGTGGCTAGTGGCTATCATACTGGCCAACATAATTCTAGAGTAGAGGTAGGTGCTAAGAACACAGGAATTTATCACTAATAGACACCTTACTTCTAAAAAAAATATTTCATTTAATTTGCTAAAGTTAAAGTTGGTCTAACGAGAATTCTATAATTAGGTAGAGCAATTATGATAGTTTTACTTGTCACAAAACACAGACATGTATTCATCACTATTTACCATGTAACTCTCTGGCTACTTCATGGACAAACTACTGCTATAAGGCTTTTTTACCTCAGCTTCAGTGTTTCCCTGTTAATAATTTATTATTGCTGAAGTAATAATTAAGATATTTTGTAAAATTCTCTTCTTAAATCAAACTGTATTTCCTGCCAGCAAGTTTTTTCTTCTCAATTTGATTTGTCTTTAGGTGACATATATTTACACGCAAATGTCAAAATATGAATTTAACAAACAGGATGTGGTATAATAAGCTGTAACTTCATGTGCTATTAAATTCTAACGAAATAAAAAAAAAAAATTCTAACGAAATAGAACCAAAGACTATACAATTAGGCAAAACAACTTAAAAGATTTGGGGGGGGGGGTTAATTGACATTAAAACAGCTTTGTTTTTTACAAAAATGGAAATAGAAGATACTCATTGTTTTAGGAGACATACAAAGTCAATCTTTAATAATTATTTTTTTTTAATTTATTTTTTATTGGTGTTCAATTTACTAACATACAGAATAACCCCCAGTGCCCGTCACCCATTCACTCCCACCCCCCGCCCTCCTCCCCTTCTACCACCCCTAGTTCGTTTCCCAGAGTTAGCAGTCTTTACGTTCTGTCTCACTTTCTGATATTTCCCACACATTTCTTCTCCCTTCCCTTATATTCCCTTTCACTATTATTTATATTCCCCAAATGAATGAGAACATATAATGTTTGTCCTTCTCCGACTGGCTTACTTCACTCAGCATAATACCCTCCAGTTCCATCCACGTTGAAGCAAATGGTGGGTATTTGTCATTTCTAATAGCTGAGTAATATTCCGTTGTATACATAAACCACATCTTCTTTATCCATTCATCTCACAGAGGAAGACATAGACATGGCCAACATGCACATGAGAAAATGCTCTGCATCACTTGCCATCAGGGAAATACAAATCAAAACCACAATGAGATACCACCTCACATCAGTGAGAATGGGGAAAATCTTTAATAATTATACTCAACTTTATAAGAATATATGGGAAAGGCCCACATATATGCATTATACTAAACACACTGCTATTAAAGCTACACTAGAAAACTTCATGACTTAGAATTTTTATGTTTAATTCAACAGCACCAGAGACGATGAAAGCCAGTTACTAAAAAATTTATTGCTTGGTTAAAACTCCGTTTACAATTCAAAGGATTTTAAAAATCTCTGTGCTGTTATGAAGCTTTATGGGGTTTACAATGGAGATGAAAACAGAAATAAAAAGATCTGACAAACAGAAAATGCCAAAGATATTTCCAGCATTATCAACATGGATTCTTTTTTTCCCTATTATTACTTTTTACCTTATTCCTAGACAAACAATTTTAACTCATCTACCTAAACAGACAACTATGTCTCCTAGAGTCCCTTTTGAAATGTAAATGGCTGATGGGCAATTTTATTTAAAAAGAATATTCTTTTCATAATTTCTAAAAAGAGCTAGAATATAAACTCTAAAAGGCAAGAATTTTTTATAATCTGCAATATTCCCAGTGCCTACAATAGTGCCTGCCATATAGTAGAGATACTTAATAAATTCTAACAAATTACTAAAATAATCATTTTTTCAGAATCTTTTATTAAAATAATAACCAATATAAATAAATAAACAAACAAAACAAAACAAAAATAACCAAATAGCATTCTAACATTAGTGTAGATTTTCACTTTAACATTGGTAAAATCTTCCACTTACCAAAAAAATCTTGTTTTACAAGAATCATTCCACTTACCAAAAAATCTTGTTTTACCATCTCTACATAGAACAAAACCCTTTTTAAAGCTTATTGGTAATTCTAAGAATTAACCAAAACCTTTCATATTCATTATTTCATAGAATTATTTCTGTGATCCCTTCCAATTCTAAAATTTATTTATTCTAATAATGATCTAAACTGCAAAAGAAAATCTGACACCTATTCAAATGGAATGTCACAGAATGTTAAAACAAAGTATTATTTAAATTACTACAAAAATAATTGCAAAACGACTGATGAACCATTGCCGATATTTCATGGTTTTCTTAAATCTTTTAAAGGATATTTTCTGCTTAGTCTTCTTTTATGCTACTATCAAATCGATCGCTTTCAAAATCAAGTACACTTGACACACCAAATAATAGAACTGCACTATGCTTTTTAAATTTTATACTAAAAGATCTACTGTATTTTAAAAACAAAATCTAATACACATTGGAAAATACTGAGCTGGAATGTTTGCTAAAATGCTGTTTACTGCAAATGTCCCAATGTTTTATCAACTAACACTGAAGTTTAAATTAGGGCTAAACTCAGGAAACTGACCTTCATAATATTTTAACATGATGTTTGTCTTTATAAGGTGTTTTTCTTCTAAGAAAAGCAGACTTAAATGTCTTAGACTTACAGTCATATTTCGGTCCCAGATCTGTATGCTTCCATTCTGGCAGGCAGCTGCTATGAGATTTCCATCTCTACTATATGTGCACGTGGTGGGAATTACTTTTTTACCCTGCATCGTCCGTGGTTTAAACACACTTCTTTGCTTCCTTGGATTTTCAACTTCCCATGTCCTCACAGTCCTAAAAACAATGAAGAGATTTTCATTTACAAAAAAAGAAAGGAGTTTAAAATTCAGAAGAGCTCATAAAAAGCACTTCACCTCTTAAGCATATAAATCTAATAATTATTTTAAAATAAAATGCGCACTGTAAAACATTCTCCATTTATAAATGAGGTTACTCACTGCAATAAAGGGAACCATCTGAATCATGTTGTCTTCAAATCAAACAACAAGTAGCAAATTCTATTTCAAGTCTATCAGAGTTATAAGTTCTGACCCTATACAACAGTGGCCTTCAAACAATTCTGACTATACTGGTCGATCAGTAAAACTGCTGAATATACACCAGCTATATACACACATTAATTTCTAAATTACTTACATGTGTTAATGCACTGTTATATAATACACTCCAGAAAAAACGCTGAAAAAATAAGTCACTAAAAATGAATGATGTCCTACTCCAGGGTCCAGGCAAAGATCTCATGACTCTGGGGGAGAAGCAGAAACAAAACTGTCTGCCCCTGAATTTTCAACAAGTAACAAAAAACAGGGGTCTAGGCCTGGGGGAGGTATAGAGTACCCTCCTGCTCACAGTCCCAGGCAAAGGAGCACTGCCTAAGAAAAGCTAGAACAAGACCCTTGTAACCAGAGAAGAGAAGGGGAGGGGCATAAAATAGAAAACCAAAGATGATTTTAGGGAGTTCTTGGCAGAAACTATTCAAGCCAAAGCACTATGGAACAATATCTCTAAAGTTCTAAAAGGAAAAAAAAAGCCAATCTAGTATTCTATAGGCAGCAAAAATATATTTTAAAAATATATATGGTGGGATCCCTGGGTGGCGCAGCGGTTTGGCGCCTGCCTTTGGCCCAGGGCGCGATCCTGGAGACCCGGGATCGAATCCCATATCAGGCTCCCGGTGCATGGAGCCTGCTTCTCCCTCTGCCTGTGTCTCTGCCTCTCTCTCTCTCTGTAACTATCATAAGTAAATAAATAAAAATTAAAAAAAAAAAAAATTAGTTTAAAAAAAATATATATATGGTAAATAAAGACTTTTTCAGATGAATAGAAGCAGAGATAATTCATTTCCTTCAGACATGTACTACAAGAACTATTAAAGGAAGTTCTTCAAGAACTTCAATACAAATGGAAATCTGAATCTACAACAAAGAAATGAAGAGTGCCACAAATGGTAAAAATGAAGATAAATTTTTTAAAACATTTTTAAATGTTTTTTAAAAATGTCTAAATCTCTTTAAAAGATCCATGGCTGAAGCAAAACAATGTATTGTAAGGTTTATAGCATATGTTCAAGTAAAATATATGCCAACAATAGCACAAAGGTTGGGAGGAAGACACAGAAGCATAGTTTTATACTATACTGGAAATGGTATAATATTATTTAAAGAGAGACTTTGACACATTAAAGATATATATTACAAACCCTAAAGCCATTGCTAACATATTTTTATAATAAATATGCAATCATGGAGATAAAATGGAAATGAAACAAAAACAGGAAGGGATAATAAAGAAAAACTATAGGATAAATATAAGACAAACAGCAACATGGTAGGTTTAAATCCAATCTCATAAATAATTACATTAATTTGATGTAATCTAAAAACTCTAATTAAAAGGCAAAGATTGTCAGACTGGATTAGGTAAAAGCAATACCCGGCAGATTCTTTCTCTTAAAAAGACACAAAAATGGGGCACCTGGATGGCTCAGATGGTTAAGCACTGACTCTTGGTTTCCACTCAGGTCACATGATCTCAGAGTCCTGGGATCCAGCCCCATGATGGACACTGTACTCAGTGCAGAGTCTGCTTGTCCCTCTCCCTCCTCCTCTACCACTCTCCCCAGCTCATCCATGTGCACACTTTCTCTGTCTAAAATAAATAAAATCTTCTTTTAAAAATACACACAAATGTTTAAATATAAAGACTTAGATAGATTAACAATGAAAAGAGGGGAGAAATGTGCCAGGTGAACATAATCAAAAGAAAGCAGGAGTAACTGACCATATAAATGTCTGACAAACTGGACTTCAGAACAAGAAATAAAACTAGAGATAAAGAGGAAACTTTCATAATGAAAAAGAATCAACTGATCAAGAAGACATAACCATCCAAAATGCATATGCCACTAATAACAGAGCTTCAAAATATGAAAGCAAACTTAATAGAAATAAAAGGAAATATAGCAAATCTTTATTTATATTTAAACTCTCCCTCTTCGCCAATGACATGATACTCTACATAGAAAACCCAAAAGTCTCCACCCCAAGATTGCTAGAACTCATACAGCAATTCGGTAGCGTGGCAGGATACAAAATCAATGCCCAGAAATCAATGGCATTTCTATACACTAACAATGAGACTGAAGAAAGAGAAATTAAGGAGTCAATCCCATTTACAATTGCACCCAAAAGCATAAGATACCTAGGAATAAACCTAACCAAAGATGTAAAGGATCTATACCCTCAAAACTAAAGAACACTTCTGAAAGAAATTGAGGAAGACACAAAGAGATGGAAAAATATTCCATGCTCATGGATTGGAAGAATTAATATTGTGAAAATGTCAATGTTACCCAGGGCAATATACACGTTTAATGCAATCCCTATCAAAATACCATGGACTTTCTTCAGAGAGTTAGAACAAATTATTTTAAGATTTGTGTGGAATCAGAAAAGACCCCAAATAGCCAGGGGAATTTTAAAAAAGAAAACCATATCTGGGGGCATCACAATGCCAGATTTCAGGTTGTACTACAAAGCTGTGGTAATCAAGACAGTGTGGTACTGGCACAAAAACAGACACATAGATCAGTGGAACAGAATAGAGAACCCAGAAGTGGACCCTGAACTTTATGGTCAACTAATATTCGATAAAGAAATACAATTCTAAATAATTCATGACTCGAAAAAACATCACAAGGGATAGCAGAAAAAGTTTTGAACCCAACAAATATGAAGATACGTATCAAAATTTATGAGATTCGGCTAAAATACAATACAGAAGGAAAATATAGCATTAACTGTATATGTTAGGAGGAAAAAAAAAAAAAGACTTCAAATAATGACCTAAGATTCAACTTTAAAAAAACTAGAAAAAAAGAGGGGCTCCTGGGTGGCTCAGTCAGTTAAGTGTCTGACTCTTGATTTTGGCTCAGGTCATGATCTCAGGGTCATGGAATTGTGTCCTGCTTCACACTGGGCATGGAGCCTGCTTACGATTCTCTCTCCCTCTTCCTCTGCCACTTCTCCCACATGTGCATACTCTTTCTCTCTCTCAAATAAATAAATAAATAATTTTTTTAACTAGAGAAAGAAAATTAAACCTAAAGCAAGTAGAAGGACAGAGATAATAAAAATGAGAGTACAAATGAGTAAAATAGAAAACAAAAAAAAAACAACACAGGAACCAAAAACTAGTTTCTTGAGATCAATAAAATTAATAAACCTCTAACTGGATTGATGAAAAAAGCAAAAATTGGAGACAGTATCAAATGTCAACATCTTGAATTAATGAGAGGACATGATCATAAAGCCTAACAACATTAAAAGGATAATAAAGGAATTTCAGGAATGAATTTATATAAATAAATTTGATAATTTAGATGAAATGAATAAAGTTCCTTAAAGGACACTAACTACCAAAGTTCACTCAATAAAAAATAAATAACTGGACTATTCCTACATGATTAAAAAGCTAAACATATAGCTAAAAATCTTCCCATTAAGAAAACTCTACATGGCTTCACTGTTGAATTCTACCTAACATTTAAGAAAGAAATAATACCAATTCTACACAAACTCTTCCAGAAATAGAAGAGGAAACAATTCCCAACACTCTTCATTCTATAAGGCCACACTACCCTGATGCCAAAACCAAAGTCACTACAAGAAAAGAAAACTATGGTTCCATATCCCAGTAAACACAGACACATAAATCCTTAACAAAATACCAGTAAATTCAAACTAGCAGCATGTAAATAAAAATAATACTTCACAGTTAAGGGATTTTTAAACTAGGAATGAAAGAATAGAAAGGAATGAATATTAAACAATATATGTGTCACATCAACAGACAATAAAATATAAATGATCATCTCAATCCATGTAACATAAACATTTGAAAAAAAATTCTAACATTCATTTCTGATAAAAACTCTCCACATACTAGGAATAGGATGGAACTTCCTCAGCCTAATTGAGGACATCTATGAAAAACTTACAAATAATATACTTATTAATGAAGAAAGAAATTAATTAATTTCCTCTTATGGTTGAGAACAAAGCAATGATATCAAACTCTCATTATATACTGGAGTTGCCAGTCAGTGTAATAAGACAAATAAAAGAAATTAAAGGCTTATAGACTGGAAAGAAAAAATAAAACCAACTTTAAGAGACCATATGATCAAGGTGCCTGGGTGGCTCATTCATTTAGGCAACCAACTCTTGGTTTCAGCTTAGGTCATGATCTCAGGATCATGGGATC
This sequence comes from Canis lupus familiaris, assembly GCF_011100685.1. NCBI lineage: Eukaryota > Metazoa > Chordata > Mammalia > Carnivora > Canidae > Canis > Canis lupus. The sequence continues at coordinate 72,063,344 of NC_049225.1, forward strand.
AAGCCCTGTGTTGGGCTCTGGGCTTGTCACAGAGCCTGCTTGAGAATCTTTCCTCCCACCATCTGCTCCTCCCCCAGCTCACTAAAATAAATAAATAAATAAAATCTTAAAAGAGAGAGAGACCACATGACCATATTCATTGAAAAAACCCAGGAATCTACAAAAATACTACAAAACTAATAGTGAGTTTAGTGAGGTCACAAGAACAAGGTTAAGAATCAGTTTTATTTCCACAGACTAACAACAATTAAATGCTGAAGTTATGAAAATAATATCATTAATAACGGTATGAATAAAAATGGAATTTCAAAAGGATGCATAGTATCTGTACACTGAAAATCATAAAATGTTTCTGAGAGAAATGAAAGATGATCTACATATATAAGATATACTGTATTCATGGATTGGAAGAGTCAGTTAAGATTTCAATTCTCCCCTAATTAATCTCCAGATTCAACACAATTTCAATCAAAGATTCAGTAGAGTTTTTTTGAGATAGAAATTAGGTAATTTTAAAACATGTATGGAAATGCAAACAACTTGGAACAGTCTATACAATTTTGTAAAAGAACAAAACTAGGGAATTCACTCAAGTTTCCGTATTACCTTCTAACTCCCATATTATAACACCAATCACATACGTTGTAATTACATATATTAATATCTATTCCTTCTATAAAAAGAGCCACTTGAGAGCAAGGGGTCTCTCTCTCTCTCTCTCTCTCATCTTTGTATGCCTAGAGTCTGTACCATCTCTTAAACATAACAGGAACACAACATATACTGACTGGGTTCTCAACAAAAGCTTGTCAAAGAATAAAAGAAATTCACTGCCCGTCTAAGCACTTTAGAAATTAACTTTATTGAGGTATAACCAACATACAATAAATACAACTTATTTTTAAATGCACAGATTTCAAAAGCTGGCATTTTCTGTCTAATACTTATGATTTATTTCAAATGAAGGTTTGGGGGTTTTTAAAAATAACTTTCTCCTATCTTCCCTCTAAGCTTTGTTTCAGAATTTAATCAATTGCTAAACAGTACCAAACCCTAGTTTTCAGAGTTGTCAAACCCATGCCTGACATAAGATTGTACTGACTGCATTTTACGAACCACTGACTAGCAAAATTTTAGTTCAAGTAAGAGTTTGGAAACAGTACACACAGAAACAACAGAAAGGCACCTTGGAATTCCAGGATTTAAAGGAACCTACTGAGAAACCAAAGGAACAATTTCTGACAAAGAGACACTATCAGAAGTGTGACAGATACAGCTAGCAACATACTCCAACATCCATTCTTCTTTCTTCTCAATTAAAGTCTATTATTTTCCAGCCTCTCTTGCAGCTAGATGTGATGAAATGTGGAAATAAAGCTTTGGCCAAAGTAGTATAAATGGAAGGGTAGCACAGGACTTTGGGAAAGTCTCAAAAAGAAGGTTGCAGATCCTTCTTTGACCCTTTTTGTTTACTTCTTCCTCTGCCAGCAACCTGGGCATGATGCTGGGCTCAGGCAGCATTTTATCCCAACAAAACAGAAGGTACCCTGATCCTTGATGACACAAGGGCCATAAACCAACTGTGGATTACCTATGTCTAGACTTCTCGTATTGAGAAATAGATAGATGATAGAAAGGGGGAGAAGAAAGGAGGGAGAAAGGGAGGAAAAGTCTATTAGGGGTATAAAATACAATGAAATTCATCTGTTCAAACATACAGTTCTGTGAGTTTTGAGAAATGCATAGTTATATCAGTCCAAAAAGTTTTCTTTGGTTGTCTCTTTATGGACCACTCTTTCCCTTAACAGCTTTAACCCTTGGAAAATACTGACCTGTTTTGCATCCCTAGAGTTAACTTCTCCACTATTATATAATGGGAATAATATTGCATGTAAATTCTGAGTCTGGCTTCTTTAACTCAGCATAATGTTTTTGAGATATATATATATATCTCAGTAGTCCATTCCTTTTTTGCTAATGAATAACATTCCATACATGGATATACCACATTTTATTTGTCCATTTACCAAAAAAAAAAAGTTTTTGAGTTGTTTCCAGTTTGACATTTTTTAATTGTTTTTATTATTTTTATAAAAATAAGTTTTCATATCTCTTAGCAAAATACCTAGAAAGGAAATTACTGATCATATGGGAAGTATATGTTTAACTATATAAGAAACTGCTAAACTTTTCCAAAGTGGCTATTTCATTTTGCATTCCCACCAGCAGTATATGAGAATTCTAACTCTCCCACACAAAAATATGATCAGTTATTTTTTTCAAGTCCTTCTAATAGGTTTTATATTTTAATTTGTATATCCTATATGATTGATTAATAATGTTGGGGATCTTTCCATGTATTATTTGCCATCTGTTTCTCTTCTTCAGTGATGTGTCTCTTCAAATTCTTTGTCCATTTCACATTTTTGTTGTTTATTTCCTTATCATTGTATTTTGAGAGTTCTTTAGGTATTCTATATAAGTTCTTTATCAGATATGTGTTTACCAAATAGTTTCCAAGTCTGTAGCTTGCTTTTTAAAAAATAGTCTTTCAAAAAGATGTTTTTAGGTTTTGATAAAGTCCTTTTATCAAATTATATAATACCATACTGAAGAAATCTCTGCCTAACCAAGGTCATAGAAATTCTCCTATGTTTTCTTCTAGAAATTTTATACTCTAAAGTTTTAGAACTAGGTCTATGATCTATTTAAAGTAGTTTTTGTATCTGATACAAAGCCAAGGTTCATTTATATATATAAATACATACATAGATATACATATAGGTAAGTATCCCAATTGTTCTAGCACCATTTATATCTGAGAAACATAAAATCTTACCCTCTACTGAAAGTATTCTATATAGCTTACTTGTCTCTTATCTCCATTCACTATGCTTCCCACAGTTGAGAAATACCGCGTGTGTCTTTTCTTTCTATCCTTGGCTCTACAACAGTGGAGATAAACTATGATAATTTCTCTTTTTTATAACTGAACATCTCCAAGTCAGATACTACTTTAAAATTATGATATAAAAGGCCCCACACAAGTATAAAATATGATTATCTGGCTTGTTTAAAGTTCTTCATCACTAAAAACTGGGATAATAATACCAACAATAAGGGGATTAAATGAGATTAGGGATGTAAACGTGTCTAGCATAGTACTTGGAACACAGTAGGTACTCAATAAATACTAGTTCCTTTCTGCTCTTCCTCTTAGACTATAAATAAAACATTAAAGCTAATAAAACCAACAACTAAGTACATTCCATTTGTTTCAGTGGTATATTAACAGGTTGAACTAATTATCAAAATATCAGAAAGGGGGGGAAAAGCACCTAACCTGGCATATAGATGTGTGAAACGTAATTTACATAGCATCTGATAGTGACTAATTACACTATAGTTTTATGGCTCTGATACTCTGAATCTTTGCCTTAGAAAAAAATGGATGCTAAAGTGCTAGGCCATTAGGTATCTGTCTAAACATTTTATGCTGAAGAACACATATTTTGAAACTTGGAGTGAGATCTGGTCTTGTAAAATTAAAACTGTGTTTCATAAAAAAGGATTTAAAAATAGAAGAAGGATCTGCCTGGGCCTTTCTGGACATACAATGAAAACACCCAGAAGACAAGAAAAAGACACAGGTGGGGTCATTACATTGCCCCAGGCACAAATGCTTTCTGTCTTAAAATTTTGAATTCTTTCCAGATACAAGTTCTAAACTTTCTGGCACCAGCTGCATAAATGCATCACAGCATTTGGCAGAAGTCAAGGGAAGCATTAATTTTGCATGGAAATCACTTAAGAGATCTTGGTTTAATTTTTCTTGAAAGACTACACAAGCAACTTGAGTGATGTAAAAGCCTGAAACTTGTTGGCTCTCTTGGCAAAGTCAACAAGAATGACCTTCTTTTCAAAAATGCCCAAATATGAAGGTACTGAAATTCCAGAAATGGGAAAAATGTTCTAGCTTCTATATAAACGCACAATAATCTTTACAAACACACATAATTCACATATACACACAACAATTAATACAATTGCATTCAGAAGAAATATATTTGGTGCTAATGCCCTATACTTACCATCATTAAAGTTAGATCTTATGAAATCTAGAGTTAGACTAAGGGATAAATGCCACAATAAATAACCACTTACAGCCTTACATTTATGGCCAATTGACTTTCAACAAAAATGCCAAAACAATTCAGGGAAAAAGAATTGTTTTGAAAAAGTCTTTTCAAAAAATGCTGCTGAGGCAACTGAATATCCATATGCAAAAATGTGACTGTGGACCTTTACTTCACATCATACAAAAATTAGCTCAAAATAGATCAGAGACATAAATTTAAAACTCTTAAACATGACCTTAGATTACAAAATGATTTCTTAGATACTATACCAAAAGCATAAATAATAAAAGGAAAAAAAGGTAAGTTAGATGGCATTAAAAATGTATGTGCTTTAAAATATACTGTGAAGAAAGTTTAAAGACAAGTCATAGGTTTGGAAAAAAGTACTTATGTATCATACACCTGACAAGGGACTAGTATATCTAGAATATTTAAAGAACTTTTACAATTTAATAAAGAGATAAGTGATACATTTTTTAAATAGGCCAAGTTATGAATACATATTTCATTAAAGAATATATACAAATACCCAACAAATACAAATCAAAATCACAATGAGATACCACTTCATACCCACTAAAGAGCTATAATCAAAAAGACAGACAATAATAAGTGTTGGTGAGAGAGGAAAGAAACTGGAATCCTCATACATTACTGGTAGGAATGTAAAATGGTAGAGACTCTTTGGAAAACCATTTGGCAGTTTTGTAAAATATTAAACAAATTTACCACATGATTCAGCAATTCTACTCCTAGGTATGCACACAAGAGAACTGAAACTATATCCCCATGTACAACTTTAACATTAATGTTCATAGAAGCAATATTCCTAATAGCCGAAAACTGGAAACCCAATGTCCATCAACTGATAAATGGATAAATAAAATGTGAAACACGATGGAAAACTATTTAACAATAAAAAGTAACAAAGTACTGATACACACTACATAAGACATTCCTGAAGCTGCCATAACAAATTACAAACTGAGTGACTTAGACAAAAATTTATTCTTTCACAGTTCTGAAGGCCTGCAGTCCACTCCTTCTGGAAGCTCTAGGGGAGAATTCTTTGCCTCTACCAGCTTCTCTGGCCTGTCAGCATAGGTCCACTTCACCGACTTATAACCACACCACTCCAATCTCTCCCTCTATCTTTACATGACTTTCCCCTCTGTGTGTCTTCTAGTTTTCTATCTCATGAGGATACTTGTCGTTAGATTTACGGCCCATCCTGATAATCCAGGATGATCTCACCTCAAGGTCCTTAACAGTTACAACTCTGAAGATCACTTTTCCAAGCAATGTAACATTCACAGGTTTTAGTAATTTGACATAGAAATATCTTTTGCGGGCGGGGGAGGGGGTTGCTACCATTCAACCCACTACACACTATACTACGGGTGAACCTTAAAACACATACGCGAAATGAAAGAAGCTAGATACAACAAATCCGTTAACCTGAAAGCAGATTAGTAGTTACCTAGGGCTGGGGGGTAGAAAAAGGGAATGACTGAACAGGATTTCTTTTTAGGGAAATGAAGATATTATAAATTAGATCATTGTTATGGCTGCACAACTCTGTAAATATATTAAAAATAATTTAATTTCCCCACTCTCTTTTAGTTTCAACTAGAATCAGTATAGCTAAAAGTTTCATTAAATTCCTAAAGACAATCATCGGTAATTAAACATTCCCGAAGACCACTCTAGGAAACTCAGATGAGAAAGTTGATCATGGGCAGCCCGAGTGGCTCAGCGGTTTAGTGCCGCCTCCAGCCCAGGGTGTGATCCTGGAGACCCGGGATCGAGTCCTCTGCCTGTGTCTCTGCCTCTCTCTCTCTGTCTCTTTCATGAATAAATAAATAAAATCTTTTTTTAAAAAAAGTGGATCATATGGAATTAAAAGAGACTTTCAATTTAAAAGATATACCAGTATTTCTTATTAGATAAAATTTACTCCCTAATCTTATAAACCAAATTACTTAATGGAGGAAAAAAAAACTAGAAAACTTCGTATCATGAAGCACCATCCAGAAAAGAAAGAGCTCAACAGGAAAGATCTGGAAAAGATTCCACAGAGGTATGGATGTTGGGAAGAACTGAGAGTCTGCAAGTGAAATCTGGGTACATGGGTAAGGGATCCTAGTAACTGGTATAGAAAATGCAAAAATAAGGTGGCTTGCAGAAGCACAGCTATTCTAGGAACAACAAGTAGCTTGCTTTGACAAAAGGATGAGGTGCCCAGTGGGCATAAGTGGAAGATGAGACTGCTACAATTACTGGCAATCTCAAGATTATAAAGAGTATCCTGTTGAGACATACTGGGATTATGAACTTTATGGTTGCTAATGACTATGACCACTAAACAGGGGAGTGACTTAAGTTATTTAACTAGATTTGTGTTTTAGAAAATCACTCTTGTGGCAGTGGGCTAGACTGCTTGGAGGGGACAGGTCTGTACCAGATAGCCCAGGTGAGAAATGAGAGGTAAGTCTGGGCTAAGGTAAGGGTGTGGAAGGTATAAAGGAAAACTCAGAGGAGGGCTGGCGGGATATGCCATTCATTCAGTGATGTACAGTTGTGGAAGGTGTGATATAAAACAGAAAATAATAATATTAAAGGAAGTAAGAGCAAGTTAAAGATGAAAAACTTATATGACAGCCAGATAGCGAATCTTTTACAGTGCATATGAAAGGAACACAATTAGGCGTCATTAAATCCAGACAGAGATACATCTGTGGGAGAAGGCAGATACCCATGGAAAAGATACTTAAGAAAAAGGTAGCAAAAAGGAAAAAGAGTGAAATAGGAAACGAGAAAGTAGGAGAGGCAGGAGAGGATAGTGTTAGAAAAGCCAAAGGAGAAAGTTCAAAAGGAAGGTGTGATCAAGAGTGTCAATTCCAAAGAGATATTGAGTACAATAAGGAGTGAAATACCTTCATTAGAATTAATAGGTAAAGGTCATAGATGAGGTCTGCAAGAGGAATTTCAGTAGAATGATGGGGGCAGTCAGAATGCTATGGAAATTAGGAGTGGGAATAATAAGGGAAACACAGCTGGTGAAAAGTGCTCCTGCATAAAATACTATTTAAATACAGATAAGAATAAATACAGATAAGAATAAAACCTGACTAGCATAAAAAAGAATAGAACTGAGGAAGAGAGGCTGAGGAAACAATAAAACATTTGAGGTAGATTTGAGAGAAGGAATTTATGGCATTAGAAATACCATGAGCAAAGGTTTTGAGAGGAATAATGCCCAGTTTGATTATAGTTACACTGTATATATGAGAGTGAGATAGGGGAGGGAGGGTTGCACACATGTCTAGAGAGGAAGATGAAAGACTAAGACTGCAAACACAGGGAGAACCAATATACTGGGAACTTTGGGAAACAACAAAGTCAACACCGATAATGGGTTTAAGATCATGAAGCGCAGGCCTGGACTCCTCTCCTGGGCAAGAATGGTACCCCAAAGTTGTCCTGGACTGGTGCTCTAGTAACATGGCTTGATCCAGGGCTGGGAATATAGAGCCAGAACGGGATGAAGACACTGTCAATGACAAATGTCTTAAACAATGGAGAATGATACTATTATTAACACAAATGAAGAACTGAAGAAGACACCAAAAAATGAAATTAAATAAGTAAAGATCCAGTGCTTCTAATAGTATATATTTCTGACTGACCACATATGAACAAGAAAAAGTCACTGATGGATATCAACTCTCCTAGAGAGGGCACTGAGAACAGGCAGAAGAATTCTATAATTTTCCAACTGCATTTCTGTTGTACTTAATTCTTTTCCAATTGCATCTGTGTATTTGATTCAGAAGCAGAAAATTCACAAGGAACCCACCTAGAACATAAAGCAAGTAATTTAGTGCTAGTCCAGTTATTAATTACTCTAATAATATGTATCATGATAAATCACATATGGATTTGGCCTTAAAATGTGAAGAAAAATGAAATGTGTCTACAATTACAGATGACTATTTAATTTATGTTAAGAAATAATTACTACTTCCTGTCTGACAATAGGAAAACAGGGCACAGTGGGTGGAGGTGGAGAATGGAGAGATAGGGAAGAGCACAGAGGCTGTGGGAACCAGCACAGGATAAAGTAGATATGACAAATCCTACAGAAATCTGCCTCCATCCACCCTTTTATGCAGGTACTACCAGGACACAATATCATCTCTGGACCAACTTCTCCCTGAACATTAGCAGGTGTAGGCAGGCTTTCCAACATGCCACTGAAATATGGAGCCATTATTCTTCATGATTACAGCCATTATTCTTTATTTTTAAAATACCTCTGAAATATAATACATATACAGAGTATTTGCTCAACCAACCAAGCTTTAAAGCGGCAGACTGCACATCTGCAAAACAGATTCTGAAGATAAAATTTTATGTGCCAAAGAGTGATTCAGTGCAAATTTGAAAATGAGATAAATATTCTTCTTTTGAAAGAGAATGGATGGTTTTTCCTGACTGAACAGTTAAACAATGCTTAATCAAGTTGTAGAGTTAAGTAGTGAAGTCAGTGTTACTTTAGAAGTTTACACTAAAAATAGTGAACCTTTAAAATAGCTCTGGGGCACCTGGGTGGCTCAGTGGTTGAGCCTCTACCTTTGGTTGAGGTCATGATCCTGGGGTCCTGGGATCAAGTATCGCATCAGGTTCACCACAGGGAGCTGCTTCGCCCTCTGCCTCTGCCTCTGCCTCTGCCTCTCTCTCTCTCTGGGTCTCTCATCATAAATAAAAAATTTTTAAAAACTTATTAAAATATCTCTAACAAATAATTGTAATAGGATTATAATTGGAGGATTATTTCTAGAAATTATGAATGCCAAAAAGTGATAATTTAGAACACTGAACTAATAATCTTTTTTTAAAAAAGATTTATTTACTTACTTATGATAGACATAGAGAGAGAGAGAGAGAGGCAGAGACACAGGAGGAGGGAGAAGCAGGCTCCATGCTGGGAGCCCAACGTGGGACTCGATCCCGGGACTCCAGGATCGCGCCCTGGGCCAAAGGCACGCGTTAAACCGCTGAGCCACACAGGAATCCCCCTGAACTAATAATCTTAATAAAAGCTAAGATTTGGACCAATAACCATGATAGCTCAATTTACATGCTTCCAATGAAGTAAGCACTGTTGTAAACACATTATCTTTTAATCCTCACAACTCTACTATGAAGAAGGTATTATTATAATCTCTATTTTACAGAGCAAAACTAAAGCACAAAAAGATGTCAATAAATAAATTATGTAATAATTTATGTCAATATTCAGATAAGCAAAATAATCAACTACTGTACCCACTGCCTATTCATGTTTCATAGTCTTGTCTACATGAACCCAAGACAACAGGTAAGGTCAAAACAATTTTGATATTGATGGTGCAAGAAATACTTCTGTTTTACAAAGGCTACTGTAAAATTTCCACATCTATAAAACTAATGCAAAATAAAGCTGAATATAATCTGTCTCTTGCATCTTTTAAGAATAAGCAGTGATTTGAAGCTCTCACTATTGTAAAGTATGTTACAGAAATAGAGCACTATTTAACAAGATAAATTCCAACTTTTCTATTCCAATAATCAATGAGAAACTATTTTCAAAGGATAGAGGGGTAAAGGATTCCATTTAATTGCTTCTGTGCTCCAATTTTCACTTTCCCACCCCCAACCCCATGCCTGTGATACCTTTTTTCACAAGCCAGGCATTTTCCCCCTAAACAAGCTCTGCCAGACACACTTAAAAAATATCTTTAGTGGGATTAAATTTTCTGTGCGTAGAGGAGGAGGAAGACAATGCAGAAAAATCAGCAGCAGCTGATATAAAGAGTTCAAATGGGAAAATAAAGCAAATCCAGGAAAAGTTTTAAAACTCACCACACAGTCTAAAACCTTGCACAGAGGCTATGAACTACTAGGATCAACAGAGTAAGGGAAACCACCCATGTAGCATTCTGCCTTCAGAAACAAGTCATTTGAGAAAATGGTCAAGAAGTGCTGCACACAAGGACAACCCTTGCTGAAAACAAAGGTTGCCACTCCACAAACTCTCCAAATGCTCCCCAGCCTTTATGGCTACATAAAAAGACAAAGAGAAGCTCATTGTCTACACCATTGCCATTAAATATAATGATTAATAAAAGCTAAACACATATTAAGTTTGTATTATACCAACCCACTATGCTAAAGGCTTTTTATCTCGTTTTAAACTCAACATTGTAAGTAGATGCCTTTATCATTCTCATTTTATAAATAAGGTGTGAAAAGTTGTATAATTGGGCCATGATCACACAATCAGTGAAGAAGCTAGGGTTCTAATTCAGGTCAACCTGACTGTAGAGATACTAAAAGATAATTATGTGTAGACCTCTGATTGAATAATTATTGTACAATATTGGACCAGGCATGACTAAGTAAACAGAATATTCCAGTGTTATATGGCTAGATGCCTGATAAAGCAACTTTGAAAAACAATTTACAATAGTTAGTCTAATTTCCCAAAATACTCATTACATGTCTCCCTAAAATATTAAAAGGTTAGGGGGTGCCTAGGTGGCTCTGTTGGTTAAGTATCTGACTCTTGATTTCGGCCCAAGGTCATGATCTCAGGAGTGTGAGACTGTGCCCCATGTTGGGCTCTGCACTGAGCCTAGAGCCTGCTTAAGATTTTTTTCCTCTCATGTTCTGTTTGCCACTCCCCCACCACTCACATGCATGTGCGTGCGCTCGCTCTCTCTCTCTCAAAAAAATAAAAAATAATAAGAAATAAAACATTTGATTTAATTGTTTGGCTTTCATCTATCCCTGCAGTCAGTGGTCAGCACAAAGCTTAAATTTACTCTAGGAGAAATGAGGGCCAGAATACACTACAAAAATGACCCATCCTATAACTGAAAAGATCATCAAAGGTTAAATATCCTAGTAAATTTAAACAAAAGTTTTTACATACTTCCCCCATGCCTAGGAGTTGTCTAAAGTACTGTGAGATTCAGGATTTGGAATCTAATGAAATATCTCTTCTAGTGGAGCACCTAGGTGGCTCAGTTAGTTAAGCAACTGCCTTCATCTCAGGTCATGATCCCAGGGTCCTGAGACAAGAGTCTTGCATTGGGCTCCCTGCTCTGCTGGGACTGTGCTTCTCCCTCTGTCCCTCCCTCTGCTCATGTATGCGCACTCTCTCCCAATCTCTCAAATAAAATAAACAAAATCCTAAAAAAAAAAATTAAAAAGGAAGAAAGAACCCCACTGGTGAATACCAGTTTATTGCCTTGGACTCTCTGCTGCTCAACTGTATATACATAAACAAATAGTTCTTTGAGGGGTTTGTTTTTTCCTCTTTTGGGGGGAGGGGGAAGGAGAGAGCACGAGAATTGCCTAAAATAGTATTTATTGGTACTTTTTGCAGAAAAAGTCTGTAGTTCCCCCCTAGGTCATCAAAGAGATACAACCAAGGTTAAGCACGCAGCTTTAGGTAAACTAAAATTGACACTTGCCCAAATAAGACCTTTAGAGAGCTGACTATATATTTAGACTGCATTGCTTTGACTCTCTCTTAGAATGTCTTTTCCTGAATTACATTCTTGGTGCTTGACTTATACTGCTGATTGCAACAGAAAATAGTAACATGAATATAATATAGAAAAATAATTAAGAGGATGATGAGGTCACATTTGCTTGTTTTTAAATCCTCTCCCCTCACTATGTGTTCTTGTACAAGTCACTTAATCTGTCAGAGCCTCAGCTTCCTAATCTGAAAATAATACTTCACGGAGTTATTTTAAGGAATTGAATGACAAAATATACATAAAGCACTTAGCACAGTACCCTGTACACAGTAAACGACCAATTATTATACATTTACTACAGTATTTATTGTAAGGATATTGTCTATATGTACCAACCTCTATCCTCCTTATGAGGATCCCTGGGAAACAATTTTCTCCTTTACACTCTTGAAAGGAAAAGCTCTTATGTTTTCATCTTGGGTATCCTGCCTGTGACTCTTACCTGAACATGTACCCATCTTTGCTCTGGTCACTAGCAAATTTAGAGCTGACTCTACAACCTAATCTTGTCTCCTGAGGAGCAAAACCTTCTACTAATAATCTTTTGTGAACTAACTTTATCCCTTTACCCCTACTTTCCCATGGTCTGGACGCTGCATTTTTTTTACAAGGTTGTGTTACTATTACTATTTTGAGCTCTTCAAATTCTTTTCTGGAATGAGACAAGATGCATAAAAGTAAACAAATTAACAAACCAGCAGAAAAAATAAAGTACTGTTTTTGAACTGGTGATAACTTTGGTTTTAAAAAAAAAAAGTCACTTTTCCTAACTAATGGGTATGCTGGCTACCGAGTCAGGAGAAAAATTTAATTCTTTGGACTTCCAAAAGTAGAATCTGCCCTATACCAGTTTAAACTCTCAAAAGAAAGCGGAACCAAAAGTCATCAGTCAAAAAGTAAAAACAAATATCTGCAATGATGAAGAAAGCTTAACACGAAAAGTAGTGAAGTAATGAGGGAGTGTAGCAATATGCTATTCCTTTGAGGTGAATGCTTTTATGTTCTGAAAATTAAATAACTTCTAGAACTCAATGAGGGATATTTAAAAAAAAAGTACAAATTCACAGAAATGGGTTAAATTGTATCAATTCCTGGGAAAAACAAAAGTTTCCCGGTTTTAGCTTTACCGGACCCACAGCAATGGCAGGTAGTATTCAGGCTGACTTAAAGGTCTCTTTATTTTCTGACCCAGATGAATGGAAAAGTGCCATAGCTGTCGTGTGGTAAGCAGATGAGACACCGAAGGGGCTGAGCTGTTGGCCAAAGACAAAGGGGGAAAAAATTCAAAATGTAAGCCAAAGAAGCTTTCCATAACTGCTTGGCAATAAAGCGTCTAAATAAACTATCTTAATTTGATGCACATGTGGCAAGTGGAAAATTAAAAACAGGGGAGTAAAAAAATAACAAAAATTTAGTGAATTTGTTAAATAGGTAAAATTATAAAGCAGTTTCACTATTACATATGTTGATTTCAGGAATATTGGAATTCCTATAGATACTTTAATTCTGTATCATTAAGAAGTTCTATATCGTGGCGGGCAAACAACAGACAAGATACTAATTTTTGAGATGCAAATGTTTTTACACTAAGAAAACTATGACCTTGGGCAGCCTGGGTAGCTCAGCGGTTTAGCGCCGCCTTCAGCCTAGGGTGTGATCCTGGAGACCTGGGATCGAGTCCCACGTGGGGCTCCCTGTATGGAGCCTGCTTCTCCCTCTGCCTGTGTCTCTACCTCTCTGTCTCTCTGTTTCTCATGAATAAATAAATAAAATCTTTAAAAAAAACAAAACAGGGGTGGGAGTGAATGGGTGACGGGCACTGGGTGTTATTCTGTATGTTAGTAAATTGAACACCAATAAAAAAAAAAATAAAAAAAATAAATAAAAAAAAAAAAAAAATAAATAAAAATAAAAAAAACAAAACAAAACTATGACCTCAAAGAATCTATAAGAGAATAAAATCCAATAATTTTTAAGCACATTATTGGAAAATCTAGATAGTAAAGTTTAAATGGTGTGTTAACAAAATATAGAAGAAAAGAAACTACAAAGACAAAATAGAGATGATGTTCTAAAGAAAAATGTACTTAATATGTTTGAGGAACTTCTTGTTTGTAAAAGCTGTTGACTATCATAAAATGCCATTGTATGGACCCTGTCTATTGAAAACTGTAAGAAAGAAAATGACATTATGTTGGATTATTCACAGTAATGAAACAGATTAACAGTTAATACACTGAAATTCAAATTTCCTTCAGACTATAATCAAATCTCTACTTTAAACGTTTAATTTTCCAAAATTGTTGTCAGAGTTCATTTTTTGCCCTTTTTCTTTTTTTCTGCTCTTCCAGAAGTAAATATATTTAAAAATTTCCTTCCTTTCCTCTCTCTCTTTTTCCCTTCCAATCAGTCAAAAAGATAGGCCAACTAATACTTTAAGTGCTAGAAAAACAGCACTAAATGAAATAAACATTCATTTCCTTGTGAAGCTGTTAGTCTAGTTACATATACTAATTCGTTTGTTCCTTCATTTCATGATCTCTTTGTGGCATGCCTTCAAGGGACACAGAATTAGGGGAAACACTTAAACTAGGAAGTAGAGAAACAAAATTTAATAGCAACGTCAGGGTTAAGACTCTATAAGAAAACAAAAGCTTCAAATATATTATTTAAATAAAAATATAATATGTGGAAGAAACCTGGGTCAGATTCAGGTCAGGACCCACCTCACCTCCTCAGACTTAATTCATCACTTTTGTGTGCTTCTATAGGGCTGAGTATGTTATACTTCTTTTATAAAACATGTCATATCACATATTTTACACTGAACATTTTTTCTCCAACATTAGACTGTGACGTCTGTGAGGACAAAGTCCAGTTCTGTACATCTTTGTGTTGCTAGCACTAAGAGCTGTGCCGTGCAAATGAGTTCAAATAAATTTGTTGAATTTATGGCCTTTAATTATAGGAAGAAAATTACACAAAATGTTATATCTTAATCATTATATTTAAACACACACACACCCAGGATGGGGAAAATGACAGCAGAGTATGAGTAGGACTCTAAGCTTGCCTCATCCTATGAATACAACTAGATAACTATCAAATCATCCTAAATATCCCTGAAATTGGCCTGACTACTGGCAGATCAAACACCACAAATAAAGGAGAAGAGGCCTAACTGAAGAAGGTAGGAAGTGCAGAGAAGAGGTTTGAAAGAGAAACAGAAGATGGTCACTGGAGTGGAGAAGGAATCACAGGCACGGAGAAGAGCAAAAAACACACTAGGACAAAGTAGAGCACATGGTGAACACAAATCCCCATAGCAACTGGCCTGGAAAGCAAGAGGGCCCAAATTTCATGATGCAACCAATGGGGCTTAAAGCCTAGAGTTTTAAAGGTCAGCATGCTTGGCTCTGGGCAAGCTCAGAGGGCAGTGGGACTGCTCTTGAGGAAAAGGCAAGCAAAAAACCTAGGAAGATAAAATAAGGAAATATGATCTGAAGAACACCTATGCCACATAATGGAGAGGTTACTGGCTCTCTCAGAGCATGCCCCAGAGAGGGAGCATGCATGGAGATGCCTCTGGGAACAAAGGAACTGACCATTTCCCTCTCCCTCCCCCCAACATAAGCACAGGGCCACCTACAGGAACCAGTGTAGTGCTGACACATGCTACCTAACTTGCTTACACCAAGCCTTGCCCCCATGCTTCTGTGGAACCACCACTCTAATGCTTGCCTCAGTCCCAGTGCATTGGGACTTTTCCTCTCAGAAGAGAAGCCCATATCCTTCCTCACACATCTCCCCATGGAGAGTTTTCTGGAGCCTTGGTTCTTGTGGAGGTGACACCAGGTCTCATTTCACAAACACACCAGAGAAAACCTAGTAAAAATATACCACATTTAGGCCATGGACCAAATACTGCTCACAAAAGGCAAAAAGAGTCTCTATAGACAACTGGCCTAAGGATAAAGTGGCCAGAACAAAACAGCAGAGCACACACAGCACAGACTGGGGACACTCTTTGAAGCATCAGGCCCCTGGGGAATAAGGGACATCACAAGGCAAGGAACTAAAGGACTTCATAAGGGCACCATTACCTCCAAGAAGAAGAAACATAGTTGACTTTCCTAACACATAGAAACAGGCATAGAGGTTTAAAACCAAATGAGAAGACAGAGAAATTTATCCCAAATGAAACAACAGCACAAGGCCATGGAAAGAGATCTAAGTGAAAGAGTCCCAAAAGAAGAAAGAGGCAGAAAATTTATTTGAAGAAATAATAGCTGAAAACTTCCCTAATCTGTGGAAGGAAACATATCCAGATCAAGGAGGCACAGAGAACTCCCATCAAATCAAAATCAACAAAAGCAATCTAATAAAAAAAAAAAATCAACAAAAGCAGATCCACACCAAGATATATTGAAATTAAATTGGCAAAATATAGGGAAAAGGAAAAAAACTTAAAGCAGCAACAGCAGAAAAGAAGACAGTAACTTACAAAGGAAAACCTAAAGGCTAGCAGGAAATTTTTCAGCAGAAACTTTCCAAGCTGGAAGAAAATGGCATTCAAAGTACTTCATGATAAAAAGCCACAGCCAAAAAAAACTCTATTCAGCAAGGCTATCAATCAGAATAGAAAGAAAGATAGAGTTTTCCAGACAAATAAAAACTAAAGGAGTTCATGACCCAGCCCTGCAAGCAATATTGAAGGGGACTGAGTGGAAAGGAGACTAAAAGTGACAATATTAAGATAGGAAAAACAAAAGCAATAAAAATGAATATTTTTTGTAAAGAATAAGTCAAAGAACTCAAAAAATAAAAAGATGCAAAATATAACAACATATACTTAAAGAGTAAAGAACTTAAATGACCATCAGTTCAAACTTAAATGACCATCATTTAACATAGTCTGTCATTTGTAGATGTTATATACAAGCCTAATGGTAACCATATATCAAAACCCATTAATAAATATGCAAAGAATAAAAAGAAAGAAATCAAAATATATTACTAAAGAAAATCAGGAAGCCATGAAAGAAGGAAAGACAAGAAAGGATCAGAGAAACTCATCAGAAAACAACTACAAAACAATAAAATAGCACTAAATACATATCTATCAATAATTACTTTGTATGTAAATGGACTAAACACTCCAATCAAAAGATAGGTGACAAAATGGATTAAAAAACACAACCCATCTATATGCTGCCTATAAGGCAACAGACACAGAAAAAGCATTTGACAAAGTACAACATCCATTCATGACAAAACAAACAAACAAACAAACCCTAAACAAAGTCAGATTAAGAGTGAACACACCTTAACATAATAAAGCCCCTATATGAAAAATCCACGGCTAACATCATCCTTATTGGGAAAAAACTAAGTGTTTCCCGAACAAGACAAGGATGTCTACTCTCAAAACTTTTATTCAACATTGTACTGGAAGTCCTAGCCATGGCAATCAGATAAGAAAAAAATAATAAATGGCATCCAAATTGATAAGGAAGAAATAAACTTTCACTATGTGCAGATAATATGATACTATATACAGAAAACCCTAAAGACTCATCAAAACACTGCCAGAACTGATAAATGAATTCAGTAAAGTCCCAGGATACAAAATCAATGTAAAGAAACATCCTGCATTTCTATCAACCAAAAATGAAGCAGCAGAAAGTGAAATTAAGAAAACAATCCCATTTACAATTGCATCAAAAATAAGATACCTAGAATCTAACCAAAGATGTGGAAAGATCTGTACTCTGAAAACCATAACTCTAATGAAAGAAACTGAAGATGACACAAAGAAATAGAAAGACATTCTGTGTTCATGGATTGGAAGAACAAATATTGTTAAAATGTTGAGACTACCCAAAACAATCTACATACTTAATGCAATCCCAATCAAAATACCAAGAGCATTTTTCATAGAATTGGAACAAACAATTCTAACATTTGTATGGAACCACAAAAGACCCCAAATTGCCAAAGCAATCTTGGGGCGGGGGGGGGAAGCAAAGCTGGAGGCATCACAATTCTAGACCCAAGTTGTATTACAAAGCTGTAGTCATCAAAAACAGTATGGTACTAGCACAAAAACAGACACATAGATCAATAGAACAGAATAGAAAAATCCAAAATAAACCCACAACTATATGATCAATTAATCTTCAACAAAGCAGAAAAGAATATCCAATGGGAAAAGGTCTCTTTAAAAAATGGTGTTGGGGGATCCCTGGGTGGCCTAGCAGTTTGGCGCCTGCCTTTGGCCCAGGGCGTGATCCTGGAGTTCCAGGATCGAGTCCCACATTGGGCTCCCTGCATGGAGCCTGCTATCCCTCTGCCTGTGTCTCTGCCTCTCTATGTCTCTCTCTCTAGCTCTGTGTCTCTCATGAATAAATAAATAAAATCCTTAAAAAAAAAATGGTGTTGGGAAAACTGAACAGTTACAAGCAAAACAAAGAAACTGGGCCACTTTCTTATACCACATACAAAAATAAATTCAAAATGGATTAAAGACCTACATGTGAGACCTAAAACCATAAAAATCCTAGAAGAGAACACAGGAAGTCACTTCTTTGACAGTGGAAAAATGACAGAATGGGAAAAGATATTTGCAAAGGACACACCTGATAAAGGGTTAGTATTTATTTCTAAAGAACTTATAAACCCAATACCCCAAACCCAAATAATCCAACTAAAAAATGGGCAGAAGACATGAACAGACATTTCTCCAAAGAAGACATCCAGATAGCCAACAGACACATAAAAAGATGCTCAACATCATTTACCATCAGGGAAATGCAAATCAAAACTACAATGAGATATCACCTCACACTTGTCAGAATGGCTAAAATCAACAACACAAGAAAAAGTGTTGGCAAGGAGATAAAGGAACTCTTGTGCACTGCTGGTGAGAATGCAAACTGGTGCAACCACTGTGGAAAATAGTATGAAGGCTTCTCACAAAGTTAAAAATAGAACTATCCTATGATCTATTTAATCACACTACTGGGTATTAATCTCCAAAATACAAAATCACTAATTAAAAGGGATACATGCATCCCTATGTTTACAGCAGCATTATTTATAATAGCCAAGATATGGAAGCAGCTCAAGTGTCCCTCAATTGGTGAATAAAGAAGTAGTGTGTGTATATAGACATAATGGAATATTACCCAGTCATTAAAAAAAAGGATGAAATCTTTCCATTTGCAACGACATGGATGGAGCTGGAAAGTACAATGCTAAACAAAAAAAGTCAAACACCATCTAATTTCATATGTGGAATTTAAGAAACAAAACAAGTGAGCAAGGGGAAAAAAAGAAAGAGAGAGAGAGAGACAAACCAAGAAACAGACTTTTAGTTATAATGAATTAACTGATGGCTACCAGAGGGGAGAAGGGTGGGGGATGTCTTAAATAGATGATGGGGATTAAGGAGTGCACTTGTCATGATGAGCACTGAGTGATGTGTGGAACTGTTAAATCACTATAATGTACATCTGAAACTAATTTAACACAGTATGGCAACTAATTAGAAAAATAATTTTTTTAAAAAGAAACAAATAAACTAATTAGTATTAACTGACCAATAATAAAACCTGTTCTTCCATTCCTTCCCAAAGACACACACACACACACACACACACACACACACACACACACCTTATTTTGATTTTCAATAAAACTAAAAACCATAAGTAACAGAGCCAAGAAGGGTGGCTTTAATAACTTGCTGGCCAGTAAGTTATTAAAGCCAGTAAGTTATTAAATTTCATAAATACAGTACAATTCCAACTGAATGGTTAACTACTGTAAGACTGCTTCCACATGTTGATTACACTGTTACTCTGGAACTTTCTCATATTCATATGGTCTCTACTAAGAGTGGGTTTGTTATACTTAGACTATAAAATAAAATGACAATGCTCTGGTACAGAGCCCAAAAAAAGGCAAAGCAAAAATCCTAAAATGTTGACATGTTTATAATTATTAAAGTCATTACCTTCATTATTCCTCTGTACTAGCCTGTATCATTGCATCACTCTTAATATTACTTCCCTTAATCCACCTCTCCATGACTCTTTCTTCAACACCTTTTTCATGTTTTCCATGCCTTGCTTTTTCTCTCTGCTACTTTTCTGAAACTAAATTCTATGAGTCCAGCAATAACTCACTGGCTGCAAAATATAACAATTACATGCATCCTTGACCTACCTTTTCCTTGAAGCCCCACATCAGGCTCAGTGCAGAGTCTGCTTGGGATTCTCTCTCTCCCTCTGCCGCTACCCCCCACCCCGACTCATGCACTCTGAATGAATGAATGAGTAAATAAATAAATAAATAAATAAAATCTTTTTAAAAAATAAAAGCTGATGTTCCTCAGGGTTTTATGCTCCAACCTATGGCTTGAACCACCCAACGGCTTCAACCACCACCTACACAATCACTGACTCTCAGACATAAGTTCACTATTCACGTATCTGTCTATTTGCCAGGGCTGCTATTCCACATTTTGAAATACCAACCAGACATAGGTTTTTCTTTTTTTTTTTGCAGGCACCCAGAACTTAACATGTCAAAAATAGAATGTACTACCTTCCCCCTCAGGCTGGCTCCCCTTTCTACCTTCCCTTTCTCACTTAGAAGAATCGGCATTAACGCCACTACTCAAGGAAATGGTCTCATTCATCTTTGACTCCTTTTTGTCCATCCCCACACCCATAACGTACATGTGGTTCCTTCTGTCTAAAACATCATCTTGTCTCATAGCTGTCTCTCTCTCTCCTTTTCTGTTCTCAAGATGCTATATCCTTGGAAAAGTCTGCCCTGACCTCTAACAATTAGACTTATCATCATCATTATCATCATCATGCCATACTATTTGACCCCACCTATCTGCTTCAAAGGAATGATTATAAGCCACAATTCTGAATTAATTTCTTTCTTCTCCACTATACTGTGGGCTATCTTACTCACCAGTGTCCCCTAGATCCTAGTCCAGGGTGTGATAGAGTTGGTGTCAATAACTGATGACTGAATGAATATCTGATCAGAAAAGTTCTGATGGACCCCATTCTGGATCATGTCTCACATCTGTTCCCAATTTCCACCAAACTGCCACCAATGCCCTGGACTGGGCCATCATTACCTACTGCCTACACTTTAGAACTAACCTTGTGACAGAGTTCCCTATCTTTAGCCTGTCTTTATTCTGTCATAAAAGTGTTTTTTTCTGAGATAATCACAATCACCGAGATAATGCTACTCTACTGAGGAAAAGCTTCTGAGGGTTAGAAGACTATAGAAAAAAGTTCCAGGTCCTAATGGCATAGTACCCAAGGGCCTTCCTAAAATTATCATCTAAATTCAATTTTCTAGGCTGTAGTCCAGTTACCTTGGCCCTCTTATATTAGATACACTAGAGGGTAAGAAAGCATTGCTGGGTAGATTGAGGAAGAGATCTCTGAGAACATGACATTCTGGAGTTGAGAACTCACTGATAAAGACCTATATTCTGCCTTAGAGCATACTAGGAAGAAGAACCACAAGTGAAAGGCCTTAATGTGAGAAAGAGCTTGGTATGAGAAATGAAGAGAACAGTGGTGGAGCTGGAAAATAGTGTCAAATGAGATGAAGTCACTGAAGCAGGCAGGAACCAGATTATATAGAATCTTGTAGAGTCTGGCTTCTCTTCTAAATTGGTATAGCATTGGAGAACTTTAAGCAGGGAAAGGGCAGAACCTGATTTAGGTTATAAATCCTAAGTACAGAATTGATTCATTCACGCATTCATTCCTTCACTCAGCAATTACTTAGTAAGTATCCACAATGCACCAGATACCATTCTGATCACTATGAATACAATGGTGAACAGTCAGGTAAAGTCCTTGTACGCATTAAGCTTTCATTCTAGAGTATTCTGAAAGACAAAAAGGAAATAAGGAGTTCAGTTAAGAGACCACTGCAGAATCCACATGAAAAATTATGATGCTTTGGACAAGATATGTTACAGTAGAGAAGGAGAGAAAGGAACAAGTACAAGTTGTATTTTACAGGTACAAAAGATAGGACTAGAAAGAGTTAAGGAAAGAGAAATTGGAAATGACTCACATCTCTGGTCTTGACAACTGCATTGGTAAGTATAATGTGATTTACTAAAATGGGAAAAACAGAAATGCACATCTGGGGAAGAAAACCAAGAGTTCTATTTTGGTAATATAGGATGAGGTATCTATTTGGATATTTGAAGAGGAGTTATCCAGTGGGCTGTTGGACTTAGGAGACTGAAAGTTCAGAGGGCAGAACCAGAGAGTTAAAACTAGGAGTTAGGCATAGAGATGGGATTTAGGAAGTGAGTACAAATGAGGAGAGACTCAAGGATCAAACTCTGACACATTTTAACTTTGAAAGGTTAAGCAGAGGAGAAGGAAGCAAAGAAAAATGAGAAGTTGATTAGTTGATTAGTAAGGTAGGGGGAAATGCGTAGTGTCACTGTGGCAAGCCAATATACTGCTAAGATCTCCCTTCAAGAAAAAATCTGCCATTCAAGTGTAAGTTCAGTTAACTGACAACCTCCAGCTGTTAATAACCTCAGGATGTACTTGGTTTTTGAGCTAAAGCCACACTCTTCCTAGGATGCCCAGCTGATCATTGAGTACACTGTGGGTGGTATGGTCTGGCCAGGTTTGCTTTACAGATCTTTTTTTTTTTTTTTTTTTTTTTAATTTATTTATGATAGTCACAGAGAGAGAGAGAGAGAGAGGCAGAGACATAGGCAGAGGGAGAAGCAGGCTCCATGCACCGGGAGCCTGATGTGGGATTCGATCCCGGGTCTCCAGGATCGCGCCCTGGGCCAAAGGCAGGTGCCAAACCGCTGCGCCACCCAGGGATCCCTGCTTTACAGATCTTCTAACAAGCAACCTCTACTCCAGAGTTCCCAATAGGGTTGCCAAAGACTCTATCATATCTGCAGCATGGTCTAAGGTTTGCCCTGCCCAATCCTGCTTCCTCCCCTCTTCCCTTCCATGGCTCTTAAGTCTTGGTCTGAAGACTTGCTCTATCCAATCTTGCCTCCTGCCTCTTATCTTTCACAGGCCCCTCCCCAACAGTAAGCCTCTTACTTGTCTATCTCAGCACTTGCATCCTGGAGAAAACACATTCCACAGTGACAAAAACTAAGAAGAAAGAGTTTCAAAGAGGAAATGGTCCAATGTGATGAGAGTTACTGAGAAGTCAAGCAGGGAATGGAGAAAGAACTATGAGTGAATTTTGCAAAATGAAGGTCATTGAGAATACTGAAGAGGATATTTTCAGTGGGGTAGTGTGAATCAAAGCTGAACTGGAATGGGCTGTGGGGTGAATGACAAATAAGGAAGGAACTCACAGAAACTGTAGAGACTACAAACAACTAATTCACTCCAGAAGTTCTGCTTATAGAACTTCCAGCTATAGTAAGTGCTCTGAAAGAACAGTACTAGGATTTCAAAAAGCATAACTGGGAAACCTAATGTTATACTGGGAAAGGTATCTCTGAGAAAGTTTACTAGAAGAGTAGAAATAAGAACATTCCAGAAAGAGGAAAAAGCAGGAGCTAAAGCCAAGGCATAGGAGAAAGTCTGAGTAATTAGGGGACCAGAAAACCAGTTGCTATGGCTGAAATAAAGACAGCCAGGACCAGAGTATGCAAGATCATGTGGACTATGATAATATTTTGGATTTTGACCTAAAGCCTAGAAGTTTTAAGCTGGGGTTAAAGTTCATATTGCCTGATTTGTGATTTTGTGAAAATATCACTATTTGTAGTGAGGGAAAAACAGAAGTGAAAGATCTAATTGAGAGCCAGTGGTGATTTGAACTTGGGCAGCTGAATTCACTCACTCACTCACTCACTCATTCATTCATTCATTCATTCATTCAAATATTTAATAAATGAGAGAAGCAAATTGATTCAATATGTATTTTCAGAGATAGCATCTTCTGGACTGGCAAAAATAGGGTTAAGAAAAAGAGAGTTATCAAGTTATCCGTGACTTTGGCTCAATCAACTGAGCAAACCTGCTTATGAGGCCCAGCTGAGGTGCACCAAATTCTAAGGGGCCCCACAGACTATATGTACCTTTTCTCGGTGGTATACCAACAAATCACCCTCAACAATCATAACACCAAAAAATATAACTGTGTAACACAATTGAATCAAACAACACAGGCTAACAGAATATTTTTTCTTCAATGCTCAACTATCTCACTTTATGCCTGAGGGAATGGATTGCCTACTAGAGTTGGAATCTGCTCATACATATTAATGCTGCTCTCTTGACCTTCACATACAATTTTACACATATTTCAGGAACAGTCCATAAGCTCTCAGTCCAGAAATTTATTCATGGGCAATTTCTTAAACTCTTACAGTGCATTGGCTTCTCCTCTGGGCTTTTCCTGAGAATTAGAAATCCTTGTTTAACATGAGCTGCCCCTTCTTTCTCCTTTTATTTAAGACAATCCTTAAACTCCATAAACCAGACCTTAAAACTCCCTAGCCTTTTGTTTTTCATTGCAGAGGACATTCTTTTGCTCCTGTAGCTCTGAGCAAGCATTATTTAGAAATTTTGGTTTTGGTTAATTTTGGTTTTAATGTGCAATTTTAAATTTGCTTTTGCCTAGGATTATATTCAAAATTAAGCATTCAAATCCACACATTTATCAAGTAACACCTATTTGCTACACACTGTGAGGAGTGTTAAGAAGCAAAAGATGATTGACACAACATCCCAGCCCTAAAATAATTAACACAAACTTGGTGAGTACAGGAATTCACTATCTTATCAGGGCACACAGATAAATTCTCCTGTGAGGATGCTCAGGTATGCTATACTAGCTGTGAAACTACAGCCAGGAAATAACTATGCTAGGAGAAGACTTCACAAAACAGGGGACATGTGAAAAACATCTTGAAAGAACACTGACAGTTCAATAAAACTCCAATACAAAAAGGGATAAAGAACATTCCAAGTGGAGGGAACAATTTGTGCTTAGAAACAAGAGGCCATGTTCCTAAAACAAAGGACATTCTTTAGACCTCACTTGATTTCACAGCAGCTTTGATCCTGATGATCATTCTCATATTCTTGACACATTCTCTTCGTTTGGTTGACACTACACTCTCTTTGTATGCCTCTTAATCTCACTGGTTGGTCTTCCCTAGCACTCTTTGAAGGGTCCTCTTTGTCTCTTACATAGTGTCATTTCTACAGAGTACCAGGCCCTTTTTTTAAAAAAATGAAAAGTCCTCTGTTTGGTGGTTCTCATTTTTCTCCCATTGTTCCAATTACCATATATTCATGATTCTCAAAGCTGTATCTCCAGAACTGATAGTTTCTGATGTTGAGAGCCAAATAACTGCTGTATTCTGGACACTTCTTTAAAATTTCACAAGTGCCTCAAACTTAATACTTTCAAATAAAATTATCTTTCTCCTAGCCCCCCTTCTCCTCTTGGGATTCCCTTCTACCTCGGAGAACCAGTCAGCTAGTTGTCCAAGCCAAAAACTTGGACATTGGACATTACCTCTGATTTCTCTCTCTCCATTACACTCATCATCTACTCAGTTCTTAAGTCTGTCAAATTTTGCCTTTTACTTGAATTCGTATACTTCTCTTCATCTCAACTGTTACTATCCTAATTTATGATCCCATCATCTCTTGCATAAATTACTATAAAACACTAACTGGATTCCCTTGTCTCTAGTCCTGCTGCTCTCCAACCTACCCTCCACATGATAATATTTCTCACAGTATCTTGCATGATATAGTTCCTAATTACATCTGGACTAGCCTCTTGCCCCTAACCCCTACACATTCTGTTCTAGCCATATTCAACCATTTACCTTGCCTTTAGGTCCTTCTATATACATTTCCCATGCATAAAATGCTATTTCTGTTCTCTCTCTCTCTCTCTCTCCCCCTCTCTCTCTTTTTAAACTAATTCCCACTCAACCTTTAGATCTAAAATTATACATTACTTCCTCAAGGGAGCCACTCAACTGGTTCCTCTTTTTTTCTTTTGAATGGGACCTTTTCTTTTAGATTCTTTTGTTATGAGGTATAATTGGCAAGTGAAACTAAATATCAAATATACAATATAATTTGAAATACATATAAATTGTGAAAGAATTCCCACCACTAAGTTAATTAACATATCATCTCACATCCCCCATTTTGTGTATATATATGAGAACACAAGTTCTACACTCTTAGCAAGTTGCAATTACACAATATAATATTACCAGCTATAGTCACTATGATATACATTAGATCCCCAGACCTTACCTTATAACTGGAAGTTTATACCCTTTTACCAATTTTCCCTATTTCCTCCACCTCCCAGCCCCTAGCAACCACTTTTCTACTCTCTGAGTTCAATTTTTTTTTTTCTTTTAAGATTCCACATGTAAGTGATACATGCAGTATTTGTCTTTCTGTCTGGCTTATTTCACTTAGTAATATTCTCCAGGTTCATCCGAGTTGCTGCAAATGGTTAAGATTCCCTTCTTTTTAAGGCTGGAAAATACTACTCTGTGTGTGTGTGTGTGTGTGTGTGTGTGTGTGTGTGTGTGTCTCACATTTTCTTTAGCCATTTATCCATCAGTGGACACTAGTTTGTTTCCAGGCCCTGACTATTGCGAATAATTCTGCATTGAACATGGGAATACAGATATATTCAAGATAAAGATTACATATCCTTTGGATATCACCAGAGTGAGACTGCTGGATCATATGGCAGTTCTGTTTTTAATTTCTTGAGGCACCTCCCCACTGTTTCTCAAAGTGGCTGCACCGGTTTAAATTCCTATCAACAGTACACAAGAGTCCCTTTTCTCCACATTCTTGCCAGTATTTGTTGTCTCTTATCCTTTTGGTAGACACCCTAACAGGTATGAGGTGATAGCTCATTGTGGTTTTGATTTCTATTTACCTGGTGATTAGTGATACTGAGCACCTTAACTGTACCTGCCTAACTGCTTTCTCTTATGTATTCCTATCGTAGGTATCCTTATCCCACTATTTTAATTTGTTGTTTGCTAGTCAGTATCCTCCTAGACTATAAACTCATAAAAGCCCTGACACAGTGCTGATGCATACTTTAAGTGCTTACAAATTATTTGTTTTGTGACCAAATGATAAGGAAATCCTTAACACACTTCACCAAAACACTAAGCACACAAAGGATTAAAAACGGGTACAGGATGACACTTCTTGTGGTTGCCTTTCTAATAAGATCAAAAGAACATATAATACTATTATAAATGGACAGCAAAGATAATAAAAAGGGTTAACTGAAAAAGCATAATTCAACAAACACTTGACAGTATCCAATAACAATGAAAATAAACTGCTTCTGTCTTTGATTCACTAATTTTGCAAAAATATCATTCAGTACAATTTTCTGAGAAAGCAACAAGTGACCAAAAAGTCAACTGACCTCTAAGCTTTTTTTCTCCGCCCCCCCCCCCCAAAATGTTCTGAGACCTACCCTAAACAGAAGTTAGACACTGCTGCATAACAAAATAACCCAAATGCAAGGGCTTAAAATAATAAACATTTTTTCGGTCAGCTAGTAATTAATTCCATCTTGGCTAATCTTATGATTATGCAATAGTCTCACAGGTTAGCTAAGACTGGCTTATCTAGAATGGCCACCCTCATGTACATTATGAGGCTGGCTGGCTCCTGAATGAGGTGAAAGGCGCAAAAGGGACACATCCAGCAGACTAGCCCAAGCTAATTCTCACAGCAGTTACGTGTCCATGAGCCAAAATGCACAAGGCCTCTTGAGACTCTTAACTTCATAACTGACAAACCATCACCTCTGCTGCATCTGTTAGCCAAAGCAAGTTACAAGGGCAGCCCAGATTCAAGAAGCAAATTAATAGACACTATCTCTGCGGAGTTACACTACAAAGCGCATAGATATAGGGAGGAAAAAAATCAAGGCCATTTTTTGCATTCAATATCCCATACACTATTTACCCTCTGACACATGCATCTACCTACCTATAAGCAGTACAGTTTAGTACAAGATTCATAACGATGATTCTGATTCAACAAAGAGTTAAATAACAGTATCTTATAGGCCAAGAAGCATATTGAAAAAAGCTTTTCAAGATCAGAACAAAGAAAGATTTGCACTAAATAACTCAATTTATCGTGGTGTCATTCCCCACTGATTTCACGGAATAGTGCATTCTGTTTGTTCCCTGTGACGGCTACCAACAGGTCTGAAAATGGAATGGGACAGTCCCTGTAACACTGGTGAAAGGACTCAATTAAAATAAACAAGGGCTAAGCCCACATCAGATCTTTTTAATATACAGAATAGTGGGTATTTATATAATTCAGGAAAAGGACTAGGCCCTGGACTCCCTAAACACCTGCCACACAGCGATAACATTCTCCACATTCATAGACTCACTCACTATAACCCTTGTACCAAAGGAAGGAGATAGGTGAGTGGGTAAGTAGGGTTAAATGAGGAGTTCTCCTGGAAAATACACATAAATCTGGCAACCTCTATAAAGAAAATTAGATGAAAATAGAAAAATACTTTCATATATGCAAACTGTTACTAGTGAGGTATTTTTCAGTAACCACAAAAACTATGCTGGGCTTGAATAGGTAAATAGAAACCAGACCAAATTACAGATAAGCTTAAAAGCATGCAGATCTTCAAATCCAAGTGATATTACTGGGTGCACTTGATCCTTGGACTATGTGGCCTAGTTTTGCTGGATGACCCTCTAATTTCTGAAAAGTGCTACAGGATCCTCTTGACAGCGACCTCTCCTAACTCCTGTATGGGAACTCTTAGCATTTCCGATGTGGATTTTAGAGACAAAGATAGAACACTGAGACCTGCCAAGGCTGAAAAGGATATCACTTTCAAAGGTTAAAAAAATCCCCCCCCTTTCTGATGACTACCCAATTACACAAGCCAGGCATGATAACTGGGAGCAGTGAAAGAAGTTTTCTTATAGGCATGGACAAAATTGCTTGTTCAAACTCAATAAAAAAGGCATGACACAGAGCAATAAAATTCATCTTTTAGGGAATCACATGGAGTAGCCAATCTACCATGAAAAAAAATGTTTTGAATACAAAACAGAAAAGTCAGAATCTAATTCTATTATTAGTACTTATTGGGGCCTATTTTGTGATATTTAAACGGAATAGCTTTTCATTTTTAAAATTTACATAACAGCATTGAGCTTTACAAGAGATTTATTCTTAAAATTCTGTAGGCAGAACAAAATTTTGTAAAATGAAACCCATTCTTCCTCTGAGAGCTTGGATTATAAAATCCAACATGTGTATCTATATATAAGCATGCTCCTGAGACCATGGATTTGGGCTATATTTTTGTGTACCACAATAAAAGCTGTAGTGTGATGTCCACTTGTATGAGGATATTTATTTTCCACCTGCTCAGTTGACAAAGGCTCCAAGCATCTCCTGTCAATATGCAGTAATGGCAATGTTTCAGTCCTTCTGTTGATTTGCTATACAAAATAATGTTCTGATTTTACATCCAGAGGAGAAATGTGAGGCCAAAAATGAAGTACTTGTTCAACCCGTGGGTTCTCTCACTAGCTTAGTTGTTGAAAGTCTTTGCCTTTGTTTATTACTACAGAGGCAGTAAAAAAACGGCCATTTTTGGAATAGTCATAGTAAACTACTATTATTTGCTTTTGGAGACCCCAGATTCTGTCATCATTTTCCAAGAAGAGTCAGAGAAGCTTCATAGTCATGTTCCCCAAACAGGTCGCCTTATGTAATCAATTTCACATCTCTGTATTCTATTATACACCTGTTAAGAGTTTTATATAGTAACAGCCTTGGGATGATTCTGACAGTTCTTAGCTGAACAGTTCTCAGGTGAACTGTAAATCAGATCTCTATTAACAGAATACTTAGTACAACAGCCACTTCAAAAAAATATTCCCTTTAGGGACGCCTGGGTGGCTCAGTGGTTTAGCGCCTGCCTCAGCACAGGGCGTGATCCTGGAGACCCAGGATCGAGTCTCGCATCGGGCTCCCTGTGTGGAGCCTGCTTCTCCCTCTGCCTATGTCTCTGCCTCTCTCTCTGTGTCTCTCATGAATAAATAAAATCTTTAAAAAATAAAAATATTCCCTTTACTTCTCACTCTCAATGCCTAATTTAAACCAAGCAAAACTACACTAATCTTGGATAATCACAGATTTGTGATTAAGACACTGGCTAATCAGGTGCCCAAAGTCACACCACTATCAAGAACGCTAAGAGTTTGTGTTAATGAATAAATAAGCATGATCTGTAAAGAATGTCAATATTCTGTGTGCAAAAAGGGATGTTTCCTAAGAAAAACTGCAAAGTTTATTTTAAATAATTTTAAACATTACTTCTATTATAACTGCTACACAAATACTTATTTGTACTATGAATGAAAGGTATTCTAAGGAAAGATCAACACAATCAAGTTCACTATATTTATCCCAATTTGGGGGTTTAAAGAAACAGTTATCTCAGATTTTCACAAACAAAAGCAAAAAAAAAAGATTTAATAAAATTTTACTAAATAATAGTAATTAATATATTACCATGTTTAATTAAAGCATACAGTGATGATAAACTATTGTTTACAACATAAGGAAGCACATTAACACACTGCCACAAATATTTAATGATACAGAACTTAATTACATAATTTCATTAATATGAAGGATGAGTGGTATTAAACCAATTTATTTCAACTTTTATGCATCATTTTAAATTTCAGTGAGTAAAAAAGAGTACATTAGTGGTTGCCATGGGCTGAGGGAAAGGGAAAATGAGCATTGTAACTGCCAACAGGTATGGAGTTTCATTTTGGGGCAATAAAGTGTTCTGAAACTTGGATAAATGGTTGCACAAGTCTGTGAATAAACTAAAAGCCACTAAACTGTATACTTAAATGGGTAAATTTTATGGCACATGAATTATATCTCATAGTTATAAAAAGTTGGCTAAATATTTTTATTACCTATATGAATTCCTAAGAAGAAACTAATTATTCACTCCAGGGTAATATTCAAATCACTCACTCAACTGCTTTGTCTGTTATTTTCTAGGAATTATCTTTCTGAAGGATTAGTTACTCTAATGCTTTAAGTATCTCTAGGCTACTAACAACTCTTCAAAACACAGAAATGACGTTAAATATTGAAGATTTTGACATCCTGATGGACCTTTAAAAACAAAAAGGTTTGAATTCCAGTGGACTACATAATATAAAGACACCTGTTTTCCTGGGAATTAACAGTTGTAAATACAGACAACATAAGCAATTTCACACATCAAGCTGATGTGTAATAAAATAAATCTACTCAAGGTTCTTCTTTCAACAAGATAACAGACTCTAACGATAAATGACTACAGCTCATCTTGTTAAGATCAAAAGGGAATGACTTTTGCAGCAAAATATGCCTACCAGCTAAGCTATTTCACCAGCTCAGTTACTAATGGCACAAAAGCAGTCTTGCATGAAGCAGCAAAAGGAAGAAAGAGGGGATTCTTAAAAGACCTGATTTGTTGAGGCTGTAAATTGCTTTGTAACTTTCATTTATTAGACTTTAGAGTTTATATCTCAGAACTGTACCAACAAACACTACAATAAATTTTTCCTCAACTTGTAAGCTCTCTGCAGATATTTTTTATCCAGCTCAATTGTAGTTATATTAACAGTTGTTCTTACTGCTACCCTATAACATATCAATTTGCCACAACTGGGACATCAAGAAAGAACAGTATCTATAAGATCATCTCCTATGCTACCATACAAAATGTCACATAAAGCAGTTTATTTTTATGATGATGTTATTTCTAAAAGGCTATAAAATAATTTACTTTGTATTTAAATTTTAACCTAATGAGCTAATGTAAATGTTTATGCATAAAAACCTGAGCTGCACACACAAAAAAAAAAAAAAACCTGAGCTGCACTTAAGTTGCCTTTGAAATAAAACAGGGATCCCTGGGTGGCGCAGCGGTTTGGCGCTTGCCTTTGGCCCAGGGCGTGATCCTGGAGACCCGGGATCGAATCCCACATCGGGCTCCCGGTGCATGGAGCCTGCTTCTCCCTCTGCCTGTGTCTCTGCCTCTCTCTCTCTCTGTAACTATCATAAATAAATAAAAATTAAAAAAAAAAAAAAGAAATAAAACAAACACAATCAGAAAAATGTCAACATCAATAGAAGAAAAATATTTTTCCAAACCGTAATTCAGAAATATTACAATAAAAAAGCATGGAGTTATGAGTGAAAACTATAACTAACAGTATAAACAGATATAACCTCATCCTTTTTTATAACATAAATTTTATCATAAGGTCGCCCACAGTTGTCATACCAACTGGGGCCTCATAATTTCATCCTAAAGGAGGAAAAGGAAATGTTTTTCAAACTCCAGTCTAAAGAGCTAAGCTTCCCCCAAAACTATCTAACATGCTCACATCATGGTGATGATGAAAATAAGCCTCAAAGCTACCAAGTAACTTGTAGATTTCAAACACAAAGCTTCTGACTTTTCTAGAATGTCATTGTAAAGAACAAAGAAAATGTTCCACTGAATTACACAAAATCTGAATATGCATTTGATGACATCTGCTCACATGGGGACTTCAGGACCCTAAGTATATCTTGGGTGGCTGTACAAGGGGTACTTAAAGCACTTCCCCATCCCACTCATTCAAATGCCTGTCTTCCTTGCCACTGCTTTCTCCAACCCTTATTTTCTAAATCCATGAGTTCTTTTTTCCTTTTCCACACAAACACATAAAATAATTTTTACATATGTAAATAGCTACTGCACTTAAAACTTCAGATGCTATCTTTATGTTAAATCTACAGAGAGAACCTTTCTAGTTTATTGCTAAAAAAGCAGTATGTCATAATATAAACTACAATAAAATGAATTCTACCCACCAGAGGATTAAGCTTTGCTACTACAATGAGATCTGCTTTATAAAAATAACCCTCATAATGATATGGCCTGTTGCCGAGACCCTCCTACAGCAGATCCTGTCCTTGTTGGGGACAAAACAAGCCTTAGCACCATGCCAACGTAACAGCTGCCAAAAATGAATTCTTCCTGATTCTGGAGAACCATCACTCCATTTCCCCACCAAGGTAGCTAACCCCCTGTTATGACCATGTTTCTTATACAAATATTTTATACAACTTTAATTCAACAGTTATTTTAGCACAGTGGATACCATCTCTGTCATACCAGTCAGTAAGGAAGACATTATTTCTAAAAGGATTTGGAAATACGGACTTACATAGCCTGACCAAAATAATCTTCTCTCTCAGTTTTCTGTATTATTTCATTCTACTTTTCTAGAACTCTGAGAATGCATGCCCTTTGACTGAATATGAGTTTGTATTTCTTAGTTATTGCTGATTCCTCCCTTCATTTATTCACACTAGGCTTTTGCATGTCTCAAATGAAAACTGAACCAGTCTGAAATACATTAATAGTTGATAATAAAAATTAGGGACTAGTTCTATATGTTAGAAGCTCTGAGAAGAGCAAAAGAGAATACAAGAAGTAGAAAATATCCCTTTCACAGCACTTAATATTTAAAGAAATAATATTAACAGAGTTTAAGATAA
Source organism: Canis lupus familiaris (assembly GCF_011100685.1). Classification (NCBI taxonomy): domain Eukaryota; kingdom Metazoa; phylum Chordata; class Mammalia; order Carnivora; family Canidae; genus Canis; species Canis lupus. The sequence continues at coordinate 72,096,773 of NC_049225.1, forward strand.
GTCAAAAACCTTTAGCAGATGGAAATAAAGTCTATAGTACCATCTGCTACAGACTTCACTTCCTAATGATCTTCCTCCTGCAATACCCATGAGGTGAGACAAGGTGAGTCTACAGTAGCCAATCATAGCCATCCTTCTTAGCAGATCTCTCCCACCCCCAGTCCCCACAGTATGTGCAATAAACCACTGTCTCATGGAATTAAAGCAAGTGTATGGCTGATACGGTAACAGTAAATATACCCATAAGCCTGCCAGTCACAGGCACTATGTACCACATGGTTGGCTCAGCTGAAGCCAATGTGTGATTACATAAACTGTTTTGAGTTGTATTTTTTTCTAAAGACTGACTTCTATGAGCTTTGTTCATGTACTAAAATAAATAAGTAGCTAGGGGGGTATCCTGGAAAGGTTCAGTGACTTCAATCGTCACAAAGCTTCTAACATATAGAACTAGTCCCTAATTTTTATTATCAACTATTAATGTATTTCAGACTGGTTCAGTTTTCATTTGAGACATGCGAAAGCCTAGTTTGAAACTCCTAGTTTGAAGGGAGGAATCAGCAATAACTAAGAAATACAAACTCATGTTCAGTCAAAGGGCATGCATTTTAAAGATCTGAAACAGCACAAAAGAAGGAAGATGTCAATCTGACAGAGACAAATAAATAATAGCTCATATGTGGCTTACCAGACAGGCTCTCATAATTTGGCTTTAAACTGGGAGTCCTGGGGAGAGGATACACTGTATCTTATAAAATGTATATCTTAACCGAAGGAGCTAAACTAGATGACCTAGCTCTCAAAAAAACTGTAACTGTAAGCAAGGGAAAATATATGGCATAACAAGTCATAAAGATGCCTTTGGATACAGTAGAAAGAGAACGATTTATTGAAAGGCAGTGCTTAATCTATAATTATTTTATTTTATTTTTTCTATCATGATTTTAAAGAATATCTGGCTCTGACCTTTACAACATTTACATAAAAAATAAATGTAGTGTCTGTACTTCCCTATCTTAAGTTATATAAACTCATAATTCAAGCTACTTTAGGAAAACTTAGATATTAACAAATTTTCTTGATTTTAAATTCTCCCCATAACTAGTTTTGCTTGTACTGGCTATCTAAATTATTAAAATTTTCTTCTATCAAAATTAAAGTTTTTAAAAAACCTATAAAAGTTATCTTCTAAAAGTTATGAGCAAAGCATAAACACAATGAAAGTTTCATCAAAGCAAACCAAAATATAAAACTAAACAAAGTGAAAACAAGAAAACAAGAAAAACAAAAAGTAGTGTTATTACAGGATAGTAAGAGCCACTCCATCATCTCCCAAGGCTTTCTAAAAAAGCCTTTAAAATTTGTTTATTAATGCATTTCTGGCAATCAAATAACATCTAAATTAATATTTCATATAACTTTATGGAAGTATGCTCTGGATTAATATTTGTCACTGAGAGAAATGAAGGAGAAGGAAAATGTGTAAAGGAAAGGAAGAAGAGAGGAAAAGGGGAGACAGAAAAAGTAGAATGGGAAGAAAGGAAGACGTGAGAAAGGGGAAGAATAAATAAGTGATAAAGTGATGCTACATAAACTAAGAAAAAAGTTCAATATATCTTGTTTAAAGAAGAGTAAGAATATATTTCATTATGAGAATAAATATTTTTTTAAGATTTATTTATTTACCCCAGAAAGACACAGACTGAGAGAGAGAGGCAGAAACACAGGCAGAGGGAGAAGCAGGCTCCTCACAAGGAGCCCAATGCAGGACTCAATCCCGGATCCCAGGATCATGACCTGAGCTGAAAGCAGGCACCCAACCGCTTAGCCACTCAGGCATCCCTCATTATGAGAATAAATATTAAAGAAAGATGAATTATTAATATTCTAACTAAGGGGTGGGGTGAGGTCAGAGGAGGTAGAAACACACACACACAAACAAAAACAAAAACAGAAACAGAACTAGGCCTACTGAATGATATCACTGGCAAGCCACTTGCTTTTCTCGAGGAAGAAAAACTTAATCTCTACGAGTAATAATGGAAGATAATGCAGAACAGGGAAATACACTTTCACCAAGGAGGACACAGTTATTAATCAAAGAAAAATACTAAATATTCTGAGTTCAAGACAAAAAATTTGAGGTTAACAGATATTATTAACATGACAACTACCTGCAATTTGGCAACTTTAAAAAGTAAACCACTAACTATGTCTGAAAATCTAGACAGATTATATCAGAGTAAGTATTCCTAAATAAACACCTGATATCTCTTTGAAATTTGACATTCAGAAGGGCTTTCTCTGCATCTAAAAATGGCTGGAATTCTCGTAGAATGTTACTACTAATAATGGAACTTAAATAGCCAAGGCAGCTGACATATTTAGCATGAGACAGAGTGGTCATGCTAGTTCTTATAGGAATTATCATACTCTTGAATATTAATATTAAAATTAATAATTATAAATTAATATATAACACATAATATATCTCAAAAATTCTAAGTGGAAATCTAAAGTAGATGTCCACAAAATGCAAATTTAAATAATTCATTTTTTATTATATGTATAGTCAATTCTTATGGAATAGGTTACCTGATACCTAGATTAATCATGGATAATATGTTAATTTAATAAAATATTTAGAATTAGCATGAACCAGAAAGAAGTCCTTAGATGTGCCTAACATCTGAAACTATATAGTTACCAAAGACTCACCACTGACCCCACTACAACTTTGAAACTTTACTCCTACCACTAAGACTATGGCACTTTCCACCATTAGCCGAAGTGCATCCCTAGAACAAAGCTATGGTTTCAGATTTCTACACAAAAAGTAGTTGAGGAAGAGAAGAAAAAGAGAAAGGATCTTTTAATTGTCCAATCTGTCTTGTGAGAATTAAATGAGTTAATATACACAAATTGTTTAGACGAATGCATTTGGCACATAACAAACATTCAGTAACACTGACTATTTCCCTCACACAAAAACAGAGTTTTACAGAAGTCCTAGTCTCTATAAACTATGTAGGAAGAATAAATAGCCCATATTTGGTAAACTCATGGTTGATCTATTCAGGGTCAGTGCCTTGCCAATGCTCTTCAAGGCCCATCAGCATTAATTACAACAGCTACTTGGGTGGTCATTAACATCACTGATTTTGTGAAGCTTTTTTTAAAATGAACTTCATAAATGTCAAGCACTAGTTTTGCTGTTTTGAAACAACAGCTAACTTCTTTTCATGCTGGCTGCTCATACATTTCATTCCATAATACAAGTACTGCCAGATAAAGCCTATTCAATTAGTTGACCTTTTCTTTGGGAAGTTACTCAGGTTATGTCTAAAGACAAAGTCTCAATGATTTCATTTCTAATACATAATTCTATTTCAGAAAGGAAATAAACATATTAAATCTAGTGAAACTCCTTGATAATACATTTTTTCTTAACACTAATTTGGATATAAACCAACTGGTGTTTGGCTTCCATCCTCCACAACAGGCTCACCCCAGTCATTTCATCCATCTTATAATAAATAACATGGTAGGTGTTTAATGGCATCCCACACTTAACCCAACTGAATATCTGTGGCTTTATTTACAGCATTATGGTAGATTTTACCCTATCAGAAATTGATATAAAACATTCTTAAGTTTGAATGCCGCATAAAGAAATTTACTCTGGCTCTCAAGTTTAGTTAGTATCATCTGAAAATGGGTTACATTGTTCCTGCTCTCCAAGACTGACCAGCCCACCCTTCCTACTTTTCCTTAATTGCTACTGTAAGTTCTGAAATCTCCTGGTATCTGCCTGTGTAAAACAGATATTAATAGGGTTTTTTTAATTTAAATGTGGTCTCAGGATATCTGCCTGTGTAAAACAAATATTAACATGTATTTTTTAATTTAAATTTCAGTGAGTTAACATATAGTATATTTTTAGTTTCAGGAGTAGAATTTAGTGATTCATCAGCTGCCTATAACACCCAGCCAGTGCTCACTATATCAAGTACCCTCCTAATGCCCATCACCCATTACCCCAACTCCTCTCTAGAAACCTTCAGTTTGTTCCCTAATGTTAAGAGCCTCTTATGGTTTGCCTCCCTTTCTGCTTTTACCTGATTTTATTTTTCCTTCCCTTCTTTCCAAAACATTCATCTGTTTCTTAGAATCCACTTATGAGTGAAATCATATGGTATTTGTCCTTCCCTGACTGATTTCTTTTGCTTAGCATAATATACTTTACGTAGTTCCATCCACACATTGCAAATGGCAGGATTTCATTCTTTTTGATGGCTGAGTAATATTCCATTATATATATGGAATATATATTATATATAAAGATGTGGTGTGTGTATATATACACACATCTTTTTTATTTATTCATCCATTGATGGAAATCTGGGCTCTTTTCATATTTTGGCCATTGTGGAGACTGCTGCTATAAGCATTGGGATGCATGTGCCCCTTTGAATCACTATTTTTGTATCCTTTGGGTAAACACCTGGGAGCACAATTGCCAGGTGGTAGTATAGTTTTACTTTTAACTTTTTGAGGAAACTGCATACTGTTATGCAGAGTGGCTGCAGCAGTTTGCATTCCTACCAACAAGATATTAACAGGTATTTTTAAAAGATATTAAAATCTGGGGCAGCCAGGGTGGCTCAGCGGTTTAGCACCACTTTCAGCCCAGGGTGTGATCCTGGAGTCCCGGGATCAAGTCCCGTGTCAGGCTCCCTGCATGGAGCCTGCTTCTCCTCTACCTGTGTCTCTGCCTCTCTCTTTTTCTCTCTCTGTGTCTCTCATGAATAAATAAGTAAAATCTTTAAAAAAAAAAAGATATTAAAATCTGACTAAAATTATAAAATGAATTAAAGGATCATTAAAAGAACATTCTATTGAAAAATGTTAGTAAAGCATTTATGTAAATAAAGCACTTGGAATTTCACACAATGTTGAGGAGTTTGTTTAAGATCAAGAACCTCTAAAAGAAAATGTCATTTGTGAATGAAGACCGTATAATGCTGTTTATTATTGCAAATATAATCTAAATATTTCAATTATAAGTGCTAAAAGGGCAACAAAATATTTTTTTTAATTTCCAGAATCAGTATACTAACTAGTTTTTCCAATAATTTCCATGTCCAAAACAGATAAATTAAGGAAATCCCTCTGAGATAGTCCCCTAGTTCTCTGATCTGTCATATTATAGGACACAAAATGGATGGTAGTAACTATCACAGAATTGGTCAAATCCTATATTTCAAAGAACTGGTACACACAAAAAATTATTTAGAAAGTGAGACTTTTTTTCCAAACACATTTCTGCATCTAAATGTGGACACTAATAGCAAATATTACTTTAAAAATAAAAGGAAGAAAATTCAAAATATGGAATAAGTTATAGGCATAATAATATTCAACACACTGTTTATAATAAAGAACAATAGGTAACAGAATGTATTGGTAAATTATGGTGCTTGAAACCGAATTATTATCCCACAACTAAATAAATAAGTAAAGTAATAAAAAGTACCTCATAGCAGGGAAAAGGTCTTGCTATAAGGTTATATCGCTTTTGATGTAAAGTTAAGGGGAAAAAAGTAAGATTTTGTATAAGCTATAATGATAGCTATACCCAAGTCCATGTAAAAATACTGTAAGGTATTTACTCTTCTCAAAATATTTGCGGTTGTATTATGGCAATGCAAATCAGTAGGTGAGGGCTTGCTTCTCTGAATTACTTAAGATTCCTGCAATGTTGTTAAGCTGCTCTATAATTATAAAACATATACCTGCATTTTTTTAAATTTAACCGAGGACATACAAGGGCACTAGGAAAAAATGGCATAAACTTTTAACTTTGTAACTTTGAGAAATTTGTCAACCTAAGCATTTGAGAACTTCATCTCTAATAAACATCTAATAAACATCTCTAATGTTTGTGATATCAGAATATTGTGTGATGGAAGTAGGGATAAGATACCATTTGTTTAATGCTTATAGCTAAATATGTATAACTAATAAGTGTTTGATGAACTATGAAAAAATATTAACTCATATCACTACATTATACTAATTATTCTGTGAACCAGGTTGGGCTTTTCCAGCCAAGTCCTATGAATTTTTCTAATGCATTTACTGTTTGCAATTCTAGGAGCTGCTATTAGGTGGTACCTGTTAATGGGAGCCAAGGTCCAGATGAAGAGAAGATGCAAAGCAAACAATACTAATTCTATAAACAAAAGACTATTTTATCAATAATTATAACAAAATGTAGCTAACTATTCACTATAAGAAATGCTTGGCTATATAAGAAATATAATTTTTAAAAATACAAACAAATAATTCTGACACATATTTAACCTTTTTTTTTTTTTTTAACAGTAAGTTCTTATAAAAATCTATAACTGATAGCCTAGAAGGTTAACAGCCTAGAATTTCTTCTGTTCACCGCTTTTGCCTGTTCTGGCCATTCTATGATCATTTTTAAGATTTCTAGACTTCAGAGCCTATTATGACATCTTTTAACTACTTTCCTAGAAGATTTCTATTCATTCGTCAACTCAAACTCAAATGTTATTTCCTTTGTGAAGCCTCTCTTGATCACCCAAGCAACATCTTCTCTCCAAACCTGCCACAGAGGTTGAGGCAGGTGGACCCAGGTATAGTACATTTTTAGATCTTTAACACATATATCTTATAAGCCAGTAACACTGGCCTATGACCAGAATTAAATCAGCCTATAAAGCCAGCCAGTTCTTTACAAGCCAAGATCTAGCAGAGTCAGGCTCACAATTCTCCACAGTAACTCTTAAACAGATACAGGACTTAGCTATCTTAGCTGTTTTTGGTGTCCTTGACCAAATAGGAACAATCTGAGTATATAAATACAGGGGGTGCTGCACTAAACCACTGGCAAAGCTAGCATTCTTGTAGCTTACAAAAAGTTTGCAGGTTAATTAACCAAATGAATCAACTGCTGTCAAGGTTGTTATTAAAGCAATATGTTCAGGGGCATGTGGGTGGTTCAGTGGTTGAGTATCTGCCTTTTTGGTTCCGGTCATGATCCCAGGATCCTGGGATTGAGTCCTGCATTGGGCTCCCTGCGAGGAGCCTGCTTTCTCCCTCTGCCTGTGTCTCTGCCTCTCTCTGTCTCTCATTAATAAAGTTTTTGAAATAAATAAATAGATAAATAATAAAGCATGTCCATATTCCCTCCAAGAAAGATAAAAACTTTTCAACAATAATGACAATAACAACAGTAATAGCAGCAAATAACTTACGGAGTGCTACTTGGAGAGAGATAGTATCCTAAGCACTTTAAGGATATAAATTCAGTTAATGTTCAACCCCATGTACAGGAGACAAAAACAGAAGCACACAGATACAAAATAATTTGCCACAAGTCACACAGCTAGTAAATGGCAGAGCCTGGGTTCAAGCCTGCAGAGTCTGAGTCCAGAGTTCATGCTGTACATTCTACTGCCTTATAACTGAAAGGAAAGAAAATTGTATTGTTTTTTAAGCCTGAAGAAAAGACACAATAGTGAACTTATGATCATGTCTTATACTCAAAAAAGAGAATGATTTCACCTAGTAGGAAATACACTATACTAAGATCTAGCACATGCACACACTCACTCACACCTACCCCCTCCCCTGCCCCAGTTCTCCGTCTCATATACAACTGAAGCCAAAATTTCAGGAAACAGTATGAACTGTGACAAAATCTGACAATTTCTATTTTGTAAAAAAAAATGCTGGTCATAACCCAAAAAGGGTCTCACGATGCAGTCTGGAAAACACTGCACTACCGCAGGATCAACTTTACTATACAACCATCTATTCTGAAGGAAGATATAAATAAGATACAGATTATTGTTGTGGGCTTAAGATTAACTAAAGCTAGGGGAGGGATGTGGTATAATGGAGCCAGACATCCCCACTCTACCCCTAAACAGATAGTGATCTAATAAGTCACTTCCTTTTTAAACCAATGTTGGGATGACTGAAATATAATACATAAAGCCCCAGGCTAATAACATAGAAAGGGTTATTATTTCCCCCCACACCAACTCTTGGAGTTTACATCTGTTGGTTTAAAGCAGCTTTCATAGAAGCACAGGTTAGGTTACTTTGAAATATGAAAAGATTCAGAAATTCGTAACTATAACTTATTGAAGAATTTTCTTTCCAAGGTGAATCTGGAGCTAACTTCCAGGCTGAAAAGTACCTACAGGAAAACTCTGCTCTTGCATTATGGGATGCATGTCTCTTGGCAAAAAAGGCTTCATGTTTCTCTGAAGAAACAACACAGAATGAGCTACCCCCCATCCCTTTGCTGTAAAACATAGTGTTATAGATACTCAATGATCCAAAGAGACTGGAAATACCCAGAAGAGAAAGTACCATGTTGTATTTATTTCTGTGCATTCAGCTCAAAACATGATGCCTAATGCAGGGCCTGACAGACATCAATAGATGTAAAAAAAAAAAAAAAATGTTTATTAAGCTTAGTTAAAGAAAATTTTACAGCTCTGGACTAAGGATAAAAGGTCCATTAAATGCAAACCTATATCATCTGTTCCATTTCTGTACAACTACCTCTTTGCTTCTTCCTGTATTTCCATAGTACATATTTTACACCACCGTTTTCACTCTGCCTTTCCTAATGAAAATCTATTTAGTGTTAACTTACTTCTCTGTAGTTTTCAAATTGTGCCTCACATAGATAACTGTTATTTCTTGAGATGCCAGAAATTAAATTAATATACTCAAAAACTTTTATTTATTTTTTTAAAGATTATTCATTTATTTGAGAGAGAGAGCAGGAGAGGAGCAGAGGGAGAGAATCTCAAACAAACTCCATGCTGAGCACAGAGCTGGACTCAGTGTTTGATCGGAGAACCCCAAGACATGACCTGAGCCAAAACCAAAAGTCAAATGCTCAACCAGGGCCACCTAGGTGCCCTGACTTTTAAAAAAAATAATAATTTTTTAAAGAGTATTAATAAACTCTTTATATGTTTACAATGTTACTCAAAACAAACAAAAATAGTAAGACATATGGCACTGTTGGAAATCATTTTAAAGTGTGGCTTAATAGAGGACAATATATAATAGTTCTGCATTCAAACTGCTACATATGCTGTTCTGATTAAATCACAAGAAGGAAATCTATCACACAGATGTGTAGTGGGGAAAAATGAGCATTTTAATAGTTCTTTCATATAGTTGTAAATATTCTTTGATATTACGCTAAAACTCAACAAGTGGTAGTTTCTTAAAAGTTAGTTGCAGTGTAGAATCTGAAACCATGACAATATACTTTTATTACTCCTTCAGTAAAATCTATAGGTCTAGCATATATTCTGAATGGATCCTTCAGCTGCACATGATTTAATAACATAATGCACTGAAACTAACCAGTCATTTTCTGAAACTAATGTGACACCTGTGTATGAATAAATACATTCACTTATGTTTGAATTGGCCAGAGGGATGGAGAGTGACTTTTTTTGTGAAGACATGGAATCTTTGACTCAGATGCTTAGGGCTTTGGCTACAGATGGAAACAAGCACTGTGCCAAAGTGGACAAGAGAAAGCAGCGGTCAGTGTTCAGAGACATCCTGAGGGCAGTGGAGGAACGGGATTTTCCAAAAGAAAATGAAAAACAAAAAAAATACTAGTCAATGAGTTATACAAGTCCTCAAAATGTTGAGACATTTCATTGTACAATTGGAAAAAAAAACACTAATTTAATGTGATAACCAAACTAATTATAAAAAAACAAACCAACCATTAAGTACTGAGAAGCTGTCAAGCTCAAAGGAATATTTAGAAAGTTCTAAATGTTACTTGAAAGTTGAAATTTTATCATTGGACACAAATACTACCAACTGGTTTCCTTAAAATGACAAGTGACTTCATTTTTTTTTTAAAGATTTATTTATTTATTTGAGAGAGAAAGTGAGAAAGCACACAATCACAAGTCGGGGATGGGACAGAGGGAAAGGGAGAGAATCTTCAAGCAGACTCCCTGCTGAGCACGGAGCCCAACGCAGGGTTCTATTCCAAGACCCCAAGATTATGACCCAAACCAAAATCGAGTTGACACTTAAATCAACCAAGCCAGGCACCTTGACTTCGTTTACTTTTTTGATAAAACATCTATGAAATGTCCAGCACAAATAACCATAATTTGTCTGTCAATGGTTCTTTCAAGTAAAAATGATGTTTGTTCAAAGAAAGACAGCAATTATTTCACAACTGAGTCATGCAAGTGCTTCTCCTCCGGACAGCCATCACACTTGATATGCACCAGAAGTGCTTCATATGCCCTCTCATTTACTATACTTATATACTAAAGATGTACTCAAGGGTGGAGATTTAACAGAACTAACAATTTTTATTGCTTCATCAAGAACATTCTTAAGTAAAACGAGCTTTTTTTTTTTTAAATTATGAGTATGTGGCAGTAAATACAATGATTACTAATAAAGACCATTGCTGCTGCCGCCTTGATTAAGGCCAAGATGCCAGCAGTTTCACCCTCCATTGCTTTGGTGTCATCAGTGCAAACATCAAAACAATGAAAAAGTCAAATTTTGCCTTGGTGTTACTACAGAAATAGTTTCAACCCTGTGGAGCAGCTGAAAGGATCTCAAAGACCTCCAGGGGTCTGTGGATCACACTACGAAAGCCGCTGGTACAAACTACTATTTCATTCGGCATTATCTCCTATATGAATATTTACGTTAGAGAATTTGCCACATATATTTCTATGTTATCCAACAGCCAACCATAGTAAATACATTCTAATTGATGATGCAAGGTTCCTATACCAAGAGAAATCATGTGAAAAGGGCTCCGAAAGATTTTCACAACTGAGTTGAGGTGCTTGCTCTGCCACTGGTTAACTATCTATGTAACCTTGGGTAAGTCACTTCTCTGAGCAACACTAGGTAAGAGCTGGTCTAGCTCAGGGATTCTTACCTCAGGGGTAGCACATGGATGAAGATCAGATTCACTAAATATGATGAACAGTGTGACTAATGGGAATATGTTTCATATTTGAAAACTCTCCAGGCAGAAAAAAGAACCACTAACCTAGCAGTATGAAAGCCCCCATCTTTGCCCTTCCAATTTACTCTCCACAGAGATTCTAGAGTCATTTTTTGTGTAAATTTGATTGTGTCACCACCCTGCTTAAAATCCTTTAACCTCTTGTATGTAGTTGCTCTTGGAATAAAATGCAAGTGTGTCCAAAATGGTCTATAAAGCCCTGCATGGTTTGGCACCCACCTACTTCAGCAAATTTGTCTCATGCTGCTCTACTTCAGTGATGCTGGTATCTTTCAGTTTCCACAACAGGCATTTCCGAAAATGGGATCTTTTCCTCTCGGACTACCAAAAACCGTTCAACTTTCATATCTCAGCTTAAACATTACGTCCTCAGAGAAGTACTTACTGACTCTCCAGTCTACCTCAGGTCTTCCTTATATATTGCTCCTTCATAGCAGTTTACATACTTTTAATTATTCAGTCAATTATTTACTTTTGTTTGCTTAATTATTATGTAAGTATTTTCACTATACTATAAATTCTACAAGAGCAAGAATTACTTATCCAAGGTCTTGCTGAGGCAGAGCACACAGTAGGTTATCAATAAATGTTTGCTGGTTAGTAGACAAAAGAGTTTTGCAACAAGAACAGAATGGAATTAAAAATGTTAAAAGCTGTGTACCGACAAAGGATATATTTTTCTGTGGAAAAAATTAATTACATAAGGGGTTATGAAAAATAATTATAATCTTCAGCCTATTTGGGACACAGAAGTAAGACTGTCTAAAGAACAGTAACAACAACCATTGTTATGTGGTATAAACCAGAAGCTGCCCTACCTCTGCCCTATTCTAATAGAGAGATAAAGGTCCGTAACAAATTTTTGTTGGAATATTATCAGTGAACCTCGTTTCCTCCAAGACACAGCTATTGACTGATATTCCAAGACTTAAGTGACCATATGAAGTGACATTAAACAAGTCGGTGCTAGTTGTATTTGTTGATAGGTTTGTACAGCTTTCCAAAAATGTCATGTCTTATTCTAATTAATAGAATCCAGCTCATTAAGGTTTATAACTAGTAATTTATGAGCTCTTTCTATTTTATAGTCTATCTTATTACTATTATAATAATGGAAAAGTATTATCAAGAGAAGAGTACATTATTTCTACTTGGAGTACTTCTTAAAAAACAGCAATAAAAGTTAACATTTCTAAATGAGATTCTAGAAGGATTATCACAAGAAAGGATAGTATGTAAGACAAATACTTTTACAACATCATGTAAACTTACAAGATTTAGAAAGAGGCAACTGAAAAGAGCAAATCATTATTCAAACTTCCTTGCAAAGTTCCTGTTAACCTGCCACTCTAATTTCATGAACTCTGTCAAAAGGAAACTGAAAAGATGAGGTGACAATTTTTTCAAAGCTGGAAATGGATTCAACAGGCTTATCTGGCATTACAGCAAAGATTCAGAAACAGCATACATATAAATTTGCCATGTAGTTACAGAAACTTATTTTGGAAATGGAAAAGATAATTTAAAAAAGAAAAATCACTTATTATAGCCAAGTCGTTCAGGAAATGTTGTAGAGTTAAAACAAAGAAACATTTTAAGTTTAATTATGAGTTTTAACAATTGCAAAATCTACAATAGGGAAACACCTTTAATCCCATTCCTACAACTACATTCAATTAATCAATTTTCACAGGAATAACCTTCTTCATTTACAACTATTCTATAAATGGCCAACAACACCACTACACACAAGAGTACTGGTATACTAGTCATACCTACAAATTCATTTAGTCATACATGGAATGGATTGACCTAGAAATCCCCAGAATAAATTCAAACTACTCTCTATCACATGCTTGGTTAATCTAGGGATGCCAGGAAATAAGCAGAGCCTTCAATATTGTAGACATCCGCATTATTCTTTAAGAATAAATACATAAATGAATGAATAAATATCTTAAAAACTGAATTGATGTAAAGGAGATGGTACTGATGAAATTAATGGTGGTTTCATATGGACTTCAAGATAAAGAAAGAAAATACTAAAGAGCATCCTCCACAGTTTATAAATCCTACATGATTATTTAGTACTGATGTTCTTATAGCCAAAATAAGTTACTACTTAACAACTGGGAAAAGTGTACAACTGAAATATAACAAACTTGGACTTAAACTTTCCTCCAATATTTTTGAAGGTGTGAACATTTTATCCTGGTTAAATATGACAGTATAGTACACCTGAGCAACATTTTGTATAAAAGTTACATAAACTAAAAAAAATAAAAAATAAAAAAATAAAAGTTACATAAACTTACATCAAGGATAATGTGACATTAAATTTTTTGTATAATTCCTAGAGACAGGATGTGAAGTTTTATACTATAAACATATGCTAAAAAACATACCTAAGGAAGTTGAAGGTACCAGGAAAATTATAAATCAAAGGCTATTCAAGCATAACAGAAGCTTGAAACTTAAAATGCACACAAAATTAAAATGGTTAATTATAAATAACTCTTGCCTATTCAGTAAATTTAACTTCTCTAGTAATATTTTGTTAGTTTATTAGCTTATTTTGTGTTACAGAATATAAATAACGTCATATCTCAATTTTTTAAAAAAGGATATAAATGATTGATAATTCTACATCCATGATATTTATAACACTAAAAGATTGTTCTAGTTTTTTGAGATATTACAGATTAAGTTATTAGTGGGCCAAATTATGTCACCACCAAACATAATTCATCTCTAAAGTCAAGCATGAAAATTCCCCTCTGCCTCTAGTGCTTATTACTTTAGGCGAGCACCCAATTACTTTAAATCACCACAGAACCAAAATAGTGTAGAATTACAGTAGAATTACAATTTTTAAATTTCTAGGCTTTTTTTTTGATGTAGTATTTTCAAATTACTTCAAAATATCTGATTATATAAAAGCCCCATTTTAAGCTTTCAGCAACCTCTCAAGTAAAACTAGTTCTAGAGCTCCAAATACAGGATGGTTCTCAATAATTGTCAATTTCATTTTCCAAATGAAATATGTTTCCTAGATTTTTAGTGTTAAAAGTATTATGTTGCACAACAGAGACTGAGAACACTAACATCTTTACACTTTTATTAAAAGAGATTACAAACAAAAACAAACAAAAGCCAACTTAAGTCTCCTGTGTAACAAATTAACCACATAAAAATTAAAAATTCTTTCTATATTTAATCAAACATTATAAACGCAAACAATAACTTCAAAGACTCTATGGCTGAAGTAAAACACAGCAACTTAAAATTGCAACAATCACACATTAATCTGAATGGCGATCTTTAGAGGACAACCACAACCGTAAGGCCTAATTCTAAATTCTAAACTTGAACTTTTAAAGAATTTGTCCTGGTAGCTCTGCAATGGGTTGTTATTATTATTACTTTAAAATCTTACAGACTTTTCACCTACTATGTGTTTCTCAATATAACAGAAATAAAATAGGGCTGATTAAACACAAACTATTTAAGAGGAACTTCTACAAACCAAATGAATTTATGACAAAATTAAAAGAAGATGTACATATTTTTTCCATCTAAGCCTACAGAGAAAGTTTGTCAATAGAAACTAAATCATACACCAAGATGTGAACATCTTAATTATAACAGTAATTTGAGAATAGATTCTCATACTCTCAGAACTCATGAAGACAAAGAGTTTCAGAAAATGAATAAATGTCTCTATGTGTCTCATGAATAAAAAAAAAGAAAGCGAATAAATTTTGCTGTTTATCATAAGCATATTTCACCCTTATCAGCAAGTTTGAATGGTAATATTTTCATGATTTAGGCTCTGTTGCTAAATCCTAATTAATTTTTCATCAGTTATCTGTTTCATGCAAAATTTCTGTTAAAAATGCTTTAAAATTACATAGACAAATTTTTCATTGCCCACATAATGAAAATAAAATCAATGTACAATTTTTTTAAATGCTGGTAGCTGTTGAAACGGTTTAAAAAGCATCCTTATGGTTTTAAAATGACAACCTATGAGAGTATATTAAAGAATAGATTTAGATTTTAAAAATCAAAGAATTAGATAAAAGCAACATAGGATACTGCAGAAATATGACCTAAACAGTGTGTTTCTTCTTTTTATTGAGGTATAATTGACAAATAACATTATATTAGTTTCAGATGTAAAACATAATGATTTGTTATTTGTATATATTGCAAAATGATCACCACAATAAGTCTAGTTAACACCTGAAAAATTATTCCCTCTTCTGCACAAATTCTAAAAAACTTGGACCACTCTACCTCAACCCCAGCCCACAGCTTACTGGAAACAGAGAACTGAGAGAAACTAAGGTACTTGTACAGGCTGCCATACCAACAGCAGCAAGAAGCAACAATTAACAGAATGGGAAAACCAAAAAATGAAATTAACAGTCAAGAGCTCTAAAAGCTATAGATAGGCCTACATATGCCAAGACTCTGTGAGGCATTTTATTCCACAATGTAATAATGTATAATTACAAAGATGTTAAATTATATTTAAAATACTTACTACTAATATAGGAAGCTAATGTATTTTAAGTTTCCCCCAAAAAATAATAAAATAGAAAAAAATACTTGAGTTATAGAAAAGTTGACCTTCCTAGGATGCATTTATGTGAACCACCATTCCTTAGAGAATTTTATTATTATATTTACACATGCTATTGATTATAAAAATTAAGTGAAATCTGTCTAGCAGCCTTCTAGCCTATGAGATCCAACATGCCCTACACATGCTCTCAAAAGGGAGATTTCACCAAGATGTGAGAGAAACTAAGAAAAACTAAAGACTGAAAATCACAGTCTTCAATCCAATCCAAATGATTCCAAGGCTACTCTTACACATGAACACCCACTATACACAAGGCTTTATACATTACATCTAGAGTACAATCTTATAAATCAAGTATTACCCCGTTTTATTGAAATTTGAGATTCAGTAGTAAATTACTACATCAAGTTCATGATAAGGAGTGGAGTACCCAAGTTGCTCTGGGTCTGAAAAGCGCCTGCTCTATTATGCCATCCCAAAACTTGCCAAAAATTTTAATTGATATAATTCATCTTTATAAGCTATAACCAAATAAAAAATAAATTTAAAATATTTATTATACTGAATTCTACCATGAAAGCATTAACTAGGGGCAATTTTCATTTCTCAAAGTATACTCCTGGAAACACCGTACTCCCACAGCGTAACAGGTATTGCTGGCAGTCGCAGAAAGATGGGAGTTGTATCAATACATCTTCAAAATGCTGGTTTCCTTTTTTATTATAGTTCTCAGGATCTTTAACATACTTAGTCTTTGGCACTGTGACTCTACAAATAGAGGATTAAGGAATCCTTTCTCCATGGACACTCCACAGGTACTACCATTCCCAAAAACACACTTAAGAAATCCTGCTACATATGATTCAATGAAGACAATCTTAAATACTAGGTTTTCAGAATCTAAGTCAGCACTGATATGTCGAAACTTAAAACAGACTGAAAAACTATCCAAGAAAAATCTTGGTCAAAGTAGAAATGCAACTAACTATAATTCTCATGACTCCACCTTATATTCAATTTATAGAGACAAAAAAGGTAGGAGTGGTATAGATGTGTAGGAGTATTGACAATACTGACTCCATCTTTGGCCCTACATGTCCCATGACTCTAGGAAGTTAACATATGCCCTAGCTGGAATGCTGGAAGCTTGTTCTGATCTTCCCTAAAGCTGTTTCGATAACGAGTAGAGATAACATATTTTCTTCCCCTCCCTTCCCTCTGGCACACAAATGGCACCACTCTAGATAACTACCCTTTGACCTCACCACAATACTGTAAAATATGTGGATTAAGGTACAGGCTTTGCAGAGAATAGCTGTATAGCAACTGGATCGCCATCCGCCTTGATCCCCCCTGTCAGTAAGTTACCCTAAATAAATCTCCATGTAAATGATATGAAGTGGCTTGCTTTGTTTCTCAGTCTCAAACTGCCTTCTCAGTCTGGAGGACACTTTACTGTCCTTCCTCCACCTTCTAACAAGACAATATCCAAATAAGCCAATATTAAGAAGATCCTTCCTACTTTTATTTGAAAAGCTTTAAAGCTACAAACAAGTTAAAAGAGCAGTACAATAAAGACCATATATCTTTTCCAATGGACACCATATACCATAACATTTTGTCACATCTGTATTCTCAATCTCTCACTTTCTATATATATATATCCACATATACATATATACACACATACCACACACATGTGCATGCTTTATTTTTGCTACACCATTTTAAAGTAAGTTGCATTACCACATGATACTTCACATTTAAATTCACCAGCTGGTATCTAAGAACAAAGACATTCTTCTATATAATCTGATTCTACATAACATGATTCAATATCATTTATATCAGTTAACAACTGATACATAACAAAACACTTCCAAAATTTAACGGCTTAAAACAATAGGCATATGTTATTGCTTATGAGTCTACCAGTCAGGTGGGTGGTTCTGTCCTAGCTGGATGGCTCTGTCCTAGCTGGGTTAACTCATTTCTCTGTGATCAGTTTTGCTAATCTACATTACAGTCTCTCACAAATTTGGGAATTGGCAGACTATAAACTAGGATGACCTCAAATGGGAAAACTGAATTCTCCTCCAAGTCTCTTGCTCTCTAGTAGATTAGCCAGAGCTTGATCAGACAGCAATGTCATGGTTCCAAGAAAGTAGAAGCACATAAGAATTCTTAAGAAGCCTATGCTCATAAATGGCACACCACCATTTCTGCCACCTTCTGTTGGCCAGCCTGTATTCATGAGGTGGGGAAACAGACTCCATCTCTTAGTAGGAGTAGCCCCAAAGTCACATTGCAAAAAGCATGGGTACAAGAAAGATGAAGAACTGTGGCCATTTTTGCAATCTGTCATATCTAATATCCAAATTTCCCAAATTATCTCTGAAACTGTCTCTTTATTGTTTTTGTTTTGGTGATTCCTTTCTTTCCTCCCTCTCTCCCCCACCCCTTCCCTCCTTTTGTTTCCTCCTTCAGAAGAAATAAGAAGATCCAACCAAGGTTCATAAATTATGTGGTTTCTAAGCTTGTCATGAATCTTTTTTTTTTTTTTTAAGATTTAATTCATTTATTTGAGAGAGAGAGAGCAGAGGAAAGGGCAGAGGGAGAGAGAGGCGGCCAAGCAGACTCTGTGCTAAGCTTGAAGCCCAATGCAGGGCTCACCCCACAACCCCAAAACCACAACCTGAGCTGAAATCAAGAGTTGAACACTCAACCAACTGAGTCACCCAGGTGCCCCGCCATCAATTCTTTAATTTAGAGCAGCCCCTTAACTTTATTTCTTTCATAATATTCACATTTCATAATAGTTGCTCTAAAGAAAACTAAATGGACTAGATTTTAATGTCTCTAAATACTCATTTCACATTGTATAAAATAAACCCTAAATATGAAATTACGTCTTTTGCTTATAGAAAAAAAATCCCCTAATCATGGATCACTGTATATTCTGCATGTTCTATATGTAATATCCTTGAGGGCCCAAATTAAGATTTTCCTATATTATTCTCTATCTCCTCTCTCATCACTTCCCTACTTTTCCACAAAAGGAATTTATACTAATACAGTAACCCTGCACCCCCTTATCTGTGGTTTCACTTTCCATGGTTTCGGTTACTCAGGGTCAACCTGATCTGAGAGCAAATGAGCCTTCTTCTAACATATCATCAGAAGATAAATAGTAGCCTAACACACTGCAGCACAAAGCCTACGTCATTCACCTCATATCATAACACATAGGCATTTTATCATCTTACATCATCACAAGAAGAAAGGTGAGTACACTACAGTAATATATTTTGACAGAGAGAGAGACCACATTCACAATACTTCTGTTACAGGAAAACTGTTCTATTTTATTGTTTGTTACGGTCATTAACTTCTTACTGTGCCTCATTTATAAATTAAACTTCCCCATAGGTAAGTATGTACAGGAAAAAAGATAGTACATAGAGGGTTTGCTACTATCCATGGTTTCAGGCATTCACTGTGGGTCTTGGAATATATTCCCCATGGATTAAGGTGGGACTATTAAACACATATTTGAACTGGGGTATAAAGCTTTCCCTGATTCTTGGAAGCAAGTAGTGTTAGCAACTCTTCCTGTATGCTCCCTACCTACCTGAGGCGCTGCTGGTGAACGTTTTTTTTTTTTGGTGAACGTTTTTAATACCACATGAGGAGCGTGACTTTCCCCAGACCACCGCACCCTGGAATAAAAATTGGTCTCATTCCGATTTTTTGTTTGTTTGTTTAAGTCTCTAGTTCTTAATTCTGCCAGCTATTACAGGAGTCTAACCCTCAAAGCCTCATTCAGTACTTGGGAGCCATTTTTCACAAGTGCTTCAAATGGGTCCTAATGGCTATTTTGTGACATCTACACATCTACACAGTTCCCCCTCTTTAACTCCAGCCTAAAACTCACTTTCTCTGCACCCTTTTTTTTTTTTTGTAATTAGCATGGGCCCTACCGCTGTCTGTTTATTCTTCCATATGTCTTCCCTCTCAACTGTGATGTGGAAGGAGAAATTATGTTATAAAGTTTTGTCATTTCCCAGTGTTCTTATCTAACACTGTCTATTTTGCTGCAGCAATTCACTGCTAAATGTTTGTCTGTGCATGTCATTATTTTCCTGCTTTTTCCTCGTCATTAACAGCATGTAGAGGCAGATGTAGTCACAATAGACATCAACAAATTCCTCTGAGACACAAATTCTTGAGTAAGCAATAGAAAACCCTCCAGATATATACTGGAAGCATCTGATTCACTCACCAGTTATCTATTGGCAGAGCCTGTGCTGAGATGGAACTTGCTTTGTACAAATTCTGCACCAAGGACTCAGGTTAAAGTAGAGTATCACTTATACTCTCACTCTGTGTACTATATATTATAAAGTGACTCCATATCAGATCATATAGATTCACAAGTAGAATTGACTTCCACTGAATAAGTAAGCACTTTATCTTCATTACCATCTGGTTTTCATTAACATTTACTTCCAAGAATGATGTAGTAAGCTCTGCCTTATTATCTATGCTTCATTCTGGTAAACTTGGAAAACCCAGGAAGATTTCCATATTACTCTCTTCCTTCATTTCATTCCTATATTGGCCTGATCCTAGGTTTGTGTTTCATACGGATACTCATAATATCAAAAGGTTAAGGCACTAGCATTTTTCAACTCACACTAAAAGGAAATACCATAATTTAACTGGGCATACATGAGGCCAGAATAAAATAGTGAGTGACACCTTCACCTCCAGTGGAAAAGTTCCTTACAAATGCTATCTGGTTCTTCATTCCTACTGTATCTAAACTCATTCATAATATGTGTGACTTACATGGATGGCTGGTACTGACTTGGCCAGGACTCCCACTCTACTCCTACAATGCCAACAACTATAGCCTGACAAACACGTGTTAGTTAACACTAAATATAATATTATGATAACACAGGAGATGCTGAGATTCATAACTTTCATCCAGAAGCCATTTACATCATGATCATATTATCCATAATACATATTTTCCAATTGCCCAAAATGAGGGGAAGGAGGGAGAGATAGGAGGAGACTGGGGAAGAAGAGAATATTACTATTATGAGCTTGATAAGGTCTGATGAAATGATCCTAATTTAAGTTCTAAATAATCTCTAAAAAAATCTCCAAGAGAATAAAGAGTTTACATGACGTACAGTGGATGTGTACCTCTCTGTCATGCTCACCAACGAAGAAGACTGAGATAAAGCAATGAAAACCAGAATGCCCCTCTGAACTATGAGACACACAAAAATAAAGGCAGATCCTGCCCAAAGGCACTAAGTGAACTAATCTCTGGACCATGGGAATATTTCTTAATCCAGGATGAACTTCATAGTATCAGACCTAAGAATTCTGATGATGCCTGATCAGATGTTAGTTGCTCCTAATAATTCATGTAGTTTTCCTGTGTTGGAAAGTAACCAATGTACCATGGTTATTCTTTTTTCCCCTAAAACCCATTCAAAATATCTTATAATAGTGTTACAATGTAAAGTATTGTTTTGATAATTACACCAAAGTATAATCAAAAGTATCAGAGTGCATCGGTGGCTCAATCAGTTAAGCGTCTGTCTTCAGCTTAGATCAAGATCCCGGAGTCCTGGGACTGAACCCTGCACTAGGTTCTGTGCTCAATGGGGAGTCCGCTTCTCCTTCTGACTCCCCCACCCCTCACTCTCTCACTCTCTCACATAAATAAAATCTTTTTTTTTAAGTATCAATTTTACTTTGTTTATCCTGTTAATCCAGAGTTTGTCCAATAATAAAATTAAAATCTTTTTACTGTAATATCTTATGGTAAAAACAAAAACCCAAATACAAAAAACATGATTCTTGATCCTAATTGTCTATTTTAAACAATGGAAACTTTGGATTCATAAAATAAGATAAAAATAGAGAAGGAGACAAATCATAAGAGACTCTCAACAATAGGGAACAAACTGGGGGTTCCTGGAGAGGAGGTAGGCGAGAGGGTCGGGTAACTGGGTGATGTAATGAGCACTGGGTGTTGTTAAATGGAAATGATGAATCACTAAATTCTACCCCTGAAACTAATAATATGCTGCATGTTAACAAAACTGAATTTAAATTAAAATTTTTAAAGAAAAAACTTAGTTTTAAAAAGCCAACTATAATAACAATATCGTATCCCCAAATTAACAATTCCTTAATATCATCAAGTAACCAATCATTAAATGAGTGAATTCTTACATTTCTCTGAAAAAAAAGATAATATACATATTATCCCTATCCCAATAGAGTAGATAGTTGTTTGTAAATATTTATATTTTAATTAAAGGCACATTCTTAGTTTTACAGAGAAAGACTTCCAAGTACATTTTATTCAAACTGATCTATATCAAGTTATATTTGTGGGTCTCTAGATTATATTCTTTTTTTTTTTTTTTTTTTAGATCATATTCTTATACTCTTTTAATTCTCTTCCCACCTCCTATGTTCACATATCCAGGTCCACATACTTTTCCTTTAAGGGAGAACTCAGTCTAGGGACAATATTAGTACACTTAACCTAACATCACAGATATTTTCCTGAAACTTTTTATCAAAGCATTTTCTTCTAAACTGCTCCTGCTAACTTATAATATTTCTTCTAAATTTGTTAAATAATTATTTAATTAAAAAGTAAATAAATTCAAGAAATCACATGATATTTGTCTTTCTCTGACTTACTTTGCTTAGCATTATTTTCTCTAGGTACATGCATGTCATTGCAAATGGCAAGATTTCATTCTTTTTGGATTGTTTTCATAATTTGGCTATTATAAATAATGTTGCTATAAACATAGGGATAAATATATTCCTTTGAATTAGTGTTTTTGTGTTTTGGGATAAATACTCAGTAGTACAATTACTGGATCACAGAACAGTTCCCCCATTTTTAAGTTTTCGAGGAACCTCCTACTGCTTTCCACAGTGGCAGCACTAGTGCACTCCTACCAACAGTGCACAGGGGTTCCTTTTCCTTCACATCCTTCCCAACACTTGTTCCTAGTGTTGTTGATTCTAGTCATTCTGACAGGTGTATGGTGGTATTTGTGTGGATTTTTTCTTTTTTCTTTTTTTAAAGATTTTATATATTTATTCAGAGGGAGAATGTGTGTGTGTGTGTGTGTGTGTGTGTGTGTCCATGTGCGTATGGAGAGGGGGAGAGAGAGAGAGAGAATCTCAAGCCGACTCTGCTCTGAGCACAATGCAGAGCTTAATTTCATGACACTGACATCATGACCTGAGCCAAAATCAAGAGTTGGATGCTCAACTGACTGAGCCATCCAGGTGCCCCACAGTGTGATTTTTATTTGCATTTCTCTAATAAGTGATGTTGAGCATCTTTTCATTTGTCTGTTGGCCATCTGGATGTATTCTTTGGAGAAACATCTGCTCATGACTTATGCCTATTTTGTAACTGGATTATTTGGTTTTTCGGTGTTAAGTTATATAAATTTTTAATCTATTTTAGATATTAACCCTTTATTGGATAAGTCATTTGCAAATATCTTCTCCCAATCAGAAGGTTGTCTTTTAGTTTTGTTTATTGTTTCCTTCACTGTGCAGAAGGTTTGTATCTTAACGTAGTTCCAATCATTTATTTTTGCTTTTATTTCCCTTGTCTCAGGAGCTACCCCTAGAAAAATGCTGCTAGAGCCAATGCCAGAAACATTTCTGCCTGTGTTCTCTTTTAGGATTTTTATGGTTTTAGGATTCACATTTAAGTCTTTAATTCATTTTGAATTTATTTTTATGTATGGTGTAAGAAAGTGGTCTAGTTTCATTCTTCTATATATTGCTGTTCATTTTTCCCAATATCACTTGTTGAACAGACTTTTTCCCATTGGATATTCCTTCCTGCTTTGTGAAGATCAATTGACCATATAACTGTGGGTTTATTCTTCAGTCTTCTATTCTGTTCCATTGATCTATGTGTCTATTTTTGTGCCAGTGCCATACTGTTTTGATGACTACAGCTTTATAACACAACTTGAAGTCTAGAATTGTGATGCCTCCAGCTTTGCTTTTCTTTTCCAAGACTGTTTTGGCTATTCACCGTCTTTTGTGGTTCTGTATCAGTTTTAGAGTTGCTTTAGTTCTGTGAAAAACATTGTTACTATTTTGATAGAGATTGCTCTATCAATCTCTATCCATTGCTATGATAGAAACTGCTCCAGGAAGTCTTCACATTTTAATATTTGTTTTCCAATCCATGAGCATGGAATGTCTTCCCATTTGTTTGTGTCATCTTCAATTTCTCTCAACAATGTTTTACAGTTTTAAAGAATAGGGCAGGGCACCTGCCTGGCTCAGCTGGTGGAGTATGTGACTCTTGATCACAGTGTAGTGAGCTAGAGCCCTACATTGAGTTACTTAAAAATAAAATCTTTAAAAAAAGAAAAAAAAGAATATAGGCATTCATCTTTTTAGTTACATTTATTCCTAGATATTTCATTATTTTTGGTATAATTATAAATGGGATTGCTTTCTTAATTCCTCATTCTGTTGCTTCGTTTTTAGTGTAGAGAAATGCATCAGATGTACACTGATTTTGCATCCTGTGACCTTACTGAATTCATTTATCAGTTCTGGAAGTTTTTTGGTGGAGTCTTTAGGGTTTTCTACATATAGTATCATGTCATCTGCAAATAGTGACAGTTTTACTTCTGCCTTAACCAGTGTGGATACCTTTTATTTCTTTTTGTTTGATTACTATGGTTGGACTTCCAGTACTATGTTGAATAAAAGTGATAAGAGTGGACTTCCTTATCTTGTTCCTAACCTTATAGTGAAAGCTCTCAGTTTTTTAATATGATGCTCATTCTTCATTCATGGCTTCTATTATGTCAAGATAACTGGAAAATTTTAATGCTCTGTGAAGTGGGCATTCCTTTGATTTTGATTTTCAATAATACTATGGGGCAGACTTAGGACTCTAATGACTGGCCTTATAATTACATTAAAACCATAATCCTTATACTTTTGAATACAACACCTTATATGATCTAGTCTCTGCCTTCCTCTCCAAATTCACTTCCTGTCATTCCTACCTTTTCTATGTCAACAAAACCAGACTTTCTGCCCCTCCAATATGCTCCAATACATTCCCTTCCTAAGATCTTGAATTATGCTATCATTTTGGCCTGGAAGGCTCTCTCTACTGTGGCTGCCTGCAGCGCATGGTGTAATTCTCAAATAAAAGGTCACCTTCTGGGGTGTCTGGGTGGCTCAGTTGGTTGAGCATCTCCCTGTGGCTCAGGTCATGACCCTCAGGGTCCTGGGATTCAGTCCTGCATAGGTTTCCCTGCTCAGTGGGAATCTGCTTCTCCCTCCACTCTTGCACCCACTTGTGCTTGCTCTCTCTCAAATAAATAATCTTTAAATACAGATTAAATAATATTTAAATAAAGACTAAATAATCTTTAAATAAAGACCTCCTTGGGCACCTGGGTGGCTCAGTCAGTTAAGTGTCCACCTTCAGCTCAGGTCATAATCTCAGGCTCCCTGCTCAACAGGGCATCTACTTCTTCTCCCTCTCCTTCTCCTCTCCACTGTGATCTCTCTCTCATGTGCATTCTCCCTCAAATAAATAAATAAAATCTTAAAAATAAAAAAATAAGTTAATTGATTAAATAAAATGTAACTTCCTCGGAGGCTTTCTCTGACTACACAGAGTAGACATTTCTACTTTCTCTCTACCCTTTTGCTTTATTTTGTCATTATTCTCATTATTTATTACTATATAAAACTGTATTAATTTATTACTGCATCTGTACCTTGTCTGTCTCAACGCACTCACCTCCATTGACATGTAAGCATTATGAAGGCGGAGACTTAGATCATATACAGGAGTACCTGGTACACAGTGAGCACACTGTATTTGTTGGTTGAACTAGGTGTCTGAGCTGATGTCCCACAGCTTAGCCCATTACTATTTACTATCCTCAAAGTCAAAGGCCAATAGAAAGCCACAGGCAGAGGTAGAAGCAGGCTCCATGCAGAGAGCCCGACACAGGACTCGATCCCGGGTCTCCAGGGTCACACCCTGGGCTGAAGGCGGTGCTAAACCACTGAGCCACCCAGGTTGCTCAGAGACAACACACTATTTAGCCTGATCATTAATAGTTTGGAGAACAAAAGTTTCTTTTTTTCCCAATTTCTTTCTTTAGCTGAAGTTTTTAACCAAAATTGTCTGACTCCTCTGTTTTTTACAGTTATTTTCTTTCAACACTTTTAACTATTTATTTTCTTATTTTATTATGCTGTATAAAGTCTCTAAATCTACACTGCATAAAGGCTTTAAATAGTTATGGGCATCTTTGTCTTGTTTTGTTTTGTTTTTATTTGAATGCAAATAGCTCCAGTTCTCCAGTATATAATACAATACTTACTTTAACTTTTGGTAATTAATTTCTAACAAGTTTCGATAATTTCTTCCCACTCCTTTTTTAAGATCTTATTTATTTATTCATGAGAGACAGAGAGAGAAGCAGAGACATAGGCAAAAAGAGAAGCAGGCTCCCTGCAGTGAGCCCAATGTGGAACTTGATCCCAGGACCCCAGGATCATTACCTGAGCCAAAGGCAGACATTAAACCACTGAGCAACCCAGGTACCCCTCTTCCTATTCCTATTTCACTTAGAACTTCTACTGGGAAAGACTACTAAATTTTATCAAATATCAATGTTATCATATAATATAATATCATGTGATTATAACTTTTCACTTGTTAAATAATGAATTATATTGAAAATTTCTTGATGGTAAAATTTCCTAATTATAAAATATCCTTGCATTCCTAGAATAAACCTTACTTGATCATAGGATACTATTAATTTAGATTACCTGCTAAATTTAAGTCCTTAAGAAATCAGATACTTGATTTGCTGATTAATGAATGTCACTTTAAACATGAAAATGAATGTTACATTAAGTACTTGGAAAGATAGTAAAACAAAGATAAAAAAGAAATTAAAGCTGCATAGTTCTATTTACCAATATTTTAATCAAATTGTATTATCTTGCTCCAGTTATATTCAGTATAGATTCCCAAATTTTAGTTCCCTGTAGATCAAATTAATTTTTAAATTGTGCTGTGGAAAGAAATTACGTCTTTTGTCTGTTATCCTAAAGATCAATTCCAGAAAACATAAACTATCCAGGAATGTGAACAGGAATTTTGAAGGCAAATTACAAATATCAGAAAGTAAAAAGATGAGACAAATAACCTAAAAACAACAGTTTTTTACCTAAAATATTGTGTTTCACCTGAACAATACCAACCATATTTTGTAATTTATAATACTACAAATAGTGCATTCTTATGAACTACTATGAATACTAATCACCTGAACAACACCAACCATATTTTGTAATTTATAATACTACAAATATGTATGAACTACTATGAATACTAAAAATTAATCATACAATATAACAATATTGTGTTGCTACAAAGCTGCTCAAATATTCCTTGTAATATTCTTGAGTCCTAGGCAAATAGATATAATGCAAAAGAATCTTAATAACCATTTAATCAATCTCTTCAACTACTTTCAAAAAGCAATCTTTAAAAAATAAACATATATTATGTATTAGACTCAGATACAAGTGAATCTTTACTATAAAAAGTAACAAAGTAACAGTCATAACCTCAAAAAGTCAATTGAGTCCACTTAATAGCATCAGTCTGATCCACTGAGCTCGCTACTAAACTGTACTGGAATTTATATCAACTCTTTTTCAAAGTTTCCATATTTATTTAAACAAACCTGATACTACCAGGTAAAATCAAAGTAAAGTTAAGACCAAGAATATGTAAACATCAGGATTCCTAATACTCTAATCTCCTACTTTATTCGCAAGTTTATTATAATACAATTGCTAAAAAAAAACATTGAAAGATATGAAGGTGTTAAGTGAATTATCAACAGTACTTACGCATCATTTGAGCAAGTCATAAATTCTCCCTTTATTTTGGGATGCCATGAACCAGTATGAAGCATTGCTGTATGACCCTTAAAAAATAAAAGTATAAGAAAAAAAAAGGTATTTTTAAAAGATTCTTAACAATAAATAAAAGGACCAGAAACTGACATACCATACTTAAAAGTAAAACTTTTAATCCTCTCAAGAACACACTATTTTAATTAGAAACATATTATATCCTACCAATTTTATTTCATAATATGCTTTGTTTATATTACTTTGTTTAATTTACTGTATAACTCCCCTGCCCAGAAGTTAACACAGTGTTAATACAGGACAGGTGCTTAATAAGGAAGGAAATAGAAAGGAAACGGACAGCCTCTCTTTAGGAAACAAAGGGAAAGACCATAATAGGAGATAGGCCCTTCTTTTTTAAAGACTCTTTTCTCATTGGAAAATAAGAATAGAAAGTATTTACAAATAACCAAGACAAAAGCAAGAGGTTGAAGGGGAAAATCCACACTTCCTAAAAATATGGCAACAAGCTTGATTCTGCATCTGTAAGAATAAATATGTGAGAAATGGAGAAACATCTGTAAAATGATTCAAGAAGATTAGACCTACTAATTACATAAAAATACTGCAATTAAAACAATGTAATATTGGTATATGAACAGACATAATACATACCATATCAACCACAGAGTAAATATCAAACATGAATATACACATGGACACACATTTCCCTTCTAGGTGCAAAGTCAGCTAGAGTGATTTCATACAATGTGTTCAGATGGGGGAGAAAAAAGCCTAGTATCTAATAATGGTAGAAATCTCTTATTCTGTAGGAGTCCAAAATAAAGCTATGGAGTAAGGAGTAAAATGTACATATTTAAATGACTTAGAAGGAAAATAACTGTAGCTCTCTGGAAAGAATGAATTGGATGGAACTGGAGTACCCACATATAAACCTGGAGATCATCTATAGTCCAAGTTGCCCGCAATACCTCAAACAGGATCTGGCCAACTCCTGACAATCTGCTTATGTTTACAGGGTACCAATGGAGACCAGAGATGTGCAGTAGGGAAGCATGAACTGAAGTAATGGGACTAGATGGGAAGCTTGAGATTCCATTTTCTCTCTTGAGTTTAAGGTTGCACATTTAACTACCAACTTGACATCTGCATAGACATTTCAAACATAATAGTAGGCCAATAGGGAAACCTTAATTCTTAATGTCTCCTTCATTTGCAATCAACTTCTTCCATAGTTGCTAAAACTACAAACTATAAACCTAAAACCCTCTCTCCACCCAAATTCAATCCCCTAGCTAGTTCTGTCAGTTCAACCCAAAATACATGTTAAATCTATCCACTTTTTTCCTTATTCACCTCACCATTCTTAGAGGAACCAACATTATTTCATACCTCTATGTCAGTTATTATACACTGCCCCTAGTCTCTCCACTTTTATTCTTACCTCTTATGTTCTACCTAGCAATCAAGATAGTCTTTTTTAAGATTTTTATTTATTCATGAGAGACATGTAACTTTTCACTTTGCCTCAACAGAAGCAAAGACATAGGCAGAGGGAGAAGTAGACTTCCTGTGGGGAGTCTGATGCAGGATTCGATCCCAAGACCACAACTTGAGCCTAAGGCAGACGCTCAACTACTGAGCCACCCAAGTGTCCCTCAATACAGTCTTTTAAAAATATATTCCTAGGGTGCCTCAGTGGCACAGTTTGTTAAGCATCCAACTCTTGGTTTCAGCTCAGGTCATGAGATCAAGCCCCATATTGTGTTCTGCACTCAGTCAGTGGAGTCTGTTTAAGACTCTCTCGCCTTCTCTATCTGCCCCTCCTCCCCACCCACCCCCACTCCATGCTTATACTCTTTCTCTCTTATAAATAAATAAATCTGTAAAT
Organism: Canis lupus familiaris; assembly: GCF_011100685.1. Classification (NCBI taxonomy): domain Eukaryota; kingdom Metazoa; phylum Chordata; class Mammalia; order Carnivora; family Canidae; genus Canis; species Canis lupus. Next base: position 72,126,365 of record NC_049225.1, read on the forward strand.
ACACACACTTCCAAAAATGTCACTGCTTATTGTCCTCCACTTGCTCTCCAACCTCTTTACACAGTGTACAATAACTCACATGTTCTGGCTCTTGCTTTCTGTACAACTGCATTTATTTTGTGTTCCCTCTTCCCCAAGAGACACTAATCCACGGCATTCTTTCATTTCCTCTAATACAACCAGCTCTTTCCCCATCTCAAGGCCTTCTCACACGCTTTTACATTTGTGGGAAAAGCTCTTTTTTCCACCTTTACATGACTGGCTTCTCATTCCTTCAATCCCAGTTTATATATCACTTATTCAAATAACAGGACCTAGCCCTATATCTAAGTATATATGGCCCATTCTGTTGTTCTCTACCAGAGTATCTGTCCATTTCCTTAATTACAGTCACCACAATTTATTATTCTATATCTATTAAATTATTATTAGACTTCTGAAACTGCTGCTTTGCATATTCAAAAACAAGGCTGAGAGAAACCTAAAATTCAATATAAACAGAAACAAATGAACCCTACTGTATTTCAAATAAACAACAAATACACTGAAAGAATAAACAGAAGGTAATTGCCCAAGTAACCATATACTCTGTACTGGGTTAAACGGGGACCCCCACCCAAAAGATCTACTCATGCTTTCATCACTAGAAGCTGTGAATGTGACCTTAAAAAGTCAGAAGAGGGATGCCTGGGTGGCTCAGTGGTTTAGCGCCTGCCTTTGGCCCAGAATGCCCTGGAGTCCAGAGATAGTGTCCCATACCAGGCTTCCAGCATGGAGCCTGCTACTCCCTCTGCCTATGTCTCTGCCTCTCTCTCGTGTGTCTCTCACGAATAAATAAATAAAATCTTTTTTAAAAATCTATTTTAAAAAAAGTCAGAAGAGAAGACACAAATAGAAAGCTCTGTGAAGGGACACCTGGGTGGCTCAGTGGTTGGGCGCCTGCCTTTGGCCCAGGGCATAATCCTGGAATCTCGGGATCGAGTCCCACATCGGGCTCCCTACATGGAGCCTGCTTCTCACTCTGCCTGAGTCTCTGCCTCTCTCTCTCTCTGTCTCTCTCTCTCTCTGTCTCTCATGAATAAAGAAAATCTTAAAAAAAAAAAAAAAGAAGAAGTAGAAAAAGAAAAAAAAGAAAAATATTTAAAAAAAAAAAAAAGAAAGAAAGAAAGCTCTGTAAAGATAAAGGCAGAGAGTGGATTATGCTGCCACAAGCCAAGGAACACGCCAGGAGCTAGAGTAGGCAAGAAAGGATTCCTCTAGAGCTGCTGGGAGGAGCATGGCTATGTTAATACCTTGATTTCAAGAATTCTGGCCTCCAGGACTGTGCAAGATTTTCTGTTGTTTTAAGCTACCAAGTGTGTAGTAATTTATTACAGTAGTCTTAGGAAACGAATATATACTCTCAAGCTAAAGACCAAAAGAACTATAAATAAATATTGAATTCTAGTTAATACATTTGTTTCTTCTTTGCAGTGGTATGCATTAACAATTCTGAAACTGCTTTCATTGCAGTGAAGAATTAAGCAAATGAAGAAATGTTTTTGAGCACAATGGAAGTCGAATTTCTCTCTTTTAAGAAGGGAGTTAACAAGAGTGGAAAGAAGAAATACTAGAATAGAACCTATGGAATTTGACTGAAATCAGGGGTATTATCAATATGAATCCATGATTTCTACCAGGCAAATGTAAACATAGGTGAATATGTATGTGTGTAAGTTATGCTCCAGCTTTGTGTACTGAGATTGGCTGGAAGCAATGACACCCCAGCGACCCTAGCACAGAGATCCTGGTTTCTAAATTGCATTCTCCCCTAAAAAGAAATAGGGCTCCTTGAAGAAATGTTTGATTCTTGTTCATACAAGATGAACATGGAACATTTGGTTGTGCCAAAAAATAATAAAGTGCAAAAATGAGGCCGATATGTTAAAGAATAAAGTGCAGGTTGAGGGGCTTCCACGGGGACAATTAGAGCATCAAAATAAATAAAGTTATGGATTATAAAAAAGTGACTAAAATAGGAACTCCTAGGTACATATAAGTAAATAAATAAAAGAAAGCCCTCCTTGCAGTAGAATGGTAATAAATATAAAATGAATGATAGGGGGATTCCTGGGTGGCTCAGCAGTTTAGCACCTGCCTTTGGCCCAGGGCGCGATCCTGGAGTCCCGGGATCAAGTCCCACATCGGGCTCCCGGTGCATGGAGCCTGCTTCTCCGTCCTCCTGTGTCTCTACCTCTCTCTCTCTCTCTCTCTCTGTCTATCATAAATAAATGAATAAATAAATCTTTAAAAAAGTAAAATAATAAAATAAAATGAATGATAGAGTTCGAAATGATAGAGTTGACAATCATCACAGTAATAACTGATTCAAGTGGGACACCAGGGTAGATCAGCGGTTGAGCATCTGCCTTCGGCTCAGGGCGTGATCCCAGGGTCCTGGGATGGAGTTCTGAATCAGACTCCCGGAGGGGAGCCTGCTTCTCCCTCTGCCTATGTCTCTGCCTCTCCCTCTGTGTCTCTCATGAATAAATAAATAAAATCTTTAAAAATAAACAAAATATTTTTGATTCAAGCAAGAATCATCAATGAATGCTAATACTACTGAAGAAAAGCTTGATAATTAATAGGGAGGGTACTTCCCTGCTCTCAAAATCTCCCTGCAAATTACTTACTAATTACAAGGAGAAAAGAGTAGAGAAGAAATCTGGGATTACACTACCTTAAACAAAGTGATCAAATTAACTTTGCCAATACTGGGGTGCACTGGTATCACGTAGTTCCTGATACGGGGACGTAAGAAGGACCCAATAGCTTTTCCATTACAGACTTTCTAGAAATGTATAACCAAACTCCAATGATGAGGAAAAACAGGCAAAATCAAATCCTATATCTGTTGCTACATATTTATAACTTCTACACATTTACAAAATAAATGACTTATTGTCTTCAAATATATCATTCTTAAAAAAAAAAAAAAAAAGGCAGAGGAACTATTCCAAGTAGAGAAACAGAAAGATGACTACTGAGCTTGGGGAAACAATTATAAAGGCGGTTATTGAGACAACTATGGACTATGAATTAGATAATAGTATTTTATCAATGTTAAATTCATGGTTATGTAAAAAGTTATAATGTTATTAGGAAAACCACACTGAAGAGTTTAGTAATCAGGGAGTATGATGGTTGCAACTCATTTCAAAAGCTGGGGAATATTAAACACACACACACATAATTCTTATGTATGTGCATATACATATGTGAGTGGGGGGGTAAATAGCGTGAAGGAAGGGAAGAGAGACAGAGTCTGTGTTAGTTGCAGAAGAAAGAAAGGAGGGATAGGGAACGATAAAACAATGAGGCAAAATGTTAGCAACTGATGAATCTGAAAAAAGGATGTAAGGAAGTTCTACATACTCTTCTTGTAACTTTTCTGTAAACTTGAAATTATATCAAAATAAACACTTAAAAAATACTCTGGTTACTCTGTGAAGAAAAGTCTGTTGCAAAATCAAAACAGGAATTAAGAAGATAGTGATGGGGATCCCTGGGTGGCGCAGCGGTTTGGCGCCTGCCTTTGGCCCGGGGCGCGATCCTGGAGACCTGGGATCGAATCCCACGTCGGGCTCCCAGTGCATGGAGCCTGCTTCTCCCTCTGCCTGTGTCTCTGCATCTCTGTCTCTCTCTGTGTGACTATCATGAATAAATAATAAATAAAATCTTAAAAAAAAAAAAAAAAAAAGAAGATAGTGATGTGTTTTATGTGAACACTGATAGTGGCCGGGACCCTAACACAGCAATAAAGTGTTCAGAGGTAAGATGTGGGATATATTTTAAAGAGAAAGACAACCGGTTTCCCTAAAGAACTGGGTTTGGGCTATAACCACAGATGAAGGCAGTTTGAGAACTAAGCAACTGTGTTGTGTAAATGGTGACTATACAAAAATAGCATGTCATTCTCTCTGGCCAAGAACTCTCCTTTTTATTTAGGAAATTCCCCTCAAAATGACTCTTGGTAGAAGACAGAGACTACCTCTCATAGAGAAGTAGAAAAGTCATGTGCTAACTTTGCCAGCCTCCCTTACAGATGTGACACAGGAACACAATCCAGCTCCAGCAACTACAATGCCCTTGAGCTGTAACTCAAGGACAATGGAGTGCTAACTTTCCATGTTAGTCCATTTGGGCCACTATAACAAAAATACCATAAACTGTGTGGTTTATAAACCATAAACATTTTTTTCTCATAGTTCCAGAAGTCAAAGTTGAAGATCAAGGTGCCAGCAGATTTAGTGCCTGAACTTCCTAATTCACAGAGGCTGTCTTTTTGCTGTAACCTCACATGGTGAAGGGGTAAGAAAAATTTCTTGGGCCATTTTCACAGGGCACTAATCCCATTCATGAGAGTTCCATATTCATGACCTAGTCACCTCCCAAAGGCCCCACCTCCTAATACTATCACCTTGGGAGTTACGATTTCAACATATGAATTCTGGAGGATATTCAGATCATAGCAAACTCCTTAAGGAAAGCAGTACCACAGCTCCTGCAAGACAAAATTCTCTGCTCTTAAGGAGCAGTGGTACTCTGGGATATCCAATTGCCAGCAATGACCACCACAATTTTATCAGCCAGGTTTATAGCATAGCTTAGGACATTGTTCCTTCATTTCACAACAAGTGTGATCCACTAAACTTCAAGCATTCTCATTATGCACTAAGTTAGGTAGAGTCAGTTTTGCTGCACACAGTCAAGAATAGGTACTGAAATCTTAGCTCATAATTTTGATCACAGAACTGGAGCGAATTAAAATATATTTTACAATTATATTAGGAGATTACAATTTCATTCCTAATGGAATACATACACAGTCTACTCTATCTCTCCATCTGATTACAACAAAATACTGAACAAAATAAGGAAGGTAAGGGGCACCTGGGTGGCTCTCAGTTAAGTGTCTCTCTCTTTATTTTTTAAGATTTTATTTATTTATTCATGAGAGACAGAGAGAGAGAGAGAGAGGCAGAGACACAGGCAGAAGGAAAAGCAGGCTCCATGCAGGGAGGATGGATCCTGCCCTGGGCTGAAGAAGGTGCTAAACTGTTGAGCCACCGTGGCTGCCCAAGTGTCTGACTCTTGATCTCACCTCAGGTCTTGATCTCAAGTCCCACATTAGGGTCCACATTGGGAGGAAGGAAAGGAAGCAAGGAGAGGAGGTGGGAGGGAAGGAGAGAAGGAAAAGGAGGGGAAGGCAAGAGAAGGAAAAGGAGGGGAAGGCAAGGCAGAAGGAAGGAAGTAAGGAAGGAAGGAAGGAAGGAAGGAAGGACGGACGGACTACCAGAAGACGATGAATAGTGCATATGAGCAAACAAAAAGGGTATAAAACCCTGGTCTTAAAGAGCAGTCAGGAATGGTTTCTGCCTTCTCTGTTTCTTGACTTAGGCTCTGGGGCAGTCACAACTAACAGCTGAGAGCAAGAGCAGACAGAAAGTTCCAAAAAGAAAGTTTCCTCTCTTTAAGGCATAGGGGTGGCAGGTGGGTGGTGAAGAGCCTGTGGGACAAAGCTCTGGTGATCTGACCTACCCTATGCTGGCCAAGCACAAACAACAAAGCTGCAAGTCTCTCCTCAGTGCTGGCACCAGAAATGGAAGTAGTCTCTACAGGTGAAAGAACTACTGATTTCCTCCTTTTCACACCAGGCAAGCACTGGCTCTGGAGTGGTACTTCTCATCTTCCCAATCAACAGCAGTGGCCCCTTGAGGCCATTAGAGCAACGAGTGCCAGCAACAAAACAGCAGCTGTCTTCTCAGTAACAGGAGCAGTCCTTCAGGGAGGATACTTGCTGGCTCTCCTGACCCTACACTGGGAAAGAGCCAGCAACAAAGAGGCATGGTGCCCACTCTCCTGAACCACAAGCAACAATAACAGCAAGCCCTGTGTGACAGAGCACTTTTGATACACCATGCTTTCCAGTAGGCCAGTATTAGCAACAAAGCCGATCACCTACCAACATATGTAGAATAGAACCCTTCTGATACCCTCTGCTTTACAACAGGAAAATGCCAACAACAGGTACACTGCCTTTTCCCATCAACACATAAGAAACAGCTGCTGTGGGGTAAAGAATATTTTTATTTTTCCATCCCACACCAGCTTTGTCTAGAGGCATAAGCTACATTCATGGAAACTGCTATGCTGCACAAAAAGAGTGTCTGATTTTCTAGCAAGAACATGAAACCCCCTGCAAGAGAGTAAAGGGAAAATCATGGGGTGAAGGGGTAAGAAAACTGGAGAAAAATACCCTTTAAATCCATATTAAAAGTACTGCAAATACTTCTGAGGTACGCTGTGTGGAACCTACCAGAATCAACCTAAGAAAAACACTGAGAACTAAAGATGGTGTGGACTACCCGCCAGGGTCCACACGGGTCCCTGGGTACATGCACATGGGGCAAACCCAGAATAGCATACAAATGCTTTGAAAATTAATACTGTAAGGAAAAACAGCTCATAGGAAGCAGATCAGGACTTACAGTCTAAAACTAATCAGACTGACTCTCAGCTAAAAAAGAAACCACACACACACACACACACAAACAAACAAACAAACAAAAAACCCAGCATTCCCCAGAGGTTTTGGACAAGGCTAAGAATATCATAACACAATGTTCAAAATGTCAAAGATACAATCCAAAATTAATCATACAAAGGACCAGGAAAATCTAACCAGCTCCCAAGAAATAAGATAATAGATGCCAACCACAAAAGGATCCAAATGTTGTAATTATCAGAAAAAGACTTAAAATCAATGTATATGGCCATGATGCGCAAGGGGAAAGCAAACACATTTGAAACAAATGTATAGACAGAAGTGCTCAGCAAAGAAAAACTATTAAAAAATGCAAAAGTGGTCATACTGAAAAATATAATAATGGAAATTTAAAAATCACTGGAAGGGCCCAATAGTAGAAAGGATATGTCAAAAGAAAAAATTAAAGAACCTGAAGGCAGATCTATAGAAATAATTAAGTCTAAACAACAGGAAAAAATGAGAAAAATCAAAGAGCTATGAGACAGTATCAAAAAATTTAGTACTCTGTAAGACTTAGAAGAAGAGAGACAGGTGCAGACAAATATTTAAAGAAATAATGGCTAAAAATCTCCTGTATATGGTGAAGGAGGTAAATTTACAGATTCAAGAATGCCAGAAAGGATGAACTAACTAAAAACAAAAATAATAAAAAAAAATTTTTGAAGCCTACACCTAGACACATATTAAATTATTAAAAGCCAAAGATATGGGGATCCCTGGGTGGCTCAGTGGTTTGGCACCTGCCTTTGGCCCAGGGTGCGATCCTGGAGTCCCAGGATTGAGCCCCACGTCGGGCTCCCTGAATGGAGCCTGCTACTCCCTCTGCCTGTGTCTCTGCCTCTCTCTCTCTCTCTCTCTCTCTCTGTCTATCATGAATAGATAAATAAAACCTTTTTTTTTAAAAAAAGCCAAAGATAAAAAAATCCTAAAGGCAAATAAAAAAGAAAAAACACATTACATAACAATAACAAATATGGGAATTACTGCAGAGTACCCTTTAAAAATAGAGCCAGAAGACAGTGGACCCACATTTTTAAACTGATAAAAGAAAAATACTGCCAAGTTAAATGTACAGAAAATATACTTTAGGAATGGAGGTGAAATAAACACATTGTGAAATGAAAGAAAACTAATAGAACTTGTCACCAATAAACCTGCTCTAAAAGAAATGTTACAAAAAAAGAAAGAAATGTTACAGACATTGAAAAAATTGATCATATATTTCATATGAAAATTCAAAAAATTAGCCAAGAAAATTCAAAAATTCTTTATTTCAAAAATACTTATCATAATGTTGGACACCTACCTCACACCATACACAAAAATTAACTCCAAATGGATCACAGACATGAATGTAAAAGCTACAACTATAAAACTCTTAGAAGAAAACATAAGTGTAATTCTTCATGAGCATAGGTTAGGCAATGACACTAAAGGCACGAAACAAAGGAAAAAATAAACTGAGCTTCATCAAACTTTAAAACTTTTGCACTTCAAAGGACACCATCAAGAACATGAAAAGACAACCCAAAGAATGGGAGAAAATATTTGCAAACCATATATCTCATAAAGGACTAATATCCAGAATATATGAACTGTTAGAATTCAATAATAAAAAGACAACACAATTTTAAAATGGGCAAGGATTTGAATAGACATTTCTCTAAAAGATTTACAAATGGCTAATATATAACACAAAAAGAAGTTCAACATAATTAACCAAGGAAATATAAATTAAAACCACAGAGACACTCTGCATCCTCTGAAATAGTTATTATTAAGAACAACAACAAAATAAAATCACAAGCATTGATAAGGATGTAGAAAAACTGGAACCTTCATACACTATTAGTGAGTATGTAAAATGTTACATACACTTTGGAAAACATTTTGTCAGTCTCTCAAAATATTAAACACAGAGTTACCACAGGACCCAGAAATTCCACTCCTAAGTATATACCTAAGAGAAATGACAACATATGTCTGCACAAAAATTTGTAAATCAATGTTCATAGTAGTATTCATAATAGTAAAACAGTGGTAACAGCATAAATGTCCATCAACTGAAGAGATAAATATGGTATATCCATACAATAGAATATTATTTTGCAATGAACAGAAATTAAATATTGACACATGCCACAACATGATTACTTTTTAAAACATTATGCTAAGTGAAAGGTCCACATATTGTATGATTTCATTTACATGAAATATCCAGAATAGACAGTAGCTAAGTAGTTGCATAGGGCTTCAAGGGGCGGTAGAGTTTGGGATGATGGCTAAGAGACAAATATTTTGTTTTGAAGAGACTACTTTTTAGGACATTTTGAAGTTCAAGCCAATATTGAGAGGACGATACAGAGATTTACCATCTATCCCTTGGCCCCCACATGCATAGTTTCCCCCTATTATCAATATTCCCACTACAGTGGTACATTTATTATAACTGATGAACCTACACTGACACATCATTATCATCCAATCTCCACAGTTTACATTAGGGTCACTCTTGATATTGTACATTCTATGGATTTGGACAATTTATAATAACATGTATCCATCATATATCATACAGACTTGTTCCATTGTCTTAAAAATTCCTAGTGCTCTGCCTAATCACCACTCTCTGCCCTTTTTCTCCTGGCAACCACTGATATTTTTACTATCTCCAGTAGTTTCTTTTGGGGAGGATACAAATGTTCTAAAATTGATTGTGGTGATGGCTGCATATTCCATGAATATACTAAAAACCACTGAATATCTTAAAAACCACTGAAGATACACATTATCTCAAAATTCTCTGATGAATTTTATGGTATATGTATTCAATCTCAAAATTAAAAATTAAAAAAGAAAGTCTAAAATTAAGTTCCTCAAGTAAAAGGGAGATGATAACAAAGAGAAACTTGGAATATAAGCAATGAAGGGAAACGAAAAGGTAAATATCTGAGTAAATGGAACAATATTTTTCACCTTTAACTTTTGATGAAAACAAAAATTATTATCACTGCCTGATGGGATTTTCAATGTATATAAATATAACACATACAACAACTATATCAGGACTGGAGGAAGAGCCTATGTGGTTGTGCAATTTCTATTTTTTACTTGAAATGGTAAAATAGTAATTCAAAGTAAATTATATAAAATTTAAAATACATTTTTATAGTTCCCTAAAGCCACCATTTAAAAAACTACAAAGAGACATAATTAAAATCTGACAGGTAAACAAAATGACATTCTAAAAATACTCAGATAGTGTAAAAGAAATCACAAAAGATGAAGCATATATAACAAAGAACAGAAAGAAGCAAAAATAATGAAATGGTAGAACTCCAGAAATGGTAGAAATCCAACAATATCAATAATTACACTAAACCTAAATGAGCTAAATACAACAATTAAAAGACAATGATTACCGTTATACACTAAAAAGCAAGACCCCACAATACATTTCTTTCAAGAATCCAACTGAAAATATGATGACATACAAAGGTTAAAAATAAAGAATTGAAAAAGCTACAAGCATCTTGACTCAGAGCCTTGAACAGAGCAGCTTTTGCTGTTCTTTTTTCTGTATGGCTCCTTCTCAGATATCCATGTGGCTGGCTCCTTCATGGATCCTTCATCCAGGTCTCAGCCTGAATGCCACCCCCTCAGAGAGGCTGCCCTGACTATTCTATCTAAAAGCCCCTGTCACTCTCCATCCCCTTAATTGGCTTCATTTTTCTTCATAGCACTTACTACTCTCTGATTTTGCGATATATATTTTTGGATTTTTTCAATGTCTCCCCATTGGGAAATAAATTCTATGAGGGCTTCATCTAGTAAACACTCAATAAATGTTGAATAAATGAATACAGAAAGAAATATACCAAACAATAATTTTTAAAAAGTTTGAGTGGATATATTAATATCACACAAGGTTGACAACAGAACAAGAAAAATCACAAGAGATAAGGAGGGTCATTATATAATGATAAAAGGATCAATTCACTAAAAAGACATAGCAATTATAAGTGTATATGTACTTATGAGGTGCCTAGGTGGCTCAGTTGGTTAAGCATTCAACTCTTGATTTTGGTTTAGGTCATGATCTCAGGGTTGTGAAGTGGGCCCTGCATCAGGCTCCATGCTCAGCAGGGAGTCTGCTTGAGATTTTCTCCATCCTCCTCTGCCCCTCCCCTTCACCTGTACACTCTCTAAATAAACAAACAAACAAATAAAATCTTTTTAAAAAAAGAAAAGATAGGGACACCTGGGTGGCTCAGCAGTTGAGCATCTGTCTTCAGCTCAGGGCATGATTCCACAGTCCCAGGATTGGACTCCCCTGCATGGAGCCTGCTTCTCCCTCTGCCTCTGTCTCTGCCTGCCTCTCTCTGTGTCTCTGATGAATAAATAAAATCTTAAAAAAAAAAAAAGATTGGATAAAGCAAGTCTCTATAATTAAAGCATCCACCTCAAAATATTAGGAATTAGAAAACTAGGAAAAGAAAAGGGAAAGAAAGCATAAGAATAGACATCAATGTTGAAAACAGAACTATAACAGAGAAATACAAATGAATGAGATAAAAAAAAAAGGTCTCCAAAAAAAAAAAAAAAATCAGTTACATTGAAAAATTTCTAGCCAGACCAAGAAAAAAAAGAGAAGACATAAATTTCCAATATCAGGAAAAAAGAGAAACTATATGAGCAATGACTCTAAAGAAATATTACTAAAAATTCTATGTACATGAATTTGCTAATTTAGAGGAAATGGACAATTCCCTGAAAGTCATAAACTATAATAATTCAACCCAAGAACAATGAAATAACATGAACAGTCCTATACTTATTAAATAAATGGAATTCAGAGTTAAAATTTTTTTGAAAAAAGGGAACACTCCAGGCTGCACTGACAAATTCTACTAGGCATTTTTAAGGGATGCCATTTACAATGGCAAAAAAAAAAAATTTAAGTATAAATTAAATATGAGTTTAATGAAATCTGTTCAGGAGCTCTATGTTAAAAACTAGAAAACCTAAATAAAAGGAAAAAAAGAAGACCTAAATAAATGAGAGAGATACTGTTGCTGATGATTCCATATAGTTAAGATGTCAATCTTCTACAAATGACCTTTAATATTTTTTAATTAAAAAAAAATTTTTTTTTCTGAGAGTGTGTGCTTGGGGGGCGGGGAGGATCAGGACAGGGCAGGGCAGAAGGAGAGAGAGGGAATCTTAAGCAGGCACCACACCCGGCACAGAGCCCCATTCAGGGCTCGATCTCACAACCCTGATATCATGACCTGCGCTGAAATCAAGAGTTGGACACTTAACTGACAGAGCTACTCAGGCAACTCCCTCCAAATGATCTTTAGATTCAAATAATTTCAAACAAAATCCTAGCAGGATTCTTTGTATGTATAGACAGGATAATTCTAAAATGTATGTGAAAAAATAAATTAAAACAGCCTAGTATCAAAACTACAATGAGATATCACCTCACACCTGCCAGAATAGCTAAAAATCAATAACTCAAGAAACAAAAGATCTTGCCAAAAATTGGGATCCCTGCATGGCTCAGCAGTTTAGCGTCTGCCTTTGGCCTGGGTCATGATCCTGGAGACCTGGGATCAAGTCCCACGCCGGGCTCCCTGTGTGGAGCCTGCTTCTCCCTCTGCCTGTGTCTCTGCCTCTCTGTTTCTCTCTGTGTCTCTCATAAATAAATAAATAAATACATACATACATACATATATAAATAAATCTTTAAAAAAAAAAGATCTTGCCAAAGATGAGGAGAAAAAGGAAAGCTTGTGTACTATTGGTGGGAATACAAACTGGTACAGCCACTGGGAAAAACAGTATGGAGGTTTGTCAGAAAGATAAAAATAGAACTACCCTATGATCCAGCAATCACACTACTGGGTATTTACCCAAAGAATACAAAAACACTAACTCAAAGGATTACATGCATCTCTTTGTTTATAGACCCACTATTTATAATAGCCAAATTACGGAAGCAGCACAAGTGTATTGATAAATGTATTGATGTACTGATGTACAGATAAAGAAGAGGTGGTATATATACACAATGAATATTATTCAGCCATAAAAAAAAGAATGATGGGGCAGCCTGGTGGCTCAGCGGTTTAGCACTGCCTTTAGCCTAGGGCGTGATCCTTGAGACCCGGGATCGAGTCCCATGTCGGGTTCCCTGCATGTAGCCTGCTTCCCCCTCTGCCTATGTCTCTGCCTCTCTCTCTCTCTCTCTCTCTCTCTCTCTCTCTCTCTCTCTGAGTCTCTCATGAATAAATAAGTAAAATATTTTTTAAAAAAAGAATGAAATTTTTGCCATTTGCAAGGACATGGATGGAGCTAGAGAGTATAATGCTAAGAGAAATAAGCCAGTCAGAGAAAGACAAATACCAAATGATTGCACTTATACGTGGAATTTAAGAAATGAAGCAAAAGAGGAAGAGAGAGAGAGAGAGAGCACGATGAACCAAGAAAATAACTCTAAATTACAGAACAAACTGACGGTCCCCAGAGGGGAGGTGGGTGAAATAGGTGATAGGGATGAAGGAGTGCACTTGTGATGAGCACCGGGTGATGTATTATTTTTTTTTAATGTTTATTTATTTACGATAGTCACACAGAGAGAGAGAGAGAGAGAGGCAGAGACACAGGCAGAGGGAGAAGCAGGCTCCATGCACCGGGAGCCCGACGTGGGATTCGATCCCGGGTCTCCAGGATCGCGCCCTGGGCCAAAGGCAGGCGCCAAACCGCTGCGCCACCCAGGGATCCCGGGGTGATGTATTACAATGTTGACTCACTATACTGTACACCTGAAACTAATAAATAACACTGTATGTTAACTAATCAGAATTAAAATAAAAACTTTTTAAAAAAAAAACAAACTAAAATAGCCCAAACAATTTGAAACAAACAAGAAAGTTGGAGCACTAAATTTTAAGATATACTAAGAGGCAATAATCAAGGCAGTGTGGTATTAGTGAAAGGATATACACATGGAACAGGACAGAGAATCTCTAAATAGCCTAAACTGCCTTGGTTTCCTCAGTCTTGCAGACCCCTCTACACCTGCATTCTCCCCCTCTGCCTAACTGAACTCCACCTCTACTAGCATCCCTGTCTGTAATCTAATGCACAGTCTGCTCATATCCCAGTTACGTCCTAGTTTACCATTTTCTTCTCCTACTCCCAGACTCAGGGATTCTACAAATGGATGCTGCTCAGTCCAGTCCTTAGAACTTCATTTCTTGCATTTTGTCCACGCAGCAACCCAACAACTCACCAAGACCAAGCAGGTCTTAAAGGTAAGCCCCAGAAAATAGGTCTTTTACAGATACTTGTTGGTTAGAGTTGAAATAGCATCTTGGAATATAAAGGATGTTTTTTAAGAGGACCAAATGAAAATGATCCCTATTACAGAAGATATTAAGATCAGAAGGACATGTGGGCACCACAGTTGTTGAGTACTTAGAATATGAACACAAATAGTAGGTTAAATTGTAAAAAATCTAAAAGACTGTGAATGTTGTTTCTTGTTTGTAAAGATAGGAGCATGACAAAGGCAATGGGAATGTTAAGTACCCTTGTGTTAAAACAGTGACCAAAATTAGTCATAACAAAAATCAAGTTCAACTAAGGATTCTTAAATGGATCTAAACAGATTCAGTACCATGGCTAACATTAGCGGAAAAAATTTTAAAGTGACACCTATTAAAGAACAGCCAGTGACTAAAACAGTTTTTCATCAAATAAACTAATTTTTCTTTCTCCCTTAGCTAAACATAGGCACTCCTGAGAAAAATCCCTTCCTTTATTTAACAGCCTTAACTGGAAATAGCTTAGAAGAATTAAGCATCCATTTGTTTCTCATAAATGTTATACTTTCCCTAAAGAGAGGATATTATTGGACCATGATCAATACTGGCTTCCTTTAAACACACACACACACACACACACACACACACACACACAGATGGGGAGGGCAATGTGTGCTGATTTGTACTCATCTGTATACACTCTTCTGTTTGCCACATGACAAAAACAGATGCTCTGATGCAGTGCCATATGTAGTCACTGAATGATGTGAGGCTCTGTGACCCACCAAAATGAAAGTGCCCACATCTTTGGCATGGTTAGCTAACTGAGCCAACTCACACAATGAGATGAAATGCAGCAGAGGATACAGTGTGAACTTTGACCCAAAAGTTCTTCTTAAGCAGAGTCCATCCTTCGGCTGTTATGAATTACCAAAGATTCTGAAGTTTTCGGCAAAATTTTGTGTGCATAAATTTTGCTGCAGAAAACATTCACAGGGCAGCCCGGGTGGCTCAATGGTTTAGCCCCGCCTTCAGCCCAGGGCATGATCCTGGAGACCCAGGATCGAGTCCCATGTCGGGCTCTCTACATAGAGCCTGCTTCTCCCTCTGCCTGTGTCTCTGCCTCCCCAGCCTGTGTCTCTCATGAATAAATAAATTAAATCTTAAAAAAAAAAAAGTTCACAGCTTTAATGCAGGAGATGACAAACTTTTCCTTTAAAGGGTCAGGTAATGAGTATTTTGAGCTTTGTGGACCACATGGTCTCTGCTGCCACTGCAGCACAAAAGCAGCCACAGACAACAGTAAATGAACAGATGTAGTGGTTTCCAATAAAACTTTTATTTACAAAAACAGGGTGCAGGGACGTCTGGGTGGCTCACTGCTTGAGCATCTGCCTTTGGCTCAGGGCGTGGTCCTGGAGTCCCGGGATCAAGTCCCACACTGGGCTCCCTGCATGGAGCCTGCTTCTCCTCCCTCTGCCTCTCTGTCTCTGTGTCTCTCATGAATAAGAAATAAAATCTTAAAAAAAAACAAAAAACAGGGTGCAGGCTGGATTTGGCCCATAGGCTGTAGTCTGCCAACCCCTGTGGTAATGAATCCACACTCTTAGTCATTTCCTTCTATGTGTCAAAGACTCTGAAGTCTAAGTTTTTCTAATTCCTGAACAATTTTAAAATCCATTTGAATACATTTAAGAAATATATTCATTCTGTGATCTACTCAACTCCAATGAATGACCTCTTCCAGCATATTTCAGCAGCCCCAACTATGGCTAACTCTGCCTTTACCACAAATAGTTTCTTTTCTGAAATCATGAATTTCCAGTATTTATTGATTTAACAAATATTTTTTAGCTGATATGTTCTGGGCTCTAGATTTCCATTTACTGGTTACATAACCTATCTTAGAGTTCTTCAACTTTCTTTTCATTATCAACCACTCCTTAGGCATAAACCTGAGAGTCTTTTATTTTACCTACAATGAACAATATTTATTCTGGAATAACTCCCTCCTCCTCATCAATGAGTTCCATTCAAACACCTGACTCCTGAAAGAGACTCAAAAACATCACACAAGCTCTTTTCCAGTTACTGCGGCGCGAGCTACCATGAGCAGCAAAGTCTCCCATGACACCCTGTACGAGGTGGTATGGGAGGTCCCGCACGGGAACCAGTGCAAGCACCGGAAGTTTCTGGAGACGGTGGAGCTGCAGATCAGCCTGAAGAACTATGACCCTCAGCAGGACAAATGCTTCTCAGGCACTGTCAGGCTTAAGTCCACCCCCCCGCCCTAAGTTCTCCGTGTGGGTTTGGGGGGACCAGCAGCACTGTGATGAGGCCAAGGCAGTGGATATTCCCCACATGGACATTGAGGCACTGAAGAAACTCAACAAGAATAAAAAACTAGTCAAGAAGTTGGCCAAGTACGATGCCGAAGTATGATGCCTTTTTGGCTTCAGAATCTCTGATCAAGCAGATTCCCATGAATCCTGGGTCCAGGCCTGAATAAAGCTGGCAAGTTCCCTTCCTTGCTGACCCACAGTGAGAACATGGTGGGCAAAGTGGATGAAGTGAAGTCCACCATCAAGTTCCAGATGAAGACGGTGCTGTGTCTGGCAGTGGCTGTTGGACACGTGAAGATGACAGGTGATGAGCTCGTGTACAACATCCACTTAACTGTCAATTTCCTAGTGTCACTGCTCAAGAAGAATTGGCAGAATGTCCGGGCTTTATACATCAAGAGCACCATGGGCAAGCCCCAGCGCCTTTACTAAGACACAGCTTAATAAATCCTAGTGCTACTGTAAAACACACACACACACACACACACAAATATGTGGAATGATTGTCCCTTGAAATTTACATTCTTTAGCCCTAATGTTCCCATAGTTCTTCCCGTCATTTTTCTCTCACACGTCAGTAGGTAAACTCTTTACCATGGTATTGAAGGCTTCATTCCAGCATCTCCCAACACAAAATTAATGACCCTACCAACAGATGGGAACACTTTCAGTTTCCTACCTAAGACCCACAACCTATAAACATATTTGGATGTGAGTCCTCTACAATCCTTCTGTTCCCAGTGTAAGTATATTGCCTCCTCCTCCTGAAAGCCAACTCCTGCTCCTCTGTATTATCACAATCACTACCACCTCCTCATGGACTTATATCATTACTTAGTATGTTTGGTTTTTACAGAACTCTATTAGGTATCCATACTGTGTAACAAATAAATCACCACAAACTTAACTAATAAATTGGAAGTGGTCTAAGACATTAACAGTTTTGGAAGTCAGAAGTCCAGCACAAAGTAGCTGGATTCTTAGCTTAGAGTCTCACAGACTGAAATCAGGATCAGATAGGACTCCATTCCTTCCTCTAACAAGGCTGGGGGAGAACACCCTGCTTCCAAGCTCACTCAAGTCACTGGAAGAATCCAGCTTCCTTGCAGTTATAGGACTGAGATGCCCATTTCCTTGCTGCCAGCTGGAGGGGGCTCTCAGTGACTAGAAGCTGTGTGCCTACCTTGCTGCATGGATTCCTCCATTTTCAAAGCCAGCAAATGAGAAGTTTTCTCATGTTGAATCTAAATTAGACAAAAGCCATGTCTGCAAATCTTTACAAGATAATCCCCTCTTTATCTATAACCCCTGTTAAAATGGCTAAAGAGCAATATCCTTAAGCTTCCTAGAGGTTACCTGGTTTGATTGAGAAAATTTGTGAAGCATACATTCATTACTTGAAAAAGCCTTCAGTATAACTGAATAATCTGAGGTTTTAGCAAAAGGATAGATGTACACCCTTGGTTTCTTCTCTGAACCACACTTTCAGAAGCAATTTCATATTTTAACCGTATCTGCTGCCTGGACAGGCTCAAAATTAACTAAATCATCTAGTCCTGGTTCCCTTTTAATAAAACTTCTTTCAATTTAACTTTATTCTCTCATATTTTACTATAAGTAGTAAGAAGAAATCAGGCAGTACCCTCAACACTTTGCTCAGAAACTGCCATAGCTACATATCCAACTTCATGACCCAAGTTCTGCTTACAATTTCAAAGCCAACAACAGAGACTCTCCTTCAAGTCAAATCCCTCCCACACTTCAAATCTCTTTTGCCATGAATAATTCAGTCCCTTCAAGAGCCCACCTGATTAGCTCGATCCAATGAAGATAATCTTCCTTTCTTAACCATTCCGTATAATATAACCTAATCGTAGGAGTGTTGCATCCTGCTTACAGTTCACATCCACGCTCAAGGGGAAGAACAGAGAATCTTGGAGACCATCTTAGAATTCTGCCTACAACCAGGACTATGAGTGTAGCAATTCTGAAACTACTTTCTATGTATAGTAGCAATGAATAAATGAATGAAAGTAGTGGTGATGCTGGAAGCCAAACTTCTCACTGCTGAAGTAGTAAAATACAAACATGGAATGGAAAAAGGCTAGGAAGTTAAATTAGAATTACTAGATGTATCAGTGTGAACTCATGATTTTACACAGACACACGTATACATACACATATATACGTATACATATACACACATATACATATATATATAGTGTTGGTTGATCTCCCATTTCAGCTCTCTCTTCTGAAACAGTCTAGAAGCAAGTACATCCCAGCATTAGTGAACATACCAAGTGCCCAGATCCAGATTTGTAAACAGAATTCCGTAATAAAAGGACACATGGGTCAATGGAGAAATGGGTAACATCAGAGCAGGAAAAGTACAAGGAGAGCAGGAACATTTTGTTGTACCAGAATATAAGAAATTATCCCCAAAGTGATGGGGATATGTCAAAAGGACAGAAACCAGTGTCTGGGAGTTTCTCTTAGATAAAAAGCTCTGAAAATATTCAAAAATTGGAAAGAAACACAATGTACTTCCAATCATTGCACTTTGTAGGGTTTACATTTGTGGTTAAAATCATCACTTAAAACTGCTTATGGAAACAAAAATGTACCTAGAATTCACAGTTTAAAATGTTTTATTTCTTAGGAAACCGGATTTACCATTCAAAGGATATGACTAATCTGTTTCATCTCCAAATTCGAAATAGTAAATTTTTGGAGTGGCTGGATATCAGAATAACTACGTGTACTATTCAAATATAAATAAAGCTATTTGAAAACATGTTTTTCCTGTAATTATTTATAAAGCTCCTAATTTCCATAACTACAGTACATTCATGGAAAAATTGTCCAGTTAAAGGTCCAAGGATTCTAGGGTCCCTTGAACTTGTCCTCTCCCAATTTAATCATTTAGTTAAGAAAGAAATGGAACAGAACTGTTTTGATGTTGAAAAGGGTTGAAGACAATCCAAAGGAAATGTACTTAACAATATCAACTCTAGATGAATTGATAAAAGGAATTTTAATAAATGAAATTATAAAATTACAATCACAGACATTCACTTAATAATCTATGAAAACAGATAGATAATTAAAACAGGTAATAAAAGTTTTAATTTAACTTCATAGTGATTTGTTATGGAGTTTTGATGGATAGGACTACTTCTCAATCAAGAATAGAAATTTAATAGTCACACATTTGTGGGCTCTAGGCCAAAAAGCCCCATCTGAATCTCAGGCAGTGTGTGTGTAAGATTTCAAAGTAAGAAAGAAAAACACTCTCTGATTTGGAAGCAATGTACCAATATTGTGGTTTAGAATAAATGAGTTTTAAGATGACAATATAACTACAGATTTTAAAGTATGTTTTTGAACAGTTTAAAAGTTGATTCCTGCTTATCCCTGTCCTACTTTCCTAATGTTAAAAAAAAAAGAGAGAGACAATAAGCTGAAAATGGAGTCACTTATGCTAAGCCCATAGCACCAAAAAGAAATTTAATACCTAACCTATGTACAGTTTTCAAACTCCCCCAGGAATGTAATCTTAACTGGTCAGTCTGGAATTTCCTAATCAGCACCAGTAAGGTAATCCAACCAAAAGACCCTTTTGTACACCAAAGGAAGGTATAATCCTGGTGGAATAATCCTTTTTTCTATTTATAAGTTCCTTGTCCCATCCTCTCTCTGCCTTTAAATACACTGCATTTTGTACAGCTCCTCATAATTTCTATTTGCTAGATGAGATACTATCCAATTCATAAATCATTGAATAAAGATAATTTAGATCTTCAAATTTACTCAACTGGATTTTTGTTGAATTTAATACTACTCACCTACACCTAAAGAAGTAAGGTCCTATTTTCCCCAGATAAAATAATCAAGAATACCATGAACTCCAGACCAAGGATCTTCATATTTTAAAAAAGCAGCCCAACCTAATTTTCAAAGGATATCTTATGAAAAACTCCAACGCATAAAACAGACAAAACTGGAACTCCAATTTTGGAGTCTCCTTCCTGAAATGGAAGGCCCCTTGACCCTCACTCCTATTCTGAGGCCTCTCCTTCCACCTTACTGCAGTCCCTGAAGCACCTGCAGAAAATCCCAAGACTGTAAAACATGCAAAACATGGATCCAAGCAATAACTGATGTAAAGGTCCTGGTATGATCAGAAAAGCGTTTTTTTCAGATGAGTAAGGAAAATACAGACATACAAAAATTTGAAATGTTATTAGTTATGATTGATTGTATTTGGGTAGTAGAACTATGAACAATATTTTTCCCATATTTTCTACGGTTCACAGGAATTACTGTTAGAAACTCAATAATCTTAGGGCATCTGGATGGCTCAGTGGTTGAGTATCTGCCTTTGTTTGGGTCACGTCATGGTCCTGGGGTCAAGTCCCACTTCAGGCTACCGATAGGGAGCCTGCTTCTCCGTCTGCCTATGTCTCTCCTCTCTCTCTGTGTCTCTCATGAATGAATAAAATCTTAAATAAATAAATAAATAAATAAATAAATAAATAAATAAACTTCATTTTTTTAAGGAATAAGTACATTGTCCCTATAATGCACTCGGTTGTATATTAACAGAAAAAAATTTCTGTACTAGTACACTTAAAAATATACTTGAATGATGTAAAGATTAGAGATACATATCTAACAATTTAACAATTAGAGAGGGCTGTTTATATTTGAAGTATACAATATTTTAATCACAATAGATCAAATATATTTGTTTCCTTTACTGTCCTATTCATTGGCAATTTCCAGTAAAGTCACAAGTTACTAATTACTTCTGGAATCAGAAAAGAGGTTAAAAAGTTAAGGAAAAAAAGTGTCCCATGAAATCTACTATTTTCAAATAATAATTCTTGCATTTCCAAAACCCATCAGTCAAGCCAAAGACTGCAATTAAGAGATCAGTAACATTTCCTAGACAAGTAAATAGTCAATTAATTACATTTGCTTC
The DNA here is from genome assembly GCF_011100685.1 of Canis lupus familiaris. Taxonomy (NCBI): domain Eukaryota; kingdom Metazoa; phylum Chordata; class Mammalia; order Carnivora; family Canidae; genus Canis; species Canis lupus. The sequence goes on from NC_049225.1 coordinate 72,147,617, forward strand.
TGGGAAATGTAGGAAGTAAATATTAACCAAGATTTTGAAATCAAAATGGAGATATTAGGCAAGTGGGGGGAGTTACAGTAGACAGCTACATTATATAGTAGTTTTCTACATATTGGTAACTAAATTTTTTCCCAGTTTTATTGAGAAATAATTGGCATACATCACTGTATTAGTTTAAAGGATATAACATGATAACAGGATTTACAAATATTTTGAATTATCACAATAGATTCAGCTAACAACCTTTATCTCATACAGATATGATATAAAGAAAAGAAAAAAGTAAACAAACAAAAAAGTTTTCCTTGTAATGAGAACTCTTAGGATTTACCCTCCTTAACAATGTTCCTGTATGTCACACAGTGTTAACTGAGTCATAGTGCTGTATGTTATGCACCTATTTTACCCCTACTACTTATTTATCTTGTAACTAGAAATTCGTACCTTTTGACTACTCTCCTCCAATTCCCTTATTTCCCACCTCCTGCCTCTGGTAACCACATGTCTGATCTCCTTCTCTGTGAGTCTGTGGTTTGTTGCAGCGGGGAGGGAGGGGTTGCTCAGTTTTTTTTCTTTTTCAGATTCCACATATAAATGAAATCATACAGTATTTCTCTTTCTCTGACATTTCATTTAGCATAATGCCTTCAAGATCCACCCAAGTTGTTGCAAATGGTAGGATTTCCTCATCTTTTATGGCTGAATAATATTCAGATATATCACAACTTCTTTATCCATTTATCCATCAAGGGACACTCAGGTGTTTCCATGTATTGGCAATTGCAAATGATGCTGCTGCTATGAACATGGAGGTGCAAATATCTTTTCAAGTTCATGTTTTCATTTCCTTTGGATATAGTCCCAGAAGGGGAATTGTTGAACCATATGATAGCTCTATTTGTAATTTTTTGAGGATCCTCCATCCTATTTTCCACAGTGGCTGCATCAATTTACATTCCCACCAACAGTGCATGAGGTTTCCTTTTACTCCACATCTACCAGCGTTTGTTATCTCTTGTCTTTTTGATACTGGCCATTGTTAACAGGCTGATGGGATATTTCACTATGGTTTTAATTTGCATTTCCCTAACAACTAGTAATGTTGAGCATCTTTTCAAGTACCTGTTGGCCTTTGGTACATCTTCCTTGGAAAATGTCTATTCAGGTACTTTGCCTACTTTTTAATTGGGTTTGCTTTGTTTTGCTATTAAGTTATAGGAGATCTTTACAAATTTTGGATTTTAACCCCTTATCATACATATGGTTTGCAATTAGGCATAAAAAGAACAAATCTCAACATAATAAAGATCATGCATGACAAACTCACAGCCAACATCATACTCAATGATGAAAGATTGAAAGCCTTTCCTCTAAGATCAGGAATGAGACAAGGGTACCCACTCTCATTACTACTATTCAAGACAGTACTGGAAATCAAAACTAGAACAATCAGGCAAGAAAAGAAATAAAAGATATCAGAATTGGAAACTAAGAGGTGAAATTCTATTTGCAGATGACATTATTCTAACTACAGAAAATCCTAAAAACTCTTAGGTCTAATAACAAATTCAGAGAAGTTACAGGACAGAAAACTAACATTTTTAAAAAATCAATAGGTTTCCATATACTAACAATGAAGTTTCTGAAAAAGAATTAAAGAAACTAATCCTATTTATAATAGCATCAAAAACAATTAAATAATTAAGAATAAATTTAACCAAGGAGGTAAAAAATAACTATGATAACTCAATATTTTAATTTCCTATGTTTCTACAGATTTGTTTATCCATCCTTGTCCTACTTTCCTAATCATCTTATTATATGTATTATAAGTCTGAGACTGCAGAAGTAGCCAGAAACAAAACTAACCGGATTCCTTTCTTCTTGAAATTTTCTTGGCTACAACCTAAATCCAAAAAGTTGTAGTCTTTTTATAATGTAAGAAGCCCTGAGTGGCTGAAATAATTAAGAAGAGCTTAGACTGGCAAAAACTTCTCTTCCTCATACTTTTTAAGAAATACTGATGGGACGTCTGGGTGGCTCAGCAGTTGAGCGCCTGCCTTCGGACTAGGATGTGATCCTAGGGTCCCAGGATGTAGTCCCACATCGGGCTCCCTGGATGGAGCCTGCTTCTCCCTCTGCCTATGTCTGTGCCCCTCTCTCTCTGTGTCTCTCATGAATAAATAAAATCTTAAAAGAAGAAAGAAGAAAGGAAGGAAGGAAGGAAGGAAGGAAGGAAGGAAGGAAGGAAGGAAAGAAAAAGAAAGAAAGAAAGAAAGAAAGAAAGAAAGAAAGAAAGAAAGAAAGAAAGAAAGAAAGAACAGACAATCCCCAACGGAGCCTTGCAGCCGGAAGGGCCTTTCTGCCTGTCTTGTCCTTTCTTGCCTCCTTTCCTCCTTTCTTTCTTCCTTTCTTCCTTCTTCCTTCCTCCCTCCCCCCCCCCCTCCTCCCCTCCCTCCCCTCCCTTCCTCCCTCCCTCCCCTCCCCCCCTCCCCCCCCCCCCCCTCCCCTCCCCCCCCTCCCCGCCCCTCCCCCCCCCCCTACCCCACCCCCAAAAGAACTGTTGATGGTTAAGCACAAGCTAAAAAGAGAATAAATTAAATACAAGTTTTTAAAGGTTTCATTTCCACAAACCAGTTGCTTAAATAAAGTTTGGGATTCCCAAAAGCTTCAAATAAAGCAGATGAAAGCAGAATTAAGTTTAAGACAGGGAGAGTGATCTAGAGGCCTATCTGCTCTCCTTCCTTACCACCATCACTCTCACATCATCTTTGGTGGAATCCTAGGGGCAATGATTTTAAAGAGAAGGGAATGAGAAATTCTAGTAAAATACATGCAAAAAAAAAAAAAAAAACCACTACTAAAGCTACCATTGCAATCTAATTGTATGCTTAAATTATATATGAATTCTGTTTGAATCATCTAACACTGGGCACTTAAGAAACAATTAGTCAAAAAATGCATGAGACTGTGATCCTTGATCCTCATTAGGGTTGAGAGGCACTTCACTTGGTTTCAATAAAGGGCAGTTTGAAACACAGTATATTAATTTATTCCAACAGCTCAAACAGAACATGTAGATTATAGTCAATTCTCATTATTTGCAGTAGTATAGTCTATAAAGTTCTTAAGCACTGAATTATCAAAATATAGGGTTGGGTTCATGCAAGCTTCCAGTCACATTTTCTTCAATCAATATATAATTTTGTTTATGTTTTTGTTTAAGGACCTTATTTAATATATATACCTGATTCATTAACATTGAACTCATAGCCAACAGCACAGCACTGTAAGTCATGCCTGAATGAAGCTTGCCTAACATATATATTTTCTCTGCAAGACACACCATGGACTTCTTACACATAGGAACATTAGACAGTGCTACAGCAATTCAGCACTTACCTGGGGGCCATTTTAAACAGCAAATCACCAACAAAAGGCTCACAAATAAGAAAAAGATAGTACTACATAGACCTCTAAAAGGACACTTGATTACAAAGTGAGAGTTGAAACAAGAAGAAAGCATTAGCTTTATCTTTTCCTTTTTTTTTTTTTTTTTTTTTTCTGCTCTGTGCAAGTGCATGTCTCTGCAAATGACCACAAAAAGGCTGTGTATTGACTTTGGGGTTATAAAAAATTTTTAGCAAATACAGCAACCACAAATAATGAGGATCCACTGTATTTTCTTAGACAATCAAATCTATGAGACTTTGATGTAGCTATAAACCTTGATTATTAGTGTTTTAGAATAAGGTACTAGGACAGGAAAAGAGTGAGTAAAAATCAGAATTAAAATTGAGGCTCAAAGGGTACCTGGATGGCTCAGTGGTTGAACATCTGTCTTCAGCTCAGGGCATGATCCCGGGGTCCTGGGATCAAGTCCCACATCGGGTTGCCCCCAGGGAGCCTGCTTCTCCCTCTGCCTGTGTCTCTGCCTCTCTCTCTCTGTCTCTCTCATGAATAAATTAAATAATCTTTTTAAAAATTAAAATAAAATATAGGGGATCCCTGGGTGGCTCAGCGGTTTAGCGCCTGCCTTCGACCCTGGTCCTGATCATGGAGACCTGGGATCGAGTCCCACGTCGGGCTCCCTGCATGGAGCCTGCTTCTCCCTCTGCCTGTGTCTCTGTCTCTGCCTCTCTCTCTCTCTCTCTCTCTCTCTCTGTCTGTCTCTCCTGAATAAATACATAAAATCTTTTAAAATAAAAAAATAAAAAATAAAACATAATTGAGGCTCAAAATTCTGCACCAACCATATCCACTGACACTATAATATATCTGTGGTAGGTTGTATTATTGTTGCCAATCCATCACTTCTCCTATATCCTCAACTTTTGGCATGTGATACTGCAGTTACTCTCACTAAAGACCTGGGCAATTTCTCCAGTTACCCATGGTCATGTGATTTGCTCTAGCCAATGGAATGTCTATGGACATATGAGCAAAGTCCTGAAATGTGCTTCTAGAGTTGAGGCTCCTTCTTGTGTTTCTGCCATCACCATGAGAAAAACATGCCCTCGGGCATTTCACTTGTACAAGGAGGAACAGAGACACATGGAACAGACCTAGACACTAGTTGTATCTTGGAGCCAAGCCCAGACATCTTACAGATATGTTACCCATTATAAATAATCCATTAAGTTTGATAGCATTTATGCAGCTATAGTTAATTGATATTTAATATAATTTTAAAATATTATCTCATTTAAAAATCTTTATATAAAACCTTTTTTTTTAAACCTTTATATAAAAGATCCTCTTTTTGTTCTCGTCCTAAAGCTTAGTATATAGTGGATTTGTAGTATGTTGTTTCCAAAGAAGGCTGCACCCATATCTCCCATCCCATAGGATCTTTGACAATGCAATCTTGTCATTCACCCACCAAATGGTGAAATCTATCTCTTGTCTCCCCAAATTTGAGTTGGCCCTTACGATGCTACATAAGACTTGAAGCCAGACCTTATAAAATCTGAAGTATCCATGTTCATCCTTGGAACCAGTCATCCAGCAAGAAGTCAAACCACACTAAGCCCACCACACTATCAGAAAGCCCAAGCTAGACACCTGGAAAGAGAAAATGGGAGCGAGAGAGAGCATGCACATAAGTATGCACATGCACATAGTGGGGAAGGGGGAGGGCTGGAAATAGGAGAGACACCAAGGGATAGAGCACCAGCTATAAATCATCTGAGTGAGGCACTTTCAACATTAAAACCATCCTAATGCCCCAGCTGACACTACATGAAGCATAAGAACTTCTTGGTCGATCCACAGAATTGTGAGAAATGATACATTCTTTAAAACAAAGCATTAACTTTTAGGGTAAATCATAGCAACTCAAATAAGTTGTGAATAAATGTGTGCTGAATTAATTAAATTCAGTAAAATATGCTGTTTAATCCTTACCTTGGTGTTTGCCATGTCCACAATATACTGGTCTCCCTTTATACATTCCATTACTTCAAAACCATCTCTGTCAATCACTTTGGCCTGAGAGCTTCCAGATACAACAAGAATCATGTCTCCTGTGTTACTATACTGCAATGACTTGATCTGATGGCTATGTAAAAGAAAAAAGAAAAAAATTATGTCTTAATGGGCATGTTTACACTTTCAATACATTAAGCACTGCCAGAAAAAAGTCACAACTGCACAAATTGATAATTCTTCAAAATCAAGATCATCAACCACAAATGGGCCCTCAACAACAGGGGCTATCCTGTTAGTACCTTCCTCCCACTCTGCATAGCATCTATTAAAAAATATCTACTTATCTTAAATCTTCAACCCAATCAACTCTCCTTCTTTCAGCTGTTGATTTGTCTGGCTCCTTCCCCAAACCAACAAACAACAACTGCCTCAACTTCCTCCCACTATGTCATAAACTTATCTATACCTGAACACCTCTCTTCCTCCTCCTCTTTCATTACAATGGTGGATGTAGACCTCTCCTTGCCCAAGGCAAATCTAAGACCTATATTCTGGATCCCATCCTTTCCAGTCTCCTCAGGAACTTCTACTGATTATCCTCTCTCCTCCCCTTCACAGCTAAGTGTTTGAATAAGTTTTCATCATCTCCTTCATTTCTCTAGTACTACAGAATCTTTGCACACTTACCACCCTGCTCATTCCTCCAACTTCCAGGATTTGGTCTGCTGATGGCTAACAAATGAACTCCCTTATACAAGATTATGTTACCATTCCAAAGCAGCCCACATTCAATGCCTGGCCAATGTGCAGTAAAATGGCCCAGCCCTCTGCTTCAGGCTGGGATCCACGGGAAGAATTATACCAGCTTGAGATCTCCCCATGGGAACAGCTGAGGCTGCTTCTGCAACTATAGGAAAATGTAATTACTGTGCCTTCCTAAGAGTATTTTCCTTGCACCTTCTCTCTCAGGCGCCAATCCCAATGCACTCCTCTGCCAACCTTCTGCATGCAAATCCTGGAGTTTCAAAGTATGTTTCTGGGGAATCTGACTTGAGAGAGTGGGTACCAAAAGTGGTCCTATGAAGTCAATTCCACGATGAGATCACAGAGTGGCTAGCAACAAGGACCCCATCACAGGGGGTACATAGTCCCTGACATGCTACAGGAGTACAACTGCAACTGCTAAAAAGTTCATTGTGAAAGGAGAGATAGTGGCTGATGTGGTTATTCCAGGCATTTGAGAGGTACAGGAAAAATAAGAACTAAAACCACTATAGAACTGGATAGCTATGACCGGGTGTAGTCAGTGCAATGAATAAAGACAATGAAAGGCTAAGGATGAAAAATTACCAATTAAAATCTATAGTCTGAAAAAGGCAGAGGGCCACTCTGGCAGCCTATAAAGACAGGGTTATTGATGCCTGTCAGGTAAGTGGTATGCAGTGACTGATCTGGAAAAGCATCTTTTTTGACCTCTATTAGGAAGCAAGACCAAAAGCAGTTGACATTCATAGGAGACCAATAGCAGCATACACGTGCATGCCTGAGCCAGAGCCATGTTAATTTTCTGGCCCTGTATCTTAACACAGTCCAAGGGGATCTGAACCATCTGGACAATCTGAAGAAATTCATGCTGGTCTGTGATCCAGAAGACATCATGCTATCTGAATCAGGTGACCAAAAAAATCAAGTACAGTGGTGAGAAACACACTCTCCAGAAGATGTGAGATAAACTCTAGAAAAGATCAAGAGATTGGGAAAAGGAGATGTGGGAAAGATGCATGTAGATAGGCATATAAAAAGTGAACACCCGATAGGAGGCTCTTTGTATCCCATCAACACCAACTTTGAAAGAGGCACTAAACAATGCAGATAAAGTGACTTGGCCAGTTGACATTAGCTAGCTTTTGTCATCATCCATGTCACCATTAATGCAATAGGCTTATAAATGAAATAGCAGTGGAAAAGGGGAAGGAAGTTATGCATTGGACCAACAGCAACTCTCCAAAAGTGACCTAACTACTATTGCCAAAGGTCCAACTCCCCAGTAACAGAAGCCTGATGTGCTCCACTCCCAAAATCAATACTAAACTAATGAGAAAGTAAAATACAGTAAAATACTGTAATAAGTATGTGGGAAAAAATTGAGTTGGGGGGCAGAAAATGTGTATCAAGGGGACAGGCATAAATATTTTAAGTAAAGTGGTCAGGAAGTAAGTGATTGAGTAGGCTATGAAGTGAAGGAGGCTATGAAGGCTATGGCTATGAAGATATTATGAGGAAGAGTATTCCAAAAGGAGCAATAGCTACTAGAAAGGACCTGTAGCAAGAGCATATCTGGCATTTCCCCCAAAGTAACCACTGAAGAGTGAACAAAATAAACAGGAGTTGGAGAGGTCACAATACAGCAAGTGGGATGATGCAGATCAAGGAGGGCCATGTAAGCCACAGAAACTGGCTTTTGTTCTGTTGGAGAGAAATTAGAAGAAACCCATCGGAGTGCTTTGAGCTGAGGAATGACATAATGTGACCTATGCTATACAGAATCATTTTTTTTATCCCTAGACCATTTTTTGCACTCTGAAGTCTATGGGCTACTTCTTAGTATGTTTTTTACACATACTAAACAACTAAACAAAAAGAGTTAATGGTTAAAATATCATTTTTAGACTGAAGCATGGTGACAAAAAATGGAAAATGCATAAAAAAACTTAAGGCACATATGACATATGACATATGGTGAAAAAGTCTCACATTAGAATTGCAGAATAGAAAAAGAGAGAAGCAGGATGTGAAGAGGTTAACCACCAAATTTTTGGGGGAAAAAAGATAAAAGACTGACCCAGAGATTCAATTCAATAAGTACTATAAATCTCAATAAAGTAGCAAAAATGACACGCAGGCACATCATAGTAAAACTGCTGAAAGCCAAAGACAAAAGTAAAACCTTAAAAACATTTTTTTTCCAAACATGTTTTCATTAGGAAAACTCAAAGGAAAATACAATGAGATACCACTATGTATCTACCAAACACCTAAAATTTAAAGGCTTACAAAATGTATCATGGGGACTATGAAACGAAAAATGCTGCCATCCCAGGGGCTCCTGGGTGGCCCAGTCTGGTAAGCATCTGCCTTCAGCTCAGGTCATGATCCCAGAGTCTTGGGATCAAGCCTGCATTGGGCTCCATGCTCAGTGGAGAGCCGGTTTCTCCCTCTCTCTCTGCCTGCCACTCCTCCCGCTTATGATCACTTGCACTCTATGTCAAATAAATAAAATCTTTGGAAAAAAAAAATTACCTTCTGAGACAAAGAAAAGCTGTCACATCAACAACTACAATATATGAGACTATCACCATTCTGCATATTACAGGACCAGCACTGCCCAACAGAACTTTCTGCAATGGTGGAAATGTTCTACATCTGTGTTGTCCATTATGGTAACCACTGGCCACATGTTTCTGTCAAGCACTAGAAATATGGCTAGTGCAACTAAGGAACTAAATTGCTAATTTTATTTAATTTAAATTTAAATAAGTACACATGGTTAGTGGTTAGTGCACTGAACAAGTGCAGGTGTTAACAATATGAAATAGATATAAAACAGTCTCAGTTCTAGAATAACAGAAGACTCTTATTGGCCATAAAACAGCTGAAAAATGAAATACTAAAATGTTCTTTAAAAACAAAAGAAAAAAGAAAAAAAAAAAAAAAAGAAAGAAAACCTGGGGATCCCTGGGTGGCTCAGTGGTTTAGCGCCTGCCTTCGGCCCAGGGCGTGATCCTGGAGTCCCGGGATCGAGTCCCACGTTGGGCTTCCTGCATGGAGCCTGCTTCTCCTCTATCTGTCTCTGCCTCTCTGTGTCTCTCATGAATAAATAAATAAAATCTTTAAAAATAATAATAATAATTTTGTCTTCTAGAAATGGAATATACACCAAAAAAAATCAAAATTTAAGTGTATCTGGCTAAGCCTGTTTTTCCTGGCTGGTTGCCAAATCCAAATCAGCTACTAACCAATGAAAGTGCTTTTCTTCACAACAACCGCTAACTAGAAACTAGTGCTCAAAATTTATACTTAACATTTCTTCTAAAATGCTGAGATTCTAGCTAATAGTTTTTGAAATATTTATTCTTCAAAAATCCTTTTTTAATGTACTGATTCAAAGTACTAATTCCAATGCAAAGATAATTCAAACAAAAGTCTGGGCTCTGAAGTTAGAATGTGTGACAGTGTGAGGAATTTCACCACAATGCCCCAGATCAAAGGGTCAAGGTAGATGAGAAATTGAAGCTCCTAAACCAGATGCTCATGAAAAAGAAACCTAAAAAAGCAAACGTAAGGCTACTGCCCAGGCCCTTCCTTCCTACAAAGAAACGTCTCTCTGGCCTTATGGCATCCTTCCTTAATTGCTGGGAAGAACGAGGTCCTTAGCAAAATTCATATCAGGATGCCAAGTTTAAATGGTAAGTCCGTAAGGAGGCACCCATAATAAGAAATAAAACTCTATGTTTCACCAAATGTGTCAGTTGTTCATTTATTGCCTCACAGCTGCAAATTCACCCTTCACTGCCTGCTCTGCAAAAATGAATTTGGGCCCTTTAAATATTTTTCCTTTGCCCTTTGGCATGAAGTTTTGAAGGTAGAAGATGCTAGGGAGACACTGCAGAAGGAAGAGGCTTTCCCCACTAAGGCTAGTGTGCTCCTTCCTCTCAGGGGGCTCCAGGACCCCACATGGCTTCTCTAGTGCCTGGCTCCTGCAATTTGTGCAGCTTCTCTAATGCTAGGCTCCTGGAGTACCTGGTAGTCAGCAACATCCAGCAGCTTCCCTAACACCTCCCTCGGGCAGTGCTGTAACAGTGACTCTGGTGAGACAAATTTCTGAAAAGCTCTGCCATCAAAGCACAGCAATAAATATTATTTAATGAGTCAATGCCTTCTCTCACATGTCTGGATCTCAGTCCTGGAGGCCTACCCCAAATGCTTTATCTCCATTCTAGGGGTAATAGATGCTCCTTTTATCTTTATTCCTATATTCTTTAGGCTACTCTGTTTTTTATTAGCCAATCCCTCATTTCTCCAATCCTCTTTTAGTAATTCTTTTTAATAAACTTTCCCTTTTTTCAAATTGCTGTTTCTCTCTACTTATCTCTACCCTGATTGATATACTAAATTTCAAGTGATCAATAGAAACTGAGAAAATTATTGGCAGCTTAGTCCAATTTGTTTATACATACATTCATACACAAATGTGTATATATAAAGTAGATCAGATTTTTGATAATTAGATAGTTCAGACTGCTAAACTACCAAAGTAGTTCACCTGATATATCTTTGTTAACAGTGCTCTTATTTTGGAGAAGTCAATTTTCTTCACTAACCATAAAAGATCTAGTACTATAAGAGATCACTTTGTTTTTTTCTGGTGAATCACTTTTATTTCTCTTTGGAAATAACTATCTAAAGAACAGCAAAATTTAAGAAGACAAGATAGTAAAAACAGTCAGTGGCTCCATTTCTCTGGCTATGTGCTCTACGAAATTGCTCTATTTACATTTGGAGGGAAATACAAAATCTCAACAATTCCACACTAATAGTCACCTTACTTTAGCTGTATAGGCAAACTCGTTGTTTTCCCTCTGTGTCACTGTTTTTCATGTGCTCTCTTTGTCAACATTAAAATGAAAAGTTAAGCATCAAGCTCACCATTCCTGTCCCACTTCGCTCTTAATTCTGCTAGCTACAGAGTTAAAAGGACAGGATTAAGAGTCATTAGACACAGTACTAAGGAGAATTAAAGGGCTTCTTCAAGGGGTATAACATCTGCTCCTCAAATTCCTGCCTAAACAACTAAGATTCCGATCAAAGAGAAAAGAGGGAAAGCCAATCTGACAGTAAACTGGAGTCATGAGGAAGTGAATGTTCTCTCAGGGAGTAACTCTGACACCAGAGGAAGGCTTAGTGACATTGCACAATTCTTTCTGTGAAGTTATTCATGGGGCAAGTGGGAGTATATGAGTGTAAGTGGAGGGGAATGGGAAGGTGAAGATTGAGGATCCTTTTAAGTAGTTTTTGCTAGGCTAGCAAAACAAGCTGGGACATGCAAGACAGATAAACACAGCTGTTTGGGGCTGTCACTTGGGGCTCAGGAGCCAACGTGTCCTGATGTAGTGAAAAGTGCACCGGAATGTGAGTCAGGAGGCCAGGGATCTAAGTCTTCGCCCCGCTGCTAAGTAGCTGTGTGATGATGAACAGGCCCTTCAGCTTCACTAGGCTCAGTCTCCCCATCTTTGGAAAATTGTGACTAGTGGTCCTAAGACAGAGTTCATGTAACTGTATAACTTTGCTGAGTCCTACTTTCTTCCACTAAAAAAACTAGAGAAATAATACTTACAGGCTTGGGATGAGGACTAAAAATAATATACATAAAGACAACTGACACAGTAAGTGAAATGAGTAGTTGCTATCATTATTACTTCTTTATTTCCAAGATCTCTTTAAGATTATTTGACAGGGAAAAAAAAAGATTATTTGACAGGTATAAAATCTTGGTAGCCAACTATAATGAATACACTCAAATGGAATATGTTGAGTAATTCAAATTCATTACAAGTCAAGTTAGTAAGTTTATCATGTTTTAATTATCTACTAACCAAAATACTCATGAGAAACATCCTTACATCCTTTCTGATTTTCTGGATCCACTCAAAAAACTCAAGTCCCGTGTCAAATGTGACTACTACATTACATTCTGAGAAATGAAAGGTAATAATAATTACTGCTTTTCTGGACCCACTCAAAAAACTCAAGTCCTGTGTCAAATGTGACTACTACATTCTGAAAAATGAAAGGTAGTAATAATTACAGAAAATATAGTTTCAGATTTGCATGCCACCTTCCAGATATGCTATGGATATTATCTAGTTCTAGAAAGAGGGCAAGAAGGCAAGAGGCCTGAAATAGAACCATCAAAGTTTTCTGTATGGGAATATCAGAAAATACTAATTTATTCCATGCCAAAATAAGTCATTAGCTACTTCAATATTTTAGCTTTAAATGTATGAATAGATTTCCAGTGCAAAATTAAGAATATATCACTTATCAGCTTAAACAAACCAAAGGTTAGCAAGCTAATAATAACTTTACAAAATACTGTATCTATCAAACAAAATTGAAGCCAGAGAAAATTCTATTCAGGACTATATATACATAATTTTACTAAAGCTAATCTATACCTCTTCCCTTCCATTAAAATGCATATTCTTGTTTAGAAATGTGATAAAATTACCCTATCACTCAATCAAGTATAGATTAATAGCTTCATGACATTATACGATTTCACAGTCAAGTTCCATGTTATATAGGATAGTCAATCCAAAAGGCAAGAAATGAAAAAACCTGTACAGTATATATTCATGTCTTCTGAGGATAACAGGAATGTGACCAAAAACAGCCAACCAATGAGCATGACTCACAAAACCTAAGTCTTTGTTCTGAGTTTCCTTTATGATAATGCTGATGCTAAAAATAACTCAAGTCTTAATTCTAGTAGTGGAATAACAGGAGCTCAGGATTTTACAATGAATAAAACATGTTGAAGGAGCACATATGAGAAGGACCTACTTTATTAGAGAGCCTCTCTGGAAAAGAAATAGTGGAGGTCTAAGCATAAGGAGCTACATGTTTGTGAGTAGGGAAGAGAATTCTAAGCAGAAAACAAAGTACATACCGTGTAAGAATCTCTCAGCCATTCTGCTAGAGCATAATAAGAAAAGGGAAGAAATAAGCAGTGGCCAGATCACAAGAAACATTATAAATCATGGCAAGGCATTTGGGTTTTAGTCAAAATGCATCAGGAAGGTGTTACAGGGATTTACCATGAATAGTGGGGAAAACCATAAAGAGACTGATGCAAAATTCTAAGTGAGATTTAAGCCTGAAGTAAACCCTAAGGGAGGGATTGTAAAGAAACTGTAGAGGCAGGAGGAATAAGGAGCATGGTACCTATGGAATATAGGTACAATGCATGAAAGTGCTTTTTTCTCCAAATCTTGCATCAGAATTCACACTTTACATCTTTTTTCTTTTTTTTTTTTTTTAATTTATGATAGTCACAGGGAGAGAGAGAGAGAGAGAGAGAGAGAGAGAGAGAGAGAGAGAGGCAGAGACACAGGCAGAGGGAGAAGCAGGCTCCATGCACCGGGAGCCCGATGTGGGATTCGATCCCGGGTCTCCAGGATCGCGCCCTGGGCCAAAGGCAGGCACCAAACCGCTGCGCCACCCAGGGATCCCCACACTTTACATCTTGATAGATATTATCAAACTGTTCTGTAGAAAAAAAAGTTTAGTAAATGATATCCCATCTTTGCCTTCTCCCCATATTGGATAGCATGAATCTCTTTCTCCTTTGCCAATCTTAAAAAATCCCAAGTAGTACCTCATTGGCATTTTAATTTTTCCTTCTTTTATCATTAGTAAAGTCAAATATCCACTTTCACATTTATTGGCCAGTTATATTTATTCTGCTGTTACCTGTTAATTCATTTCCTTTGACCAGCTTTAATTTATAGATATCCCTTGCCTTACTGATTTGCAGAAACTATGTATTATGGATAGCAGCCCATTACTTTCAATAGGTATTCCAACTTTTATTTTTAGTTTATAATTTGTCTTTAAATTTTCTTTATTATGTCTTTTGTTTTCCTAAGCATAAAATATCCTTTTAACTATAACAGTAATTATACTGTTTGTCATGTCATGGAAAAGTAGAAAGTGAAAGTTCTTCTCTTCCCCCACAGAGTACACCATGCACAAGATATAACCTCCTAAATTTTTCCCTAGTAACTGAAATGTAAACATGTAAGTTATATATTACAAAGGGGAATTTTTTTAAATATGTTTTTTATTTAATAAACATTTAAATGTGTCTTTCCATCTAAAAAAACTTTCAAGAACACGTGGTTTAGAGCAGAAAACAGTCAAGGACAGAAAACAATATGTAAAAATACATTAAGGCTGCTTTTCAAAAGACACTATTATGAAAATAAAAAGCAAGCTTCAGACTGAGAGGAAATTTTTATGATACACAAATCTTACAAAGAACTTTATAAACCAACCTGAGAAGAACAACTCAATTTTTCAAACGGGCAAAAGATTTGGACAGCTCACTAGAGAAGACATATATAATGAAAGACATAAAAAGATGTTCAACATCACATTAATCATGGAAATTCAAATTAAAACCATTTACATATCACTACATACCCAAAACGATGGCTAAATTTTAAAGTATTGATACCACCAAGTACACCTAAGGATGTAAAATAATTAAAACTCATACCTTGCAGCTTAGAAAGCAAAATGGTACAGACACTTTAGAAAAGCTTGGCAATTTCTTATAAAGTTAATATTCACATAGCATATAAGCCAACAATTCACTCCAAATTCACTCTATTTGTCAAGGAAATTAAAACATTTATCAAAAAAAAGACCTGTACAGAAATATTTACAGTAGTTTCATTCAAATATCTAAAACCCGGAAGCAACCCAAATGTCTAACTAATGATCAGATAAACAACCTGTAGTGTATTCATATGAGGAATACTACACAGCAATGAAAAGGATAAAATCTACAGAGAGAGGCAGCAACAAAATCAGATCATTGTCAGGAAAAGAGACTGACCACAAAGTGACTGGAGGGAACTTTGGGGATAATGAAATGTTCTTTATCTTGACTGTGGTGCTGGTAGTATGATTGTATGCATTTCTCAGAACTCCTAGAACTACACTTGAAAAGAATAAATTTTACTGTAAATAAATTATGGCTGAATAACTATGACTTAAAAGTTCATTAAAACCAATGAGGAACTGAGTTATAGTAAGAACTTAGTAAAGTAGGTTGGTTTAAGGGATTTTCACAGATGGGGGGGTGGAAAGGTGGGGGAGACAGAGATAAAGAGTCTGAAAGAAGAAAAGGCAAATGGAAAAGAGAAACAGAGAATCAAAACTGGATAGTCAGTACTCTTAAAGAACGGAGAACAGCAGAGAAAATAGCCTAAACAACTATCCAAACAGAGGTACAATCCAATTTTATGTTACTAATGAAAACTTAGTAATAGGAAATAATACTTGAAAGGTAGGAGGGATATCAACCTGTGAGAATCTGTACCCTCAGAATTTTAATCTGTACTAAAATTCTTTCACATTAAATTACTAAGATAATAAGAACTGATATCACTGAATGCTGCTTAACCAAGTGCCCAACACTGGGCTGCATTGGAGTATTATCACACCCGAAGAAATGGATAGTTAAATCTATTTTGTAGGCTAGGAAACCAACAAAGTGATAAAATAACATGCCTACTCACACAGCAAATGAACCGACCAAGACAGAATTCAAATTCAGACTTACATGACCCAGAATCCACACTGTTACCCATCACACACTCCATGGTAATATTTAATTAATAAATTGAATTTTACATAAATCAGTCTGCTACAGAAAAAGAAAGCAGGGAAAACACTTAAATGGAAGCCTGGGAAAGTAGTGAGGTTTCCCCCTCACTCCATTAAAATTGACAGTTATGACACAAGCTCAGCTGAATTAGCAGAGAAGATGGTGTATAATGCCCAATGGCTAGAGCACTGATTCATACATTCTAATTTCTAGTAACAGAAATTTTTTAATTTCTGAATCTAGGGTTAATCTAGGAAGGGAAAAGTACTAGAAAAAAAGCATTATTTTTCTTTGAACTCTGAATTATTTAACCAAAGGAATGAACACATATATGCCAAGAAATGCAAACACCATTTCCAAAAGTGGAAATCATAGCTCAATGGCAATCAATTTTAATACACAATGAATAGAAATCATAAAATGCAATAAAACTCATTAGCCAGTTACCTTAAGAATACATGCTGTTGTTTTGGGGGGTTTTTTTGTTTTGTTTTGTTTTGTTTTGTTTCAAGATTTTTTTATGTATGTATTCATGGGGGGGGGGGGCGGGGCAGAGACACAGGCAGAGGGAGAAGCAAGCTCCATGCAGGGAGCCTGACGTGGGACTCGATCCCAGGTCTCCAGGATCAGGCCCTGAGCTGAAGGCGGCACTAAACCACTGAGCCACCCGGGCTGCCCTATTTTCGTTTTTTAAAAGAGGTAAACAGGGCAGCCCCGGGGCTCAGCGGTTTAGCGCTGCCTTTAGCCCGGGGTGTGATCCTGGAGACCTGGGATTGAGTCCCACGTCAGGCTCCCTGCATGGAGTCTGCTTCTCCCTCTGCCTGTGTCTCTGCCTCTCTCTCTTTGTGTGTGTCTCTCATGAATAAATAGAATTAAATCTTAAAAAAAAAAAAAAAAAGAGGTAAACAGATCAGCCTAAAGCCTGATGTTCAATGCATTACCAACAGTGCAGAGCTATAGATTTCAAAAGCTGCCTGTTCCTATTTACCCTTAACTGATAGGGTTTAAGCCAAAGAGTTTAGGTCTTCCAGGAAAAGAAATCTTTATCCTTCCTCTCTTTATGAAAGGTAGGTACACTTGGTGAAAATAGTCTTTTACTCTATACAACAAGAAACTTTAAAAAAAAAATATGAGAGAGAGAGAGAGAGTGGCCCACAAGCAGGAGGATCAGAGGGAGAGAGGGAGAGATTCCCAACTCAAGGCTCAATCTCACGACCCTGAGCTGAGATCATGTCCTGAGTCAAAACTAAGACTCAGAAACTTAACTGACACTGTACCACCCAGGCGCCCCTACAAGAAACTCTTTAAGAAAAATATGAGAATATTCTACTATTTACAACTTATTTAGCAAAAAATAACTTCCCATTATCTTCCTGGCACTATTCCACATACTGGAATACAAGTAAACAATGTGAAAAACAGATTGTGTGATAGTGCTAACTACTGTAAAGGAAATAAATCAGAGCAATGAACAGAGTAATGGCAATGGAGAGAAGCTACTTTGTGATGGGATGCTCAGGAAAGAGCTCTTTTGAGGAGCTGACATTTAAGTTGAGACACAGTACAAGAGTTCACTGATGTTTAGTTAACAAGATAAAATTCACAAATTATGTAACTTGATGACAGTTACAGAAGGCAGCAGAAACCCAGGAAATTAAGTTTAAAAAAATCCTTAAAAATCATATAATTTTACAAAGCAAATATCAAAGAGAAAAGGAAAATATATTCAGGTACATACTGTTTATCAGAGAATATTAATTGTGCTTTTTTCCCACCTACCTTTTCACCACCTATTAAAGCTTTCTATTGACATACATAGCCTCATCTGATCTTCATACAGACCAGGTCAACAACCTTGCTCCAGTTAGTAAACCACAAGAAGTCTTATCCATGCTTAGGACTATCCTGACATATGAGAATGATTGTAATTTTATCAACCTAATATTACAACTAAAGGCATTTTACTTTCCAGCTTTTTCCTTTTTACTGGTGATATCCAAGATTAGTTACAAATAAATAAAAGCTTGCTATATGCAAGTCTGAAGGAGGATAGATGGATGTGATAGTCTACCTTGTATCTCAAGCAGAGCCCAATTAAAGATGCTACTGATCAGTGATGTCCATGGGGGAAAAAGTCATATATGGGTTTATGGTTACTCTAAAATTTGCAAAATCTAGCAGCTTAGAAACATATTAATATATATAATAAAGTCATAAAGCAAGTTTAACAATTCACTAATAAGTATAAGAAGTTCAAATATATGTTGTCATTAACTTGAATTCAATTAATGAACTCGTATCAAATAAAGAGACACAATCACATGAATACTGAAATTTATGTAACTCTGCTTCCTTACACATCAACTCTTACACAGATCATGGGTCCAGGTTTGCGAGGGGAATCTCTGTCCATCTTCATTCTTTTTCAAACTAATTGATAATGCACACAGAGAAAGTACAGATGCCTAAATAAATCACTAATCTATCATGCAATTATGTGAAATGAACTATTATGCTGCACAAATATCAGCTGTAAAGTAATAAAAAACTTTCCCTGAAAGCCAAAACATTATTACTTGAGTTATATCACACAGGCAGTGAATACAGTATTGACATATGTAAGGCTTACAAATAAAGGAATTAAGGAAATACACACACCCTTGACCCTTTCTAATAGCACTTATTCTAAATGGTTTCAATTCCTTCCGTGCTTTTGTATAACGCAATGATTAATGGTACATGCTCCACAGTTAGAATGTCTGCATTCAAATCCTCGGTCTATCACTTTCTGTGACCTTAGGCTAATTAATTAATCTCTGTAACCCCCCATTTCCACATCTGTAAGATAGGGATAATAAATGTACCTATGACTCACGGCAGTTATGAGAATTAACTGATATAAAGAAGTCAGCCAGACTCCGTAAACTATTATGCAAACAGAAGATATCTTCTTTGTTCTTTAACAAAATAAAAATATTTATTCCTGGATTAAATAAGTAATATATACACCTGTTAGTTAACACTCAAAAGATTTAAACTGTACAAGTAACAACACATTTCCCTCCCATCTTGGTCTCCCAGATAACCAGTTTTTCCCTATAGACAACCAGTGTTATTTCCAGAAATATTTTATACATATATAAGCAAACAGTACATATTTTTCCAAGCTTTAAAAAAAACTATATACTATTCTTTAAATATATATATATACACACACACACACACACACACACATATACTCTACTGTGCTTTTTAAACTCTACATACTTTGAGGGTTGTTCCACAATTGAACCTTTTTTCAATGTCTTAGGTCAGTATTTTTCAAATGTGAGTAATAACACCTTCCTTTTGATGGGAGAATAGATTAGAGATCATTTTGTGATGACAAATCATTTTTATCATTTAACTGCATATAAACATGTGACAAGTGTCCCTATCCTTACAAGTCTTATAAAACTGTAAATTCACAATGAATTTTAAAACTAAACACTAACCTGTCCACACCCACAGGAATGACTATCATCAAAAAGAGAGTAACATGATGGTGATGATATAGAAACACTGGAATCCTTATATACTGCTAGTACAAATATAAATGGTGCAGTCACTCTGGAGAACAGTTTGTCAGGTTACTAATATATTAAACATAAATTTACCATATGATATATCAATTCCCAATCTAGGTACTATCAACCTAAGAAAGAAAATGGAAACATATGCTCATTCCAAGACTTGTACACAAATGTTCATAGCAGCATTATTCATAATAACCAAAATGTGGAAATAACACAAATGTGCCCACCAACTGGTAAATGGACAAAAAAAAATGCCATGTGTATAAATACATATATAAATACAAAATGGAATACTATTTGATCATAAAAAAGGAACATGGGGCAGCCCAGGTGGCTCAGCAGTTTAGTGCTGTCTTCAGCCCAGGGCCTGATCCTGGAGACCCGGGGTCAAGTCCCACGTCAGGCTCCCTGCATGGAGCCTGCTTCTCCCTCCGCCTGTGTCTCTGCCTCTCTCCCTCTCTCTCTCTCTCTCTCTCTCTCTCTCATGAATAAATAAATAAAATCTTTAAAAAAAAAAGGGGGGGGGGACAAAGTACAGATATGTCCCACAACATAGATGAACCTCAAAAACATGCTAAGAGGCCAGATACGAGAGACCATATATTGTATGATTCCATTTATATGAAATGTCCAGAAAAACCAAATCAATAGAGATAGAAGATAGATCAGCAGCTGCCTAAGGCTGGAGGTGGAAATGAAGAGTGACCACAAATGGGCAAGAGACTTTATTTTAGGGTGATGGAAATCAGACTGTGGTACTACTGGATGCACAACTCTGTAAGTTTACTAACAATTATTGAATTGCACACCTATAATGAATTTTATGATATATAATTATACCTCAAAAAAAGTGATTTTTAAGTAAATATCAAAACAAAAGTTCCAATAGAATTCAAATTAATTTTAAGATGTTTGCTAAAACAATATCATACAGAATGAAACAACCTCTTTATTGCGGAACAAATTAATTACATCCCCCTACCCAAGTCCTCTAACCTACCTTCAGATCAGCTAGTTAATGAATATTTATTGCCTGCTTATAGCACATGCCTATTTTACTGTGTTCCAGTGATGACTCAATTTTCCCATCAATTGTCTCTTTTATAACTACTGTGAAAAAATTTGTTCATACATCACTTCATGACAAAACAAACCTTCACTTGGTACCAGAGCATTTATGTATGATGTATGTCTCCATTCCTTTTTCATTAGGCCATGGCAACTATAAGTGAAAATAGCACATAAGCCCAAATAATTTTAAAAACACAGGTAAACAGATAGAGGCACTAGGGGTGAGCCAAAGATAATCAAAACAAAAGAACAAAAATTTTAAATTAATGAAAGAAATTCATGAGCTCCTAAATAAAAGTATGCCCATAAAACTCAATTTGAGAAATCTGTAATGTGCAATCTCAGATGTTACTAAAGCAGACCAGTTCTGCTATGTGCCCACTCACACAATGGCTTTGGGAAGATGATCTCTAATACATGATCAAAAACAACTCTGTCTTCAATTATGAATCTTTGGTGAATTTCTGAAATGGAAATTTATTTTAAATTTATAAATCAAGTAAGAATAATAATTTTAAAGAAACAATGAAAAAACAATTCAATCACATGAAAAGGTTGAACATTTAAGACAAATGATTAACAAATTGTTGAAAACCCTATCATGTGATAGAAAAATCTTGAGGGGGTCTTGAGATAGAGCCTTGTATTGGGCTCTGTTCTCTTGACCAGTAAGTCTTTTCTCAAAAACATGTCCTATCTTTGATTTTAAGTATAAAACAATCAAAGACATTACATAAATATTCTATAACATTAAATTTAAATTAGAGCAGGTGTGGCAGGACAGTCCTGGGTGGGTGGTGGGCAGTGAGGGTCTGCAGCAGGCTGTTGCTGTTGGCTAGCACAAGCCACAGGCTTCCCACATCATCCAGCCAGGATCACGTGCATGCCCAGAGCCATGTTGGTGAACATGGACCAGCTATGGCACCAGGTCATGATCAACCAGTTCATGCTGGCCGTGGGTTGCACTGCCAACCAGGCAAACAGCTGCTGCAGGTGGTGCACTGGCAGCGGAGCTCGCCCTCAGTGATTTTTCTAAGAAACCACCATTCCCAACAGCCACCATCGCCACCAGATCACGTGTACCCCCAGCAACCCACCTGCCATACATACCACCCAACTTGCCTGATCCACTGGCCATGTTCTCCAAGCGTCATGCCTCTGAGGGCTTTCAGAGCAGCAACAGCCCCATGACAGCTGTGACCTGCTCCCCTCCTGCAAACTTCAGCCCCTTCTGCGCCTGGTCCCCATCCAGCCACCAAGCCACTTGGATCCCACCCACCTCCATCACCCACAGCCAACTTGGTCCCCAGGAACACAGTAGAGGGGCATCTGGCAGAAAGCCATGGCTGCAACAGATGGCCAGTAATAAGACTGGTTAGTACATACGCTGGGCTGGAGCTAGGGGTTAGTCCAGGTCGTGGGGACACAGGAGGGCGAAAGTGAGGGGTGTGGGGGGTTTCCTGAAGTTCATTCACCCTGGATGATTTTATAAAAGAATTTGAGGGAGGTGAGGGGACAATAAACTTCCTGAGGCACCTGGGTCCTTCAGGAGTTTCTCTTCAGGTAAGTTTTTCTCTTTTTAATATATAACTATGATATATATTACTATATAAATATAACTAATGTAATGTGAGAACCAGCCAGCGGACTGAGGTTTTGGGGTCAGTAAGAAAGACCCAAAGAATCCTCCCTTGGGCTAGCATCTCTTCCTTCATCCCCAGTCCCATGATAGGTGCTTGGAAGCCAGGTGATGTGATCTTGCAGTCATGAGGTATCTGCTAACTGACTCCCTCAAAGATCATGCCTTCTGGAATCAGAAAAGGATCCATTCCAAAGAGATCTACAGCAGGGGCTCCCAGAAGCACTCACCAGCTGAAGGTGTCGAGGCCTCCTTATTAACACAAGCTCCCCATGCCCTGACTTATTGGCTGGTTCCTCAGTGGCCTTGCAGTTCCTTGCCTCTCCTGGTATCACCAGCTTCCAGCTACATGTGTGGGGCTTGTGTAGAACTAAAGAGCTGGCTTGGGTCACAGACTCCAGCTCTACCTAGCAGGGGCCCTGATTCTCCATAGCCACGCTGCCTCTCCCACTATTTGTCCCACTTGAGTGGATGACAGAGTGGAGAGCTTGCCTTTAGATTTAATTCCAAATCAATAATCTCACCAATAATCTCATCAATAATTTCTCAGTGTGAAATTTTAATTTAAAAAGTTAAAAGAGACTTTAAAAAAAATGGAGTAGAGATACAGCTTAACCATTCTGCAACTGTTTTATACACATACTTCAGTTAAACAAAGAAATGATGTTTGGTGAAAATCAGGGTTTTCACTGTTAGAAAGTGAAGGTTTCTAAGGAGGAGGAAGGCTAGAATGAACCAACAGACACTGGATTAGAGTCAGAGACATGGATATGAACTCCTGACTCCTAGGAGCAACAAGCACTCCAAGAACCAACATCCTGTTCTCAGATACCATTCTCCTAGCAAATATGACTGATTCTGGGACTGGGGCAGGGACAATACAAGATGAGTCTGGAGCATTTAAGAGTACCAAAATGGGGCAGCCCCAGTGGCTCAGCGGTTTAGCGCCACCTACAGCTCAGGGAGTGATCCTGGAGACCCAGGATCGAGTCCCACATCGGGCTCCCTGCATGGAGCCTGCTTCTCCCTCTGCCTGTGTCTCTGCCTCTCTCTCTCCTCTCTGTGTATTCTCATGAATAAATAAATAAAATCTTTAAAAAAAAAAAAAAAGTACCAAAATGTAAAAAGTACTCAAAAAAAAAAAAAAAAAGAATCCTATCAAAGAAAGGATTGCATGGGCCAAACTGCAAGAGCTATCAATGGCTACAAAATAAATAACATTATATTGGCTTATAACCCAAGATATAAAATAAATATCAACGAGTAAAGACTGGTAGAAATAACTGGTTAAACATATAAATAAATGGGGAATGGGGATCCCTGGGTGGCTCAGCAGTTTAGTGCCTGCCTTCGGTCCAGGGTGTGATCCTGGAGTCCCGGGATCAAGTCCCACATCGGGCTCCTTGTGTGGAGCCTGCTTCTCCCTCTGCCTGTGTCCCTCTCTCAGTCTGTGTCTCTCATGAATAAATAAATAAAATATTTTAAAAATAAATAAATAAATAAATAAATAAATAAATAAATAAATAAGCAAGCAAGCAGGTAAGTAAGTAAATGGGGAAGAAGAGACAATTCTTCCTCAAAGAATTCCAAGTAGTTTATGTAAATACTACCCCTCCAGGAGGTGGAGCTTAGATTTTCTACTTCCCAAATGTGAGCAGCACTTACTTACTTCTTTACTAAAGAACAGCAAATGGAAATTCACCTCTGTGATATTCATCCCCAAGATCCAGAGTCCCAGTCTAACCATAAGAAAAACATCATAAAAAAAAACAAAAAAACAAATCAAGAAACATTCTAGAAAATACCTAACTGTACCACCTCAAAACTGTCAGAATCAGGAAAAACAAGAAAGACTGAGAAGCCATCATAAACCAGAGAAGACTAAACAGACATGAATACTAAATGTATGGTGTCTTGGAAGGCATATTAGTGGAAGGAACAGTCAAATGCAAATACAGTTTGGAGTTTGGTTCATAGTAATGTACCAATGTTGGTTTACTTGTCATAAATGTACCATAATAATATAAAATGCTAATAATAGAGGAAACTGAGTGAGGGGTATACCTGAACTCTGGATGATCATTGCAGCTTTTCTGTAAATTATAAAATATTCTAAAGTTAAAGTTCACTAAAATTTTTAAATGGAAATATCAAATGACCTTGTCACTTATACACACACACATCTGTATTTTCTACTTCTTTTCACTGAAAAGGTCAAGAAGAATGATACCCCACTATTAATGAGCAGGTATAATATTCAAATTTGGCCTCTAAGCACCACTCTCACTTAAAAAAAAAAAGATCTCCATAGGGAAATGCTGATTCTAGGACCTGGAAAAGAATGTACCAGGAAGCTTACATCATGTTATGCCAGGAAAATAAGTAAGCTTTTAAAGTCTAATGAGTTCATGCCAAAACTACATAGCAATCAAGGACTCCCCTGGCCAAATGTGGGACAATTTAAACATCAAAAAGAATAATGACTACAACTGACTGGAACACATGAAAATTTTAAAGTCATAAATCCTGCCACTCAAAAAGGAAAAAGAGAAAAACATCACCACCAATAACAGCAACAACTCATTTATCACTACCAACCCCTGAACTAAAAATGGGTAGTTAAATAACCAAGTATTTATACTGCCTTCTAACAGCAGAACTGTATTTTAGTGTAACCAAATAACACAAGTTAATATGGAAAAGTTCTCTTAGAAGAACATCAACAAATAAATGTAGATGAAATAATGGAATTCAGAAAATCACCAACTCACAACCCTCAATGAGAGAACTGAGTCAGGTATGAATAATCAATGGGTGCAAAACATTAAGTGACGCAATGATAAGAATCTAGATATTTCCATGCTGCCAACTATCTCCCCACAAAGCTCTTACTTATCTCAAGTATATAACATAATATTAACTTTACAATGGAGGAATCAGATGTCACCAACTTAATCCAGGGATCAATCTTAATTGCTAGTCACAAATAGCAACAAGTAGACAATACATGCACTTGATGTTATACAGTAGAGATTATGATCAAGCCTTTGGATCTTCTACAGGAAATACTTGAGACAAAGAAATAAGTTAAATGATACAATAAAGAAGCAATTACAAAAAAATTCAGGGAGGAAGAATCTTATGAAGTACAACAGACCATTTAATAAAGTATTATGAGAAAGACAATGGTTTGAAAGGAAACCTTGTTCTAGATTAAAAGATATGTAAGAGAGGTACACAATAAATGTGACATTACTTTATTAGATCTATGTTTGACAAACCAGCATTAAAATACATTTTGAGAGCCAATTGGGGAAATTTAAATATAAAATGATCATTAGAAATATTAAGAAGTTCTAAATAAATCTGTTAGAATAATTGGAGCTCTATTTATATAGGAAAATGTCTATATTTATTTCAAAGTGAAAGTTATGCATTTCTTTACTTTTAAATATTTCAAAAATAACAAAAATGAGATAAAGCAAATACAGAAAAATGTAGCTATTAAATCTAGGTAAAAGGGTAGAGGGCTATTACAGTAATCCATTTTTCTCTACGCTTGAAATTTTTCACAGGCAAAAGTGAATTACAGATGGATGTATATATAAATATAAAATACACATTAAGTAAAAAAAATACCTATTGTCATAAAAAGAATCACATTACTAGGAAGTTAGGGGCAAATGACAGCAAAGTTAAACAGTTCTCATGATTTAAAATAGTAACATTCACTATACTATAATGTTTATTGTACTAGAGTTTATATTAATCTTGTACAGACTGTCAAGAATTCTGTTTATTCCCATCTACCCTTTGATAGCTCACTATTAGATAAAGAATACAATTTAATTATAGAAGAGAAAATAAGCTTATTCTTGGGTTTTTCTGCATTTTCAACTACCTCAGTGTAGCAAATGACAAGTTTAGTAATAGAACACTGCCTTGAGACTCATGGGACATGATTCTATTCAGAGCTAATCATTAATAGACTACTGAATAATCCTGAACAAGTGAGTTTGTAGTCGTAAAAGTAGTTTGTGGTCGTAAAAGTAGAAGGGGAATACAATCCTTATATGAATCGAGAGAGTATCGCATGGGAATAAAATATATAATATTGTACTTTAAGTATATTTTTTAAAAGTCGTCATACTAACTCAAGATATCAAGTTATAATTTTAGACAATAAGAGTTTTAATTAAATATTTTTTTTTAATTTTTATTTTTATTTATGATAGTCACACAGAGAGAGAGAGAGAGAGAGAGAGAGAGGCAGAGACACAGGCAGAGGGAGAAGCAGGCTCCATGCACCGGGAGCCCGACGTGGGAATCGATCCAGGGTCTCCCGGATCCGGCCCTGGGCCAAAGGCAGGCGCCAAACCGCTGCGCCACCCAGGGATCCCAAGAGTTTTAATTAAATATAGTCGTCATTGGAGACACTCCATTTTTAAAAGTTTTTTTTCCTTTCCAACTGATCAGAAATCTGCTTAAGAATTAAGAATTAGGACTTCAAAATTTACAAATCATTATGATTTGTACAAAACTGATCAGGGCCATGTTTAGTATAACTTTTAGGTTATTTTGCTAGATAACTGCAGCTGCCAGAGAAACTGAGGTCTTAGAACCAATTCTGAGTTACATACAGACATTGGTTATCTACGCAGTTATGAGCAAGTAAGCAAAAACAATTCACATATATTCCGCAGGATTAAGAAAAATCTCAGCTCTCTAGCCTTTCAGACACTCCAACCACCACTTTCATGAAAGGTTCACTAAAAGCAAACACCCAATAGCCCAGAAACAGGAACTTTATCCATACAGTTGACAGAATCCAGAGTTTCCAGGTAGACACAAGGTTTAGCAAAAACCATCATCCTTAAGAGTTCAAGTTAAAGGTAAACTAGATTCTTTTTTTTTTTAAGATTTTATTTATTTATTCATGACAGAGAGAGAGGGAGAGAGGGAGGGACGGAGGGAGGCAGAGACACAGGGAGAGAAGCAAGCTCTATGCAGAGAGCCTGACGTGGGACTCGATCCCGGGTCTCCAGAATCACACCCCAGGCTGAAGGCGGCACCAGAACGCTGGGCCACTGGGGCTGCCCGGTAAACTAGATTCTTAAGCCCCACTCATATAAAAGTAGAAAACGGGGTCTAAGTAATTTCAGCTAATTCACATATGGTGAATATGTACAGTTAGTCAATAAGAACTCATTTACAATATACATTATACAAGTTAACAAGGTATCAGTTTCACCCGTAAAAATCTATTTTTGATATCCAATATACTAAAAGACCAGATATAGTCAAAAACAGAAGTAAGAGGGTGGCTTGTGGTAGCAACATGTAAAGCCCTTTCCGATATCATGCTAGCTGACCATACCTGCACAGTGCAGCACTGACTAACACCTGGTTATTGGCTTAACATACATCGTACACACATATATAACATTACATGGTATTTACTGGAGTATTAAACTAGGCAAGGTAATAATCTCTAAATACAAATATTTTTTACAAAACAACAAAAGATTGAAAACATCTTTAAAATTTAGGTTAATAAACCTGAAGGAAAGAAATTTAAGGTACATTTTTCTTTTATCCAAATAATGAAGGTGTAACACATAGTCATATAAACAGTGTATTTTGGTACAAAGCATCACAAATGAAATTCAAATGATAACAGTACTCCATCTTCAAATATGAAGGTATTAAGTTGTGCAACACATACCATTCACAGGGCTGAAGAGATCGAAATGCCTTAAAAGAAGCATCCATTCCAGCAAAATCCCAAAATTTAACATCATAGTCATACCCTCCAGTCACCAAACGGGCACCTGAGGGATCCAAACCCAAAGCAGAAACCTGGTTTAAAAAAAAAAAAAGAAAAGAAAGAAAAGAAAAAATTTAACTGGAGAAAAGCTACTTATGGTCTAATTAACCTCCATTTCTTTTCTCTAACCCTACCACCTATATTATAGGCATTGGAAGTACAGCTCACCAGCTGTTTTTACTTCTAAAAAGTAGGACTGAATAGTATATCCTCTATTATTTGACTTATTAGGACTACTGTTTCTAAAAACAACAACAAAAAAGTACTGTTTCTTTTGAAATAAAGAAAAATATTTTAATCTAATTGCCAGCTTCATCCCAATTTATCTATCAAACTTCAAAAATAATTCAGCTTTTTCAATAAACAATTCTGAGGAAACCTTTTGAGATGTTTTAACTACCACTAACAGAAGACCACATAAATCTAAAATTACCAAAATGAAAAAATGCAAAAGGGAATGTTAAGAAATCCACTTAATGAAGTAGGACAAAGTAGAAATTATTTTGTGTATGTGGCTAAATAACTCATATAATTACCTTAAACAATTACTCTAAAAGCTGAACTTATAAGTGACTGACTATATTATAATACCACTTTTATATTGGTTCTATAAAATATCTGCCTTCCCTGTGAATTTTCCTAGATCCAATGCACACGTGAATACCCAATTGGTAACTCACTATTCTTAAGCAGGAAGTCCCTGGATTGACTGCCCTCTCAGAAGGAAAAAAATGCATTAGAAATAATGTGATTATCACACACTCGAGATACTAAAAGGATCAAAGTTTTATATAAAGGAAGCAACTATAAATCAGTTCTCCTAACAGACAGACTTAAAATGTTATTAAATGTAATAGAATTACTGAGTTAACACCAGATATTTACAAAATAATTTTACACATTCCAGTCACTACCTGCAAACACTGATTTCGGAATATAAGGACATTACATATAAATATAATTAGTTAATGATCTACTTTATGGTTAAATTAGATATGTACTACTCTAAATGTGTTAAGAAAGCATACAAATGAAAACGAAGTCATTTTTATGCCCGAACAATTAGGTCTTAAAACCTAAAACAATCAAAAATAAAAATAAACAGTAGCTTTTGAAGACTTCCACTACTACCAACTACAAACTTTTTTTTTTTTAATTCATTAGAGACACACACACACAGAGAGAGAGAGAGAGAGAGAGAGAGAGAGAGAGAGAGAGAGAGATGCATAGACACAGGCAGAGGGAGAAGCAGGCTCCATGCAGGGAGCCCGACGTGGGACTCAATCCCAGGTCTCCAGGATCACACTCTGGGCTGCAGGCAGCGCTAAACCGCTGCACCACCAGGGCTGCCCCCAACTACAAACTTAGTTACGTTCCTTGCCCACTCTATCCTTCTACTCTCCTTTCAGAATTAAAGAGGTGTCCTCCTCCTGGTGTGACCAACTGAGCCAGTATTCATCCCATTACAATACAATTTAAAACTGCAAATTCATTTGTGGCTTGTCTGTTCAATGCCTGTTCTCCATGCAAGGGTGTAAACTTCTCTGCCTCACTGTAATTGGCAGCATGTAGCAGCAGGGGCAAAGGGCTATGTCAGGGTAGGAGAACTGATGACTAGCTGTAGGCATTCGTCTTGAGTCCTTGGGGAAAGGGAAGGGCTGCTTGGAGCCAGCAGCTTCCAACTTCCAGGGAGTCGTTTGGAATTTAGTGCAAGCTGGGAAGAATGAGCTCAAAGGGAAACCTGGAAAAGAAGCAGCTCTTCACCTAAAAATTGTTCTCTTTGCTTTAGCTGTGAATTCTTTCATTGGGAAAGAGAAATTAACAGTATGTCACTATATCAATGAAAGGAGAGATGGATGTGACTCATGACTTAGAACCAAATTATCTACAGTCTTAAAAGTGAAAGTTGGAAATGGATTCTAGGGGAAAATTTCCTCCACTAAACCAGTTTTTCTGGGCGCTACACTGTTTAAGGGAACATAGCTATGATCCACTTAAAGATTTGGATCATCTGGTAGGATACAAAGGAAACCATCTCTAGGTCTTGTTAAGGAATGGAAAGGTGAGTAGACTGGTTCAGGGGCAGGTACTAGAAATGTCAAATGTAGGAAATAAGGCTAGCCTTGTGTAGATAACTGGTAAGGCTCAGAAATAAATATATGGGGACTCCTTTTAGCATTCTCTATACTTCTGTGAATGTGTATTTTCCAATAACTAAAATAAATAAATAAATAAATAAGACCAGGCAAAAGAGTCACCTTGCTAATCTCTGACGTTTTTACAAGATGAAATAAATACATGCGGGGACCCCGATGTTTCTAGCAGCAATGTCCACAAAAGCCAAACTGTGGAAGGAGCCTCGGTGTCCATCAAGAGATGAATGGATAAAGATGTGGTTTATGTATACAATGGAATATTATTCAGCCATTAGAAATGACAAATACCCACCATTTGCTTCAACGTGGATGGAACTGGAGGGTATTATGCTGAGTGAAATAAGTCAATCGGAGAAGGACAAATATTGTATGGTCTCATTCTCATTCATTTGGGGTATATAAATAGTGAAAGGGAATAGAGGGGAAGGGAGAAGAAATGGGTAGGAAATATCAGGAAGGAAGACAGAACATGGAAGACTCCTAACTCTGGGAAACGAACTAGGGGTGGTAGAAGGGGAGGAGGGCGGGGCGTGGGGGTGACTGGGTGGCAGGCACTGAGGGGGGCACTTGACAGGATGAGCACTGGGTGTTATTCTGTATGTTGGCAAATTGAACACCAATAAAAAATAAATCTATTATTTAAATAAATAAATACATACATACATACATACATGCAGGGAAAGGCAAGACTGCAAAAAGATTAGGTAACCTAAAAATACAATTAAAAGCTCTAATTGAGGGGCACCTAGGTAACTCAATTGGTTAACCATCCACCTTCAGTTCAGGTCATGATCTCGGGATCCTGGAATGGAGCCCCATATCAGGCTCCCCACTCAGCTAGGAGTCTGCTTCTCCTTCTCTCTTTGCACCCCCCACGCCCTCTCTGCTCATGCTAAGAAATAAAACCTATAGAAGTTAAAAAAAAAAAAAAAGGAAGCTCTAATTGATTTTTTTAATGTGCAAAGCAAGTGGGCACTATATTTTTAATTATAATTCTTTAAAAGATAAAATTCAATTTAAAAAAATAGAAATATGGGATCCCTGGGTGGCTCAGTGGTTTAGCACCTGCCTTTGGCCCAGGGCGTGATCCTGGAGGTCCAGAATCGAGTCCCACTTCAGGCTCCCTGCATGGAGCCTGCTTCTCCCTCTACCTGTGTCTCTGCCTCTCTCTTTCTCTGTGTCTCTCATGAATAAATAAATAAAATCTTTAAAAAAATATTAAAAATAGAAATATTTAAATAAAACATGTGAACCCATGAACACTCAGTTGTAAAAATCTCTGAACTAAATAATAGGGAAGCTTCTGTTTAAGTATGAACAGTCTACTATACCTTTTCCTTTCCTAATTTACTTAAAAACATGAAAATTAGTAAAATTCTGTCACAATTTCAGAATAAAATGTTGATTTAATAAAAAGTAGATATAAGATTTCAAATCAGATGGAAATGGTTTCTTAAAGCAGTTCTCAGACACTTTGGTTTCAAGCTACTTTATAGTCTTTAAATCTATTGAGGACCCCAAAAAGCATTTTTTTTATGTGAGTTACGTGCATCAGTACTTCCCACAGTAAAAATTTAAACTAAGACATTTTATTTCATTTTCAAAGATTTTATTTATTTATTCATGAGAGACATAGAGAGAGAGAGGCAGAGACACAGGTAGACACAGGTAGAGGCTCTCCATGCAGGGAGCCTGATGTGGGACTCGATCTCCGGATGGTGGGATCATGCCCTGAGCCAAAGGCAGGTGCTCAATCCCTGAGCCACCAGGCGTCCCTAAACTAAGACATTTTAAAATATTTATTGTTCACTTCATTTAAAACAATAAATCCACTACACTTTAACAAATATTTTTATGAAAACAGTATTTTCAAAAGCAAAATTGGGCAAGAAAAATGACATCCTTCTCTATTTCTATTTCTCTGTTTCTTCTATATTTCTCATTTGCATCATTTCTGGGTCTATTTCTCCTGATTGATGTTTTCCTCATTATGGGATGTATTTTCCTACTTCTTTACATGTCAGACATCTAGAAAAAGGCAGTTTCATTGAAAAGGGAAAGCAATGGAGCAGCCCAAGTGGCTCAGCGGTTTAGTGCCACCTTCAGGATGTGATCCTGGGCCCTGGGATCGAGTCCCATGTCAGGCTCCTGTATGGAGCCTGCTTCTCCCTCTGCCTGTGTTTCTGCCTCCCTCCCTCTGTCTCTCTGTTTCTCTCATGAATAAATAAATAAAATCTTAAAAAAAAAAAAAAAAAAGAAAAGGGAAACAAGATAATCTTCTTCCTTCATTCATGAGGTTTCCTTCATTCAACTACTTTTTAATGGTTTTACAATAAAATAATTTCATGTTATAACTCCGAATTTTATATTATTAATCTTTAACATAAAAATAACAATACAAAAATAGAATCTGCAGGTCTAAGTAATATAATCTTAGAACAGTACAGTAACCATTCTATGTTTATTTCTTATCTCAGTGTTCATCTAAAAAACGAACTCAGGCCTTTTACTGATATAGAAATAAAGCTAAGGGTAATGAGAAATTTTCCCACACCATAAAAAGGAAAACTGTATTTTAGTTTCATTTCTTTTTTTCACTTGTAATGTTCCTCTATCAAAGAACAAGGTTTTAAAGCCAACAATAACAATGACAATAAGTGTTGCTATTTTAAATGAAAGGCAATGGTTATTTTGATTGAATAGAAATGTAATATTTCTTTTTTTTTAATGTCTACAGCTTCTGTGTTATCAGCTGATTGTATAATTAGCCTTAATATAAATGTATCATTGGTTCACTTTTCCATGGGAGCCTTGTTACTGAGAGGAAAGAATTAAATTTTTTAAACTTACTGTTTTAGTGCCATGCTTCAGAGTTATTTCATGCGAGTCAGGGATCTTTTGGACAGGATTCTGCAAAAAGAAAATTCCATGACATCAATGAGTAATGAACATATTTGAGGCAGGGGGGTGGCATACCATGCTCACAGGCAATATAAATTTTTAAAATTGCATCACTAGCTCTTTACACAAAGCTTAAAAAAACAAAATAAAATTTGTGAGGGTATCTTATTTCTGCACTTCTAGATAGATTACAATTGTTGAGTTGATAATAAATTAATCTTAAATCTCAAAAAAGAGAAACCTTAAGGTTGTATGAAACCAACCATCCAAATATTTAAAGCCTTCTTTTCACTGAAAATTGAGCATACATAACTTAAAGTGTTTAACTACATAAAATCAAATCAAATCTGTACAGGGTAAACATACACCCTTACAGGGTATATATTACAGGGTAAATATACACCTCTAACCCTTAGAAGTTTAAAAAGCAAAATATTGCTGCTCAAAAATTGCACAAATAAGGAACTGAGTCACTAAACGATTCATCAATTCAATAAGTACTTATTAAAGTGAGATTTTTGCAGATGCTGGGTGGCATCAAACATAGCCTTTATCATCCCTCCTTCCAAGAAGCACATGGTCTAGGTGGGGGAGATCAATCACTCTAATGTAATATAAGAAATGCTATGATAAACAGGAGGTATGGGCAGGATAATCGAGGAAGAGAAAGGATGGATACACAAATCAGACATAAGGAATCACAGTGATCATTTGAATAAGAAGTTTCATTATTTAGTCAAGTTTCCATTACCCAAGAGCCAGTTAGTAATACTAAAATTCTAGGGCCATTACAAATTCATGTGAGGATCATCCTGCAATCTACTTAATTAGATATGTGCAATCTAACAGACTTTAGTCCCTATCTCCCCTCATTCTTTAGCATCCTTGATGAATCAATCAATCACAAGGTTTATTTCATCATAAACTTTTCCCCAGCTATGGCTCTTTCTCCCCAGCATATAAACAATTAAAGTACTTACCATATTAAACACACATATATACAGAGCAATTCCCCCTACATTTACTATCGGATCATTATCTTTTCCTTTGCCATCAAGTTTCTTTATACAACAGTTTTCACTCAAGTGTCTCTGCTTCCTTTTACCCTTCTACCTCTACCACTATGGCATGTGTCCTTTTATTCCTAATGCCTAATACAGTTCCTGGCACCTAAAAGACTCTCAGTAAATACCTCTTGAATAAACAAGTCACTGTGAATGCCCCTGGACACTTTTCATAACTTAACCTGCACAAATGACTTTTCAACAGCATAGCAATTACTTAAGTATTTCCTCCACTGTTTCTTCTATCTTAACTATTTCCTCCACCTGTTCTTTCCTGGGAGGAAGCAGCCTAGACAAGAAGCCAGAAAAGCTAGGGGTTTTATTTGTATTTTTTTATATGGTTGAACATTCTTTTTAACATTTTTTTATTCATTTAATTTTTTAAGTAAGCTCTACATCCAACATGGGTCTTGAACTCACAACCCTAAGATCAAGAGTCATGTATGTGCTCTACTGACTGAGCCAGTTAAGTGCCCCCCCCAAAAAAAGCTAGGTTTTTTAATCTAGCCCTGCCACTCAATAGCCCTGTCATAACTCCAGGAGGGTTATGACTCTATTTTCTCATTTGTATACAGAGGATAATAGCACCTGCCCTTTAGGTTACTGTGAGGTAAGTGGTTTAAGCCTTATAATGTAGTATTCTGCACAAAAGTAGGTGCTCAATAAGTGACAGCTACCATTTATTCTAAGGCTTACCTCCTATCTCTCTGGTCCTATCATCTTAGTCTATTTCCAGGCTTCTCTTCCTCCTTAACTGGCTAATTCCTACTCATCCCTTAAGACTCAGTTCAGATGTGACCTGCTCCTGGAAACACATCTCAACATTTCAAAATCTGGGTTAAATGACCCATCTATGCACTATGATGTTACAGATAAGGAGACAACCTCTCCTAATCTCTATCAGAGAATTTATCAAAATCTATTGTAATTTTTAACCTGTCTCCCTCCCCACCACTCCCTAACCAGATTACAAAATAGACACTTCTCAAAGATTGTGTATATCCATTATCATATCTGGGTCTCCAATCCACAAAACAGGACGATGTCTGACAGAGAAACACAAAAGTGTTTTGGAATATTTAATGGACCAATACCTTATAGATTACATTAGATTGTAATTTTTAATTTACTTTCAAACATTAATGTTTACATCCATAAAGGAGAGCAGGTGCTATCCATCAGACCAGCCTGGTAAGTGACTGTCAGGGATAACTGAAGTTTTCAAAAGGTAAAAACCTTTAACAACCAAAGGATTACATAAAGTTGCAAATATAGGGGTGCCTGGCTGCCTCGTACAGAATGTGACTCTTAACCTCAGGATCATGTGTTTGAGCTCCATGTTGGATGTAAATATTACTTAAAAAATAAAGGTGCAAGTCTAGAGAACTAAAGGCAGTTTTAGACTGTCTGCATCTCAGAGATTACTGTAGTCTATTACCATCACAGTGCAGTGAAGAAGATCAGGAAATGAGAAGACACTGAACAGGAACCCTAACCTCACAGTAACCTAAAGGACTGCTGGAGAGTTTACAACTGATTTCAGGACAAGATGTTACCGTATGGTTTACTACGCTCTGGAAAAGGGCAGCACATACCTTGATTTCAGAGATACCAATACTCCAACACAAATTACAAAATAATTTAAAAGTCAAACAAATGAATTCTGGACTACTCCAATGTAATTATGTAAGCCACTGATCCCTTTGCAGTTGACAATATTTGTAAGTAATAAAAACTCATGTGTAAGTGCTAAGTACTCTTGCAAAAAAAACCAGGAGAACAGTTCAAATGTTTCACTTATAGAAGACTCTATTATAGTTGGTATCTCATTTCATAACTAATCACCTTTTCATCATTCAGGAAACAAGAAACACTGTCACTACAAGAAGGGATGAAAATTATTCCATTGAATTAAATGTAAAATGTGCCTATATAGAGACAACTTCTGGCATTTAAAGTAAAAACTTACAAGAACCCAGAACAATTCAGTATTTACATTAGTAGTAAATTAAATGTTTAAATAAATGTTGTTTACATTTAAAATCAAAGTTTTACAGGAAATCATGTAGAACATTACTCTTAAAAGGCCCATAAAACTGGTACAACTAAATTATCTAAAATAGTAGCAATCCATCTTTTGGTAGCCTATCACTTGATGGTGACTGTTCTTTCTCCAGAACTTTTCCTAATGACTTTTTGGAATATGGCGTAAATGTGAAATTTGCTCTACCAGTAGAATATTTTCATGATCTTCATGCCAGGGGACACCATAAGCTACAAGACTTGAATGAAGTCATTTATTACAAGAATTCATAACAAAAGCTAGTCTTAATGGAAGAAGGGAAAAGATACCAATTTTTGTTTTGGTTTGGTTTTAAATATCAACCAAAGGACTATTTCCCAGGCTCTTTGGTTTGCCCTCAATAACAAGGATAGCAAATATATCTGGAATAACATGACCAATTCCATCTGACATATATTCTTAAAGTGTTTTCAAAAGACTTGCAAATCAGAAATAACCTTCCTAGGATAAAGTTGCTGTTAAGTTTAAAATATGTATGGTACTATAAGCCATAATCAAAAGTCTACCCAGTAACAAAGATCTGCCACAAAGTGGCTATAAATTTTGTGGAGAGAATGAAGACTGCCAACCAGGAACTTGCAAAGGAGTGCTATGTTCTCCCAAAAACCATTCTGTAAATAGTTGCCTGTGTGGTATCACAGAAAACCAAAATTAGTCTAATCTAGAATAACTCTGTAGATCCAATAGGCTAACTTAATAATTATTCATCACACATTCACTAAAAAAAATAACAACAAAGACACTGCTCAGGGATCTCTGGGTGGCGCAGCGGTTTGGCGCCTGCCTTTGGCCCAGGGCATGATCCCGGAGACCGGGGATCGAATCCCACGTCGGGCTCCCAGTGCATGGAGCCTGCTTCTCCCTCTGCCTGTGTCTCTGCCTCTCTCTCTCTGTGACTATCATAAATTAAAAAAAAAAAAAAAAAAAAAAAAAAAGACACTGCTCAAAAAGACTGTCAATCCAGTAAAGCAAAACTGACAGGTAAACAAATAGGCAACACTAAAATGTTTCAGATGCTATGATAGAAGAACACACAGAGTTCAGTGCTCAATTCCATTCTGCCTGGGGAAGTAGAGGGTGATTAGAAAAGGCTTTACAGAAGAGATGCTTGAGATGCCTTTGGAAAAATAGAGGTTCCCTAGGTAAATGTGGAAGGTATCCAGGAGAAAGTAAGATAAATCCTGACACTTACTGGACTGCAATTACTTCTGCCTGGATAGAGATTTTTTTTGTTTTGTTTTTGGGGGGTTTTGTTTTGTTTTCTGGACAGAGTTTAAATCACTGAGCAGGAAAAGGAGAAGGCTGTGTGTGGTGTGTATATATGTATCCAAAAAATTTTTTTAACCCAGAGTTAGAAACCAGATTGTATACAATGTCAAGAATCTGAAATTCTAGCTCTGAGCCATGTAATCCTCCGGTAAGATCTGAGTTTTCAAAAAATCACCAAGTTATTCTGTGCATCAAAAGGTATAATCAACACAGTGAATAGGCAACCTCTAGAATGGGAGAAAATGTCTGCAAATCATATACCTGATAAGGGGTTAACATCCAAAAACACAAAACTGTTACAATTCAACAACAACAACAAAAAAAACAAAAAACCTGATTCAAAAACTGGCACAGGACCTAAACAGATATTTCTTCAAAGAAGAAATACAGATGACCAACAAGTACATGAAAAGTCATGTACTTTATATTTAAATACATAATTTAAATAATTTAAACAAATTAATACATATATTTATATTTAAAGTCAACATTACCAACCATCAGGGAAATGAAAATCAAAACCACACTGAGATACCAGTAACAGGTTGGCTATTATTTAAAAGAAGACAACAACAACAACAAGAGGAGGAAGAGGAGGAGGAGGGGGAGGAAAAATGTTGACAAGGATGTACAAAAAATGGAATCCTTATGCATCACTGGACAGAAATGGTACAGCTGCTATGGAAAACAGTTTGGTAGTTCCTCAAAAAATTTAAAATATGATTCAGTAATTCCTTATTTGTATATATACTCTAAAGAACTAAAAGCAGAATCTCTAAGAGATGTTTGCACACCCACGTTCAGAGGAGCATTATTTACAACAGTCAAAGGATAGGAGCAACCCAAGTATCCATCAATATATGAATCAATAAACAAAATATGATATATATATATAGACATATACACACACAATGGTCTTTAAAAGGAAGGAAATTCTGACACATACTATGACATGGATGAACTTAGAGGGCATGATGCTAAGTGAAATAAGCCATAAAAAGAACAATGCTGTAGGATTCCTATGAGGTATCTAGAGTAGTCAAAGTGATAGAAAGTAGAATAGTGGTTGCCAGAGTCAGGAGAGAGGGAAAAAGTTTCTGTTCTGTAAGATTAAAAAAAAAAATTCCAGAGACTGAATATACAACAATGTAACATGAGCTGTACATTTAAAGATGGTTAAGATGGGGGATAAGTGCAATAGGTGATGGGGAACAGAGAGTATGTATATTTATGATGAATAATGAGTAATGTAACTAATGTAACACCTGAAACTAATATAGACTGTATGTTAACTATATTGGAAATAAAATAAAAAATGTAATAAAATTTAATAATTTTAAAATAAAAATTAAAAATGGTTAAGATTGTAAATATTATGTGTATTTTACTAAAACTGAACAAAACTTTCAAAGATATAGTCTACATAAGCAAAAAAAAATTAAAAGATGCATATTATTAAGCCTGCATACTTCTTAATGTTCTAATAAACTTTAGGTAAGCTTCAAAATCAATCATTTATCAAATGTTTAAAATCCTCTTCCAAAAATATAAAGTTACAGGTCTAAAATATTGCAGGAAGGAAAGACAATTTCCTATCTAATTCTCACAGCTGGTTCTAAACCGTCAATTAGTATTCCCAAACCACCTCTAAATTACCCTCAAACAGTTTATGCCCTATTGCAAGCTGCATCTTGGAGAACATTTCTCAGTAACATGACTGAAAAGGATATTGTTAAAGAACTTTTTATACTTGTGTGAGGGCTGAGAAACTCAAAAGGGATAGGTCATTCTTGTATTTTACCAGAAATATTTTTTTTTAACTCCATGACATTATCAATAAACACAAAGAAGACAATGTTCTACCCTCATCATACAACAATGGCAGGTCATAAGTCAATAGGATTTATACCAAAAAATAAACTTATTTTCAAAAGCTACCTTGAACATATGCCCTGACACCCTAAAATTTTATGAGTATTTCTACTCTTATTGGCTACTTCTGAAGACTTGAAATCTAGATAGGACTCTGCAATTAACTCCAGTTGTAACCTTCATTAAGCCACTCAATTGTCTAGAACCTTCACTTTTTCACTTATAAAAATGAAAAAGTCACAGGGTGCCTGGGTGGCTCAGTGCTTAAGCCTCTGCCTTCGGCTCAGGTCATGATCCCAGGGTCCTGGGATAGAACCCTGTTTTGGGTTCCCTGCTCAGTGGGAGTCCGCTTCTCCCTCTGCCACTCCCCCTGCTCATGTTTGCTCTCTCTCGCTCTTTCTCTCTTTCAAATAAATAAAATCTTTAAAAAAGAAAAAGCCAGATGAGGTAATTCACAACCTTCTATGATGACATAGTTTACCTTAAACTTATTCACATCTGAAACTATGAACCCTCTCCTATGTCACTGAAAAGTCCTTTCCGGGCTTCTATCTTCTTCACTTATTTCCACATTGCTCATTACCATGATGTTACTCTTCATAGATTGTTTTTCTTTAAAAACCTTCAATGATTCTCTGTTGCCTTTAGTAGCAATCAATAACTTTTCACAGCAGTCACACATTTTTGTTTTAGAAATTTTTCTGCAACATTTGACTGTATTACAAGTTTAGAAAAATTAATGTTTTGAAGAAGTTTCTGGTCAAAGGGTATAAACTTTCAGTCATGAGTAAGTTCTGGGGATCTAATGTACAGCATGATGTCTATAGTTAATAATATTGTGTTGTATACTTGAAATTTCCTAAGAGAGTAGATCTTAAGTGTTCTCACCATGAAAAAAAAAACTATATGAGGTGATGGATGTATTAATTAACTGATTAAATTAAATTTCGCAATTTATACATGTATCAAACCACATTATACTCCTTAAATATATACAATGTTTATCAATTATACCTCAATAAAGTTGGAAAATAAATAGAATATCATTAAAAAACAAAAGACAAGGACAGGGGTGCCTAGCTGGCTCAGTCAGTAGAGCATGTGACTCTTGATCTAGGGGTCATGAGTTCAAGCCTCACAATGGGCAAAGAGGTTACTTAAAAAGAAAATTTCCTATATAATAAAAAAGCAGTTTCTTATAAGATACTAGTATCTAAAGAGTCTAACAACAGTCTTATCATTTGCAGTGGTATTTTTCTATACATTACTTAATGAGTATATTAAGAGCCACCCTTACCCACAACATTAACCACTCTATGTAGGAATGGAAGAACAAAGGAGTTGGGCTTCCCAGGGAGGCGGCTGTGGTTTGTTGGAGAGTGAGTGTTATAATAGAAGTTAGAAGGAGCAACCTGACTTTCTAGAAACCTTATAATGAAACTCCTCCCTCCCACTCCTTCACCCCCACCCTAAAAAGACGACTTTCTTTTACAACTCTAAACAAAGAGAATTTCACTCATTCAGACTGGGTCCCTGGGTTTTACCTTACTCCTAAAAAAGGCACACCTCCACCATACAGTGCCAACAATGTATACATCATTCTCAAATCTTCACAACTTGAATTAATTATCCACTGGAAGCCTCAAGTCCTTAGCCTCCTGTCTACAAAAAGTAAGTATTTATTAGGATGATTCATTTGAGAAACAAAGCACAGAGCTACTACGATGACCAAATGAGTTAATGTGACAAAGTACTTTATAGCCCTTTATAAGTAAGAAATTATTATGAGCCTATAGCTACAAAGTACATATTTTAGAAACTGTTGGGAGACCAGGTATAAAACGCCTTGAGATTTAAAAAAAAAGTTTCACCAAGTTTCAGAATCTTAGACATGTAGTGCAGAATTACTTCAACAAAGGGGATCCCTGGGTGGCTCAGCGGTTTAGTGCCTGCCTTTAGCCCAGGGTGTGATTCTGGAGTCCCGGGATCGAGTCCCACATCAGGCTCCCTGCATGGAGCCTGTGTCTCCCTCTGCCTGTGTCTCTGCCTCTCGCTCTGTGTCTCTCTCGGGCTGCCCAATATATCTTCTTAATTGGAGATAATAAAGATTACCTACTGATAGCTTGTTTAAAAAAAAAAAAGCAAATCTGTGAGGAAAAAATAATACACAATACATGTTTGTACTTATCATAATGTGTTTATATATCCCTCTAAAACATAGGAACAATGATCAATTATCAATATTTCATATCCACTCTTCAAATGTTTTTGTGTACTTTTAAGATAAAATATTTGAAGCCACAGGCAGATTTAATGAAAGCCATACACAATAAACACTAAGAATCCCAAAACAAGGAAGACACAGGCTTTGTCCTCAGAAACTATGAAAAATACACACTTGTAAACAAATAATTGTATCACAATTATGATCATTTTATCATGGTTGTGACGAGACAATAATAGAAGAATCTCCTATGTAAATCATACACAAAACTAAACTCAAAATGTATCAAAGACCTAAATGTAAGAACTAAAACCATAAAACTATTAGAAAAAAAACAGGAGTAAACTTTTGTGACCTTGAGTTAAGCTTCTTAGATAGGACACCAAAAGCACAAACAACAACAGAAAAAAATAAACTGGGTTTCACCAAAATTTAAAGTTATTGTACTCCAAAGTATACCATCAAAAAGGTGATGGACAACTCATAGAATGAGAGAAAATATTTGGAAATCATACGTCTGACAAGGGACTTATGTCCAGAATATATAAAGAACCCTTATAACTCAACAACAGACAAGCCAACTGAAACAGGAAAAGAATCTGAAAAGATATTCCTTCAAAGAAGATATACAAATGGCCAATAAGCACATGAAACAACGTTCAACATCATGTTTATTTAGAAAAATACAAATCAAATCCACAGTGAGAGACCACTTCACACTTACTAGGACAGCTATAATCACAAAGACAGACAATAACATGTGTTGGTGAGGATGTGAAAAATTGAATCCTTATAGACTACTGGTGGGATTTTAAATGATGTAGCCTCTCTGAAAAAGTTCCTCAAAATATTAAACCCAGTTATCATATGACCCAGTAATTCCACTCCTAGATATAAATCTCCAAAACAAAAAGTATGTACCCATACAAAAACTTCTACATAAATGTCCATAACAGATGTCCAT
This sequence comes from Canis lupus familiaris, assembly GCF_011100685.1. Lineage (NCBI taxonomy): Eukaryota > Metazoa > Chordata > Mammalia > Carnivora > Canidae > Canis > Canis lupus. The sequence goes on from NC_049225.1 coordinate 72,190,148, forward strand.
CAACTAATGAATGCATTAAAAAAATGTGGTATGTCACACAATGGAATATTGTATGACAATATTGGGAATAAAAAAGAATGAAGTACTTCATATATTCTATAACATGGATGAACCTTGAAAACATTATGCTATGTGAAAGAAATCAATATAAAGAACATTTATTTTATTACTTCAGTGATATTAAATGTCCAGAACAAACAAATGCACAGAGACAGAAAGTAGATTAGTGATTGCCAGGAGTTGGGGGTAGGGTAGTGAGGAGAAAACAGGAAGTTAAAGAGTGCAATATTTTTGGGGGGAGGAGGAAAATGTCATAAAATTAGGTGGTTGCACAACTCTGTGATTATACTAACACTCACTGAATTATATACCTGAAAATTGTGAATTTTAGCACATACAAATTATATCTCAATAAAGCTGTTAAGATATAAAATAACAGAGGAATATAACAAAGAAGTAGCATAAAGAAGGAGGTATTCAATTCTATTTTTGTGGATCAATGACCTTTTCACAAAGAGAAAAGCTGGATCCTTAAAACTGAAAAAGTTCTTCCCTGATGAAGGAGTCAGGTATGTCACAATGCACCTTACAAGGGTCCATGCTTACACAGCTTAACAAGCGAATGGAGTTGTACTTGGTGTTGCCTATCATCCAGGGAGAAGGAAGAGCATATTGGAATGCATGAGTTAGTCATATTCAAAGACTGTTCGTAGTTTATATGGATGGGGCATGAGGCAAGTTTAAGAGAGAGGCAAGAGGTGACTTGCAAAGCAGGATGGGTTACAACCAGAGATAAAGGAGAGAGTAATGGTTAAGCACACGGATTCTAGAGCAGATTCCCTAGATTCAAAAGCTAGCTCCAACATTTACTACTGAGTGGCCTTGGGAAAGTTACTTAGCATCTCTGAGTATCAGTTTTCTTATCTGTCAACAGAGGATAACAGTACCAGGAGGATTAAAGGAGCTATTTCACCTTCAGTGCTTAAGACAATGCTGTACAAAGGAAGTATCCACTGTCAATAATATTATCTGGTTCTAGATCTGAGCATCTGCTTATTTCTTTATCATAAATCAAACAAAAGGAGACTGCAGAGGCAGAAAATTGTGGCTTAACAGTGAATTCCTGGTTTGCTGGAGATCCCTTTTATGACTGTAAAAAAAAAAAAAGAAAAAAGAAAAAAAAAGAAAAATCAGGCCTGTGCCACTAACTTCTTCATTAAAAACAAAACAAAACAAAACAAAAAAACCACTTAATTCTCATTTATACTCTGCAAGGCTCTTGGGATGCAAAACTGAATTAAAACTCCCTAATTGTGATCCATATCAGTAGTGAAATGGCAACATTACCAACCAACAGCTGCCTGGTAGACTATGTGAATCAACTTGGTGGTCTTGGTCTTATTTCAAATTCACAATTAGCTGCACTTCTAGCACTCAGCACAAATAGTATGAACAAAATGTCTTTCCAAATAAGGATCAAAGTCTATAGAAGAATAAAGAAAGTAAGCTCTGTTGGAGCTGCTTCAATATGTACTTACATGCCATTCTATTAATTTAGTACTTAAAAATATAAAATTTATTCAAATGCAAACTTGACAATCATGGTAACAGGAAAGTACCTAATTCCACTAAAGGACAAATTATGTCAATTGGGGTAAATATTCATGATTTTCTAGAAATTCATTATTATAATGGCACTTTTTAAAATTGTAAGATTAAAGCATTGAGAAATCTTTCTCAAAACTGACACATGGAGATCTCCCACTTTTACTCATGTAAACAGAAAGGGTGAAAGATCAAGGGAGCTGCTGTATTTTCAAATATTGTGTCTATACCTACTAAACTGACAAAATGATATATATTTTCTATAACTGTCTTCTTGAACATTTAGAGGAATGTAAAAAGTAATTACATAACCCTCATCCTTAAGAATACTTATAGTTGGGAAGGCAGAAGAAAAAAATGAAAGCTGTAAGTAAAGCAACCCAAAGCAAAATTTTTAAGCTGAGTAGGGCAGTGGATGGAACATGTGACTCTTGATGTTGGGGTTAAGTTTGAGCCTCACACTGGATATAGAGATTACTTAAAAATAGTATCTTTAAAAAATAAAATAATAAAATAACAAACTGAGGTAAGAAATAGGAGGAAATTACACTGAATTAAGTGTTAAAAAAAAATCTTTAAGGTAAAATGAAATATGAGTGAAACAGCCAAGAGGTGAGGCATACATAGGAAGATGTTAGGATCTGGAAAGAAAAGCGAAATGAAAACACAAGATAAAAAAGGAGGATTCCACATGGATAAATAACAAGTGAAGGACTCTGGAAGGGCAATTACAAGAGGCTTTTTTAAGGGCCAATTACAACAGTATTAATAGAACTATTAAGTGTGAATAATTCAACCTTCTGAACCTAGGATCAAAAAACATAAAGTGTCAAAAAAAATACCAGTGCTATGAGCAGAGAGAGAATGGGTTGGATGGGGGTGGGAGGGGTCATTTTTCAAACTAAAATTTATGATAGTACAACATGGCATCAAAGACTCTATAGGACTGACTTTGGCAAGGATTACTAAGAGGATTCTTTTTGCAAAAAAATATTCAAGGCCTTCATCAATTTTCTCAAAGGCTCTTAATCCTATGATATTCCAATCATTTATCACCCTTGTCAATTTTCCTTTTTTTCACTTAAGAACTGGTATAACTAAATCCTCATTTGACAATGGCTTTGGATAGAGCAAAGGACGTCCTTAACATCACTTCCACAGAGTTAATGACAATTTATATCTGCAAGGTTTGCAATTTACTGTACAGTATATACATGATAATGACAAAAATTTAGCAAAGTAAATATACCTACATGTTAAAACAACTTGTAGTTAAGACTAAAATCAGTCAGATAAAAAGTACCCTCCTGCCTTACTCACTGCAGTTAAATTACGCTTTTATTATTTGCATAAACCAGTCTGTCTTTAGGGGCACCTAGGTGGCTTAGTCAGCTATGCATCCAACTTTTGATTTTGGCTCAGGTCATGATCTCAGGGTGGTACGATGGAACCTGGCATTGGGCTCTGCAGGGAGTCAGCTTGAGATTCTTTCCCTGCAACCCTGCACATGTGCACACGTGCACACTTTCTCTTTCAAACAAATCTTAAAAAAAAAAAAAAAAAAAACTAGTCATCTTCATCACTACACACTATCTACAACAAATAAAGAAAATGGTTCATGCTACCAGTGTCATTCACATTACAATTACACAAAATATCTGTTGGGGGGTGAAAAGCCACTGCTCAAAGGCAGAAAGGACATACACTAGTGATTCTTCCTGCCAGCCACCTGAGAAGGTACAAAAGCCTACCTGGCAATGGGAGTTTAAGAAAGACTGCAGCCTTGTAACAAAGGAATCATGGCAAGACTATCCTGAAAATGTAGGGCTGAGTATTGACTCCTGAGCTTCTAAATGATAACTGTGACTGTATTAGAAGCTAGCTTTGATTCAATGAAATATTTAGGGGGCAAGAAAGTAACTTTGACCACAGCTAAGGACTGGCTTTCACTGAACAAATATTCCTTGAGCATCTACTATGTCTCAGGTACCAGTCAAGCCAATGGGGATACAATAAAAGAGATAATATAACTGCCCTCATGGAACTTGTATTACTGTGAGGAGAAAGACAGCAAGTCAGTAAGTAGCAAAACAAACAAAAAGTGTCAAATAACAATAACTACCATAAAGCAATGTCAGAAAAAGCAGTGGAGTAGAGTGGAGGTACTTATACAAGGTGGTCAAAGAGGTAACACCTGCACAAAGATCCACATGAAATGAGGGAATCCCGTAAAGCTCTGAAAGCTACTTGTATAGGAGAGAGTAAACAGAAAGGCTCTGTAAGGGAAGAAGCATAGATGGTAAAAGAAAAGCAGAAAGGTCACCGTGGGTAGAGAAGAGTGAGCAAGACAGGAGTGAAAAGGGATGAAGTCAGAAAGATGTAAGGAAGCCAAGTCATGCAGGCCTTAGAGGTCAAGGCAGGGAACTTGGATTTCTCCATCATGACAGAAGAAACTGGAGGGTTTACTGACAGGAAAGTGACAAGGGAAGTAGGGAAGTGGTAAGATCTGATATGTGTTTTTAAAAGTTTAGATTACTAAACTTTATTATTTGACTTTATAGGCTTAAGTCTTAAATTCTAAAGAGGCTATCCTTAATATTCCTGCCATTAAGCCTTATTATATAGTTACTGACCTAAAAAGCTTAAAAAGCTTAAAGAAGAAAAAAAAAGCTTAAAGATACCCAAAAAAAAAAAACCTGTAAATATATATACTGTCAAATCACAAAATAGTTTTTCTGCATTTTTAAAAAATAATTATTCCAGCATTAATGTCAACCTAAACCTCACTTGTTCCAATTTGTAGAAGACACTGTTCATAGAGTCTTTTTTTCCTTCCACTATAGACAGTAGACAGTTGAATAAAATGGATTTTTGCCAAAAGTCAAAATGTCTCTATTGCCCCCTAGTGCCCATCTAAAGAATGAAGACCTTCACATATTCGCAGCTTGGACAGAAAGCAACACACTCACTCTATTTCGGAATAGAGCTTCTAGCAACCTCTGCTGACAGAATCTTGCAGGTGTAATTAAATTGCTCTGTTTTAAGGAACATTAATTGCCTCTGAAGTTAAAATCATTAAGCTTCTTCACACTGTTTTTTTTTTAAGACTTTTCTTCCCAGTAAGCTGCAATTAAACTAGAATTGGTCATTAATCAAATATTGGTAATGATGATGAAAACAATAAAGCCCAGTAATTCTGAGTGCTTAGTATGTGTCAATCCCTATCTTCAGTGTTTACTTAAATCATCTCATTATCAATTTCTGAGAACTGAAAGAGAATTTTTACCTACTTCTAGTTCTTCAACATTTCCCTCCCTATGCATGAAAAGAGACTGACTGCTACAGGTGGCTGGCAATGACCAAGGCCAGGGGATGAGAAGCCTCAGACCAGAAGTCAGAGAAGCACAGTGGTTGCCCAAACTTGGACTCTTCACCACAGAACGTGCCAGCCAGGGAGTCAGAGAAAGTTCATGGAAAACAGGTGCTCATAACTAAAAAGTCACTGTTAACAGCTAGCCTTTAGCTACAGTGATAAAAAAAAAAAAGCAACTTTACATTTTCTGCAGTAAGAGGATAAGAGGATAGCAAGGCTAATAAAAATCCTCAATAATTCCAAAGTCTCTACTTAATTATAAGTTATAACCTTTTTTACATTAAAAAAAATCAGCATCAGGCACAAAAGATACAATTTAAAAATTACTTTTTACTCTTTTCTCTGACCCTAATTTGAATTTTTGTTCATTAAACTAAAAAAAAATAATAAATCTTAAAGAACTAAAAAATAATAATAATAAATCTTAAAATACTAAATATTTCTAATGAGTTAACAGTTGGTGTAGTTTAACAAAATTTAGTAATGGTTTGCATACTGTTTTTATTTGCATTCTATTTGAAGGAACAATTCCATTACCATCATAGGTAAGTAAAATGGAATAAAGGAAGAATATAAAAGCAAACTTGTCATCAAGAGAATTATGACATACAACATTAACATTTCCATTCCAGTGACCTCAACAATTAGTAATACTAGACCAACTACTAACCAGCACTGAAGTAAACTACATATAAAAAACAACAGAATTAATCATAACCTGGTGGTGCAGCTTTTAATGTATCTCCTAATTATGTTCTCTCATAATTTCCCTTCCAATTATACTGTTATCAAAAACTCATTCTTCCAAAGTTTTGTGACTAGGGACACCCAGGTGGCTCAGTGGTTGAGCCTCTGCCTTTGCCTCAGGTCGTGATTCCGGGGTTACGGGACTGAGTCCCCACATCAGGCTCCTCTGCAGGGAGCCTGCTTCTCCCTCTGCCTGTGTCTCTCTGCCTCTCTCTCTAGGTCTCTCATGAATAAATAAAATATTTAAAAATAAATAAACAAGTAACAAAAATTTGTGACTAGAAGGAAGCACAAAAACTATTTGGGTGATAGAAATGTCCTATATCTTGTTTTGGATGGTGCCTAAACACAAAATATGCAATTACCAACATCCACCAAATTGAACCTTTAAGATCTGTGTACATTATTATATATAATTTACACCTCAATAAAAACAACTACACTTCCTTTTTGTTTTGTCAGACCTTTTTAAGAATAGAAAACTATAACTTCTTCTGCCTCATTTGACAGGTAGGTTGATAGGTAGTTATAGTCTATATTAAAATAATTATCTTTTGACTCACAGCAGCTCCTATAATTATTAAACTATTATGTAACTAAAATGTAAACTCAGATCAATCAATCAACAAATAAATAAGTTATAAACTTAGAACAAGGCAAACATAATGGTTCTTCCAGACATAGGTATCTTTATACATTTCTATACTTATATATCCTCTGTTCACCCCTCTATCCTCACTTCCATTTTTTATGTAAAAACCAAGGATTGTTACATCACAAAGAGAGAACATCTTCAAATGTCATAAAACGAAATGTTCAATTATAAAAACAAAATACACTCAATTCCACTTGATAAACATTTACTCTGTATGTACTATATATACTACAGCAGAGGTTTTAAGAGTTTTTTAAAATTTCTGAACCATTTATATGGAAGTCCCTAAACTTGGTATCATTACATATGATTGCAAAGTGGAGGCAAAGGAGTTAAGCACACAAATAATGATTTAACAAGGAAAACAGTTTGTGTTTGCTATAGAAGGCAGAAAGCCTTTCCAAGTCTGGGAAGTAAAACATGCAGTTGGCATGTGGAGAGGCTGTTTGGAGGAAGTCACATTTGAAATGGTTCCTAAAGGCTAAACAGAATTTTAACAAGCAGAAACTGGAGGAATGTGAAAGAAGCATTAAAGTTTTGACGAGCACCAACTCAAAACTTTGTTGGGGAGAATTCATAAGCAAACAGGAATTGGTGGGGTCTGATACATTTATAAATCAGACCTTCCATATATTAGCCTATACTGATGAAAAATTAGATATGTCCTTAAAATATATATCCTAAATTACTGCTACAACCAATGGTAAATGGGAACTGAATCATATGTCAGTTGTGGAAAATAATAAAAGAGCGAGAAGGAGGTAAAACTCCTCTTAAAAAATTATAATCATAAACACAATTGAGGAGGGACACCTGGGTGGTTCAGTCGGTTAAGTGTCTGCCTTTGGCTCAGGTCATGATCCCAAGGTCCTGGGATACAGCCCTACATCGGGCTCACTGCTCAGTGGAGTCGGCTTCTTCCTCTCCCTTTGCCCCTTCCCCTGCTGATGGTCTCTCTCTTTCTCTCAAATAAATAATTAAAATTTTAAGAAACACACACACATTCAATTGAGGAAACTGCTGATTTTTACAGGTATAACTTGCTTCACTACAGAGGCATATTTCCCTAAATTGAAGAATGTAAAATACACTTCTCTAGAATGGTATTTGCTGGGGGAAGATGGTAGAGAAAAAGTGGAGCTGTTGTTTAATGGATGTAGTTTCAGTTTTGCCAGATGAAAAGCTCTAGTGATCTGCTGCACAACAATCTGTTGCACAACTGGATACAGTTCACATTACTATACACACTTAAAAGTGATTAAGATGGTAAATTTTATGTTACATGTATTTAACCACAGTAAAGAAAAAAATAAGATTTGAAAATAAACAACTCATGCTTAAGGTTGAAAAAAATAAAATTTAGGGGCACCCAAGTGGCTCAGTCAGTTAAGGTCTGCCTTTAGCTTGGCTCATGATCCCAAGAGCCTGGGATCTGGGCCCAAATTGGGCTCTCTGCTCAGTGGGAAGCCTGCTTCTCCTTCCCCTCTGCTTGCTGCTCCCCCTGTTTGTGAGCACTCTCTCCATCAAATAAATATCTTTTTAAAAAATAAAATTTAAAAATTTAAAATAATGAATTTAAAAATAAAATGTACTTTCTCTGTTAAGGAATCCTTCTATAAAATCCAAGGTGATTCCCTCTCCAAAGAGCCTCCTCGATGGAAGTGATGTATTTATGAGCCAAGGAATGCCAAGGATTGCCAGCAACCACAAGACGTTAGGGGAGAAACATGGAACAGATTCTCCCTTAGAGCCTCTGGGAGGAACCAACCCTACTGACACCTTGATATTGGACTCCTGGCTTCCAGAATGTGAGAGAATAAATTTCTGTTGTTCTAAGCCAAAAAAAAAAAAAAAAAAAGAGCCTCCTCATGCCACTCTTCAGGAAAGTAGCATTTGGAATATCTAATACCTTAGGTAGTTGAGGGAGGAGGGATTTTTGCATTCTTTGTGTTCCTTTGGCTGCCTACACACATACTTCAATCTCTTCTGGATTGTGTCCTTTTCTCATTGACATGCTGAAGCTGTCCTCTCTCTTGATCTATGCCAGAGCACTGATGTGCAGCAGGCTTATTTAGTCATCAACTATGACCTTCTCACCAAGAGGGAAAACTGTATCTACAGAATCAGTCATGGTACGCAATTTGGTGTAAAGGGTATGGCTATTAACATGGTGACAGAAGAGGACAAGATGACTCTTCAAGACATCAAGACCTTCTACAACACCTCCAGTGAGGAGATGCTCCTCACTGTTGCTGACCTCATCTGAGGGGCTGTCCTCCTACCTAGCCCTACTCAGCGTTCAGACCATGGGGGGCTAAGGAGGAGCAGAAAGGAGAAAGCAAAGGAGCCAAAGGATGGACATCTTGTCATTTTTTTCCACCTTTTCATAAATGTCACTTTTTGAGGCAAATATATATATTTTTTATATATGCATATATATATAAACACGTATATATATATGTTTTTAAAATATTTTTTAAAATAAAAAAGGAAATTGTTCTGTAGTTTTAAGTCCATTTCTATACCTCCATTTCCCTTCTGAGTATTTTTTTTAGTTATTTTTAAAGATTATTTATTTATTTGAGGGGGGGGGGCAGAGGGAGAAGCAGGCTCCATGCAGGGTGCCTGACGTGGGACTCGATCCCAGGTCTCCAGGATCTCGCCCTGGGCGGAAGGCAGCGCTAAACCGCTGGGCCACTAAAGCTGCCCCCCTTATGAGTATTTTGATGATTCTCTGTATAACTGAACCTGACAAATATATAGTTGAACTTGACTATATCTTAGGGCTTGACCTAGGGCTAGTTTTATGAATTCTTTCTTTAATAAAATGAACCAAAAATACTGCAATTCATTCTGAAGAAAAAACAGTACCAAAACAGCAGGATATAACAGATACAAAAAAAAAAAAAAAATTCAAATGAAATTCACGCATGCTAATATAGTAACCAAATCCTAACAGTTTAAAGATTGCATTAGTATCTATAAATTTTACATGGTTTGCTCCTTTGGAGAAAAGTAGCGATAATACATTTACAATGAGCAAAATAAAATCAAGTAGAGTCTAAGTCATACAATAGGAAAGGACTAGTGACAAGGGCTAAAAACTTTCTAAAAAAGTAAATAATTTGCCATTACTAATACCAAAAGCACCGAACACTGAATATAAATTTATGTTCACCACAGAGGTGCTAACTGGCTTCCCCATCTCTGCATCATCCATCGTTTCTGATGGAAGCACTGAATTTTAGCTACAATCCTGGCTTCCTAAAGTAAATGCTATATTTCTCATATAAAAGTTCAAAATCAGTAGCCTTCTTTATCCCTTCTGCATTCCTCCTGATAAAAATGCAAAAATCATAGCTACAGTTTGACCACACATCTTGAAACCCACATACTAAGGATGGTAGAACAAAAGGACAGAAGCAAGCTAATCTGTGGTGCCCTGAACCTACAAGCTTGTTCTGGTCCATTTAACTACTGATTGCATTTATGTGAGATAGAAAGAAACGACCTCTATGCTATTTTCCATTTTTTCAGCATCAGCCAAATTACATAATACAGTAGTCCTCCCTTCACCATAGTTTCACTTTCCATTTTCATTACCCACTTCGTCGTGGTCAGAAGGTCAACTGTAGCCTAACACACTTTAGCATCAATGCCTATGTCATTCTCTTCACTTCATCTCATCACATAGTATTTTATCATCTCACATCAGCACAAGGTAAGTATTTTGATAGAGACCACATTCACATAATTCTTATTACATTATATTGTTATGATTGTTCTATTTTATCACATCCCAACTCCATGGCTTCCAAATAAGGGTGGTAGCACATAATGTTAAAAGCATAGACAGCCTGGGTTTAAACAGCAACTCTACCACTTAATAGCCAGATAAAGGAGCAAATAAGCAAACTGGGCAAATAATTTAAATTCTGTGCAAAAAAAGAAAAATATTTACTGATTTTTAGTGGTTCTTACTCAAATTCTTTTTTGGACTGAAAAGATTTATACTGTTCTTTACATTCAGACATATCTTTCACTAAGCTTACTCCTAATTTTTCACATTTTTCACTGTTGTTCATTTTTAATCCTTTAAACTGCATATAAAATTAAGTTAAAATAAAAATAAACTTACTAAAAATCTGTTACAAAAGTTTTGATTAGTTCTTTTTTATGTTAGGTAGTCACACTAAATACAACAATAATCTAACTTTTTTTCTAATATGCAATTCTGATTATTTTCACTTGTTTAATTGGCAAAAATGTCTAGAATAATAATGCAACAGTTACCATCTTTTATTCTAGGTTTTAAAGGGAATAGCTCTAGTGTTCCTTAATTATTTATAACACTGCTAGTAGGAAGCATGAGTGAATTATTTAGTGAGATATAAAAATTTCCTTTTAGTTTTTAGATGTTTTTATTTAGAAATATTTAGCAATAACATCAAAAAAATTTTTAACATCAAAAATTTTTAATTCACTTTTTGCTATATATTAAAATAGATGACCACAATGATAAATAAAAACAGGAACCATTCTAAGGGTTCAAAATCCATTCATTCATTCATTCATTCATTCAATGAATCATCTACACAATTCCAGTTGAATATTTTATTAGCCCATTTTACAGAGGAGGGAAGAAACACATAAGAGAGGTTAAGTAACGTGCCCAAAGTCACACAGCTTGAAAGTGAAAGCTCCATGTGGCCTAAAATCCATTCTCTTAAACACTACTCTATTGTTTCTCTGTATCTATAATTTACTTTTTATTGCCTGGATTACTATTATATTAGTCCAGTTAACAGTGGAAGCTGGGAAACAATCTTAAGTGGCTACTGCTGTTGGAGTGATATTGGATTCACTAAGATGGTAGTAATGGAGATGGAAAGGAATGATCTGGCTGGAAAGAGAGCTAAACAGACTTGTAATGAATTGCATGCGAGGCAGAAGGAAAAGAAAGTAACCAACAAAGGTGACAAGGTTTTGTGGCCTATCCATTAGCAAATACTTAGAACTCTGCTTCCTATGTTTTGTTAACTTTATGTTCCTTGCTTTTCTATTTTCCTTCATTCTTCCTAACTTATGCTTTCTTATAGTATTTCACTTCATTAAATCCTTTTAGGAACAAGGTAAGATAGGAATTTATTCAGAGTACTAAGATTTTTTTTTTTTAAGATTTTATTCATTTATTCATGAGGGAGAGAGAGAGGCAGAGACACAGGCAGAGGGAGAAGCAGTCTCCACGCAGGGAGCCCGACGTGGGACTCATTTCCTGGTCTTCAGGATCACACCCTGGGCTGATGGAGGCACTAAACCACTGAGCCACCGGGGCTGCCCAAGATTTATTTTATATTCATGTTCAATATCATTCTGTTTGGAATTTTTTTCTGTTCTAATTTTTTTTTCTTTTCTCTCTTTTTAAAAATTTTTATTTAAATTCTATTCAGTCAGGCACCTGGCTGGCTCAGTGGCTGAGCTTCTGCCTTCAGCTCAGGGAGTAATCCCAGGGTCCTGGGATCCAGTCCCCCACATCAGGCTCCCTGCATGGAGCTGCTTCTCCCTCTGCCTGTGTCTCTGCCTCTCTCTCTCTTTTTCTGTGTCTCTCATGAATAAATAAATAAAATCTATAAAAAAAAAAAAAATTCGGGCAGCCCCCGGTGGCTTTGCGGTTTAGCGCCACCTTCAACCTGGGGCGTGATCCTGGGGTCCTGGGATCGAGTCTCACATCAGACTCCCTGCATGGAGCCAGCTTCTCCCTCTGCCTGTGTCTGTGCCTCTCATGAATAAATAAATAAAATCTTTTATAATTAATTAATTAATTAAAAATTTTTAAGGATTCGATTTAGCTAACATATACTGTATTATTAGTTTCAGGGGTAGATTTTAATGATTCATCACTTGCAAATAACTTCAAGTGACCTCCTTAATGCCCAAATTCATTTTAGATTTTTTTAATTAGAAATGCCTTATCTGTTCCAATTTTTAAATTAAGATCTTAATTGCTTTACAATGAAGGAATGTTGACTGAATGTAACCCCATTATTTGTTTCTAATCACAGGTACAACTTCTGATCAATATGGAAACTAGAAAAGAATAGAAAAGTGTGAGGCAGAACAAAACAAAAATTCTCTTCATTCCCACAATCCAGAAACTAGCAATGTAAATACTTTTCTCCATGCATATGTTACCATTTAAATTTTTCAAATCATACTTCTGGTAGTTTTACAGCATTCCCTAGTGCTACTGAAAACTCTTATTAAACACGTTCAATAAAAAATAAATAAATAAATAAACATGTTCAATGACTGCACAGTATTTTATGATTTTATGACTATACAATTTACTTGTCCTTTCTCCAGTTACTACACATGTATTCACATTATTTACCATTATTCTAATATTTCACATACATTTATTATTTTGAAACATTTTTAGACATGAAAACTTTCTGACAAGAGAAAGCTTTGAGCAAGCTCAACATAACAAAACTTAACATTTTTTTGGACAAATTTTAAAATTTATTTATATTTTGCCTTTAAAAGCCAGAACAAATTTCACTTTATGGAAAGTCAGCTTATTAAAATACAAAAAGCGCACTTAAACAAGAAAGCCAGTTTCCTGGTACCACCAGTAATCTAGACATACTCTGATCAGTTCCCTCAAATGAAAGCAGAAGGTCCAATGCCCTCATCCACCATTCCCAGATAATGGTCCACAGAACACATTCTGAAAAGATTATAAATAGTACTGCAATAAACATCTTTGGGCATAAAGCTTTTTCCAAATTTTCTCAGAATCCCAGAAGTAATATTACTGAAATTAAAGGAAATAAGATTTTTAAGGCTCTCAATACTTAATAATATAGTTTCAATAATGAAAACAATTGTAAGAGCTACTGGCTCAATTCCTAGGCTATTTCCCTGTTCACAGTCCTTCACTGACCATGATTTAATAGGTATAATTCAAGATAAGCATAAAAATATTTAAAAATGGATATGATACAAAAGGCCAGGAGCTTACCATCTCTCTCATGTCTTTCCCAAAAGCAACTAACAGTAGCACATCTAAAGATATCAACCACCACATACTATGGAAGAAAGATTTTCTGCAAAATAATAATCAAAATGAATATTACTTCTAAGTTATTTGGGAGAAAGAATATTATAAGTCTTATATGAAAACTTCAAAGTGGCTTCACTGTCACTGAAAAACAAGGCAGCAATACCATATCCTTCCTTTTTGAGAAATGTTATTTTGTAAGCAATATTCCATGTCTTTAAATATCCATGATACATGATATAGATCATAACTTACAGAGTTACCGTAATATAGTTAACCTATTTAAGTAAGCAGCCACAGCAGATTGGGAAGAGGTGGTATGACAGGCGAACTGGGAAGATACTTACTTGTAGGGCCTTTTGTTACAATGCAGATTGCAGGTGTTGGGGCAGGGTCCACCCCAGTCCTACTGAATCCACTTCCAGATTACAAAGCCGAAGCATACATATTTTTTAATTGTATCACAGAGGATTCTTACATTCAGACTAAGAACCATTGGGTTAAAAAAAAAAGTTATTTTAAAAATATTTTTCCATTAATTTCAATAATACTTATTAAAATATTTAGCCAATCAAGTATGTGAACTTGGATGCTTTTCTACTAAGTAGAATGTCTAAAAAGCCATAGTGATTTGCAAGTTTCTGAGCAACAAAATAATCAAACTGTATTCAGGAATCCCCAGATGGAGTCCTGCCTGATGTGGTAGTTTATTTTCCCTCATTTAGGGAATGAGTACTATTACTTGCAATGTGGCTCGTGTTACAAATAGTTTAGCCTTGAAGCAGTGAGGAAAAGGGATTGAACAGAAGATCTGAAAGGCAGAGACAAGCTAAACGGCTTCAGCAAAAGTTTAAGTAGGAGAAAATAAAAGCTCAAGTTTAATCTTCAAAGTTGAATTTAGAACTTTGTTGGAGCTTAAATACGGACATGTTTCATGAGTCATGAGAAAGCTAGATCTGAAGTTCAAACAAGATAGACCAATGCTTCCAAGGGCTCTCAGTGAATAGAAGTCATGAGGACACTAGACCATCCTCACATCATACCAAAAATAGACTCAAAATGGATGAAGGACCTAAATGTAAGACAGGAATCCATCAAAATCCTAGAGAAGAACACAGGCAGCAACCTCTTTGACCTCAGCTGGAGCAACTTCTTGCTAGATACGTCTCCAAAGGCAATGAAAACAAAGGCAAAAATGAACTATTGGGACTTCATCAAGATAAAAAGCCTTTGCACAGCAAAGGAAACAGTGAACAAACCAAAAGGCAACTGGTAGAATGAGAGATTTTACAAATGACATATCAGATAAAGGGCTAATATCCAAAATCTATAAAGAACTTATCAGGGATCCCTGGGTGGCGCAGCGGTTTAGCGCCTGACTTTGGCCCAGGGCACGATCCTGGAGACCCGGGATCGAATCCCACGTCGGGCTCCCAGTACATGGAGCCTGCTTCTCCCTCTGCCTATGTCTCTGCCTCTCTCTCTCTCTCTCTCTCTGTGTGTGACTATCATAAATAAATAAAAATTGGGATCCCTGGGTGGCGCAGCGGTTTGGCGCCTGCCTTTGGCCCGGGGCGCGATCCTGGAGACCCGGGATCGAATCCCACGTCGGGCTCCCGGTGCATGGAGCCTGCTTCTCCCTCTGCCTGTGTCTCTGCCTCTCTCTCTCTCTGTGACTATCATAAATAAATAAAAATTTACAAAAAAAAATATAAATAAATAAAAAAAAAAAACATAAATAAATAAAAATTTAAAAAAAAAAAAAAGAACTTATCAAACTCAACACCCTTAAAACAAATAATCCAATCAAGGAATGGGCAGAAAATATGAACAGGTATTTCTCCAAAGACATAAAAATGGCCAACAGACACATGAAAAAATGCTCAACATCACTTGGCATCAGGGAAATACAAATCAAAACCACAATAAGATACCAACTCACACTAGTCAGAATGGCTAAAATTAATAAGTCAGGAAATGACAGATGTTGTGAGGTTGTAGAGAGGGGAATTCACATACACTGGTGGTGGGAATGCAAGCTGGTGTAGCCATTCTGGAAAAACAGTATGGGGTTCCTCAAAAAGTTGAAAATAGAGCTACCCTACAACCTAGCAACCGTACTACTGGGTATTTAACCCAAAGACATAAGTCTAGTGACCCAAAGAGGCACCTGCACCCCAATGCTTATAGCAGTAATGTCTACAATGTCCAAACAATGAAGAGCCCAGATATCCATCAACAGATAGATGGATAAAGAAGATGTGGTATTATATACAATGGAATACTACTACTCAGCCAGCAAAAAAAAAAAAAAAAAAAAAAAGGAAAAGAAAAGAAATCTTGCCATTTGCAAAGACATGGATGGAACTAAATGGATATTATGCTGTGCAAAGTAAGTCAATCAGAGAAAGACAATTATCATATGATTTCACTTATATGTGAAATTTAAGAAACAAACAGAGGATCATAGGAATAAGAGAGAAAACAATAAAATAAGATGAAATCAGAGAAGGAGACAAACCGTAAGAGACTCTTAATCATAGGAAATAAACTGAGGGTCACTGGAAGTGGGGGAAAGAGTAACTGGGTGATGGACATTCAGGAGGGCACATGATGTAATGAGCACTGGGTATTATGTAAGACTGATGAATCACTAACCTGTACCTCTGAAACCAATAATACATTTATGTTAATTGAATTTAAAATTAAATTTTAAAAAAGGCAACATGCCTATAACAAAAACAAAACAAAATAAAAAAAGGAGTCATGAGGACAAGATGTAGGAAACTGCACCCAGGCCAAACATGAAATGATAAGGCAAGCAAGAATGGATCCTCAGGGAATGATGATGGTTGGGGAAAGGTGAGGAAATACAAAATAGTAAAAGACACTAGCAGAAATGTAAGCACCATCAGAACAGGGATTTGTTGGCTTTATTCATTACTGTATCCCCAACATCTAAAAGTACCTGACTCATAAAAAGTGCTAAATAGGGATGCCTAGATGGCTCAGTGGTTAAGTATCTGCCTTTGCTCAGGTTGTGATCCTGGGGTCCTGGGATCAAATCCCACGACAAGCTCCCCAAAGGGAGCCTGCTTCTCCCTCTGCCTACATCTCTGCCTCTCTCTGTCTCTCATAAATAAATAAAATCTTTGAAAAAATGTGCTAAATAAAAATATACTGAATAAACAAAGAAAGAGGCAGCAAACCAATAGCATAAATAAATGGCAAAGAAAGAGTTTCAAGAAAGAAGAAATCAACACTGTCCAGTATTGCAGAGGTACAGAATGAGAAGGGAGAAAGGGCTTCAGATTTGGATATTTTGATTTTGTCAGTGAGGATCTATAGGAGAACAGTTTCAGTGAAATTATAAGGCAAAAACTGACCACAAAAATTTCAGGAGAAAATGTGATGAAAAAGTAGAGGTGGCAAACAGACGCTGCTTTTGAGACATCTGAGGAGAAAGGAAATTAGATACTAGCTTGGAGGGAAAATTAATTTAAGGAAGATTTTAGTATGTTTGCAAGCTTAAAGCCAACAGCTGGTAGAAAGAAAAAGGCTGAAAACACAAAAAGGAACAAAAGGCACAAAAGATTGAAAGGTGGTGATGAAACCAAGCATGAAAGAAAAAAGGAGAGGAAATCAAGGAGAGGAGGGACAATATAAGTATGTATCAGGGATATATCAGTATATCCCAAACTTTAAAAATATAACTAGCATTCTGATACATAAAACAGTCTCTTATAATTTTGCCTAGCATTACTCCAAACTGATTGCCTGAAGGAACTAAATTCAGTTTTTGAATCAACAAAGAATTATTAGGCCCTAAGAATTACTAGGTCCTAAGAACAAGATTCCTTCAAAGGCCAGAAATATTTGAATTCAATGTTGAAACATAAGCCAAACATTGCTATGTAAATAATCTAAAATAAATCATGCTAATTTATCTGTCTAGATCCCACAACATTCACATTCAAGACAGTAATACCAGATTTTCCTTGCCTATGATCTCTGACTCCTGAAGGCTGCCAGTATCTCGTTTATCAAATGCAGCAAGTAGTAGAAAAGTTGTGTTTTCACTCAGAACCTAAAAAACAGCCTAAGGTTGCCACACATCTGCTACTATTAAACCACAGTTTAAAACCTGATGGACTCCATTGAAGGCAAATATAATTTATCCCAAATCAAAGAAGGCCACTGCAAAGCCACATTCACAACATCGGCAAATTTCTGAGCCATCTGCTTCACCCACCATCTCTGCCCTAGCCTTAGAAATGCTGGTTATGATATATATCCAAAAGGGAAACAGAAGGAGAATTGGAATAGACATAAGGAACCTCCCACTCCTGTTTTGTCTCCCTTCCAAAGTTTTAGTTGATCCATTAACAATGCTAATAAACTTTGCATTATCAATTAGTGCATACTTTAAAATTAAGGCTGTTGTGGGTGGGGGGATGGGGTAACTGGGTGACCAGCACTGAGGAGGGTACTTGCTGGGATGAGCACTGGGTGTTATATCAAATGTTGGCAAATTGAATTTAAATAAAAATAAATTAGGGGATCCCTGGGTGGCTGGGGATCCCTGGGTGGCTCAGCGGTTTGGCACCTGCCTTTGGCCCAGGGCGCAGTCCTGGAGTCCCGGGATTGAGTCCTGAGTCAGGCTCCAGGCATGGAGCCTGCTTCTCCCCCTGCTTCTCCCTCTGCCTGTGTCTCTGCCTCTCTCTCTCTCTCTCTCTCTCTCTCTCTATCATAAAGAAATAAAATCTTTAAAAAAATTTTAAATAAATAAATAAAATTAAAAATGAAAATAAAAATAAAATTACAGCTGTTATCAATACACTTATCAACAGCCTTGCTTTTCATACTATTATCAGCATTTTCTTTTACTATGTTGACAAAAAAAAAGGCACACCATAAAAAGACTTAATAATTAACTTTCAAAAGACTCAATATATATAATCTTATTAAAAAAAAAAACAAAAAACAGGGGCACCTAGGTGACTCAGTCAGTTAAGTGTCTGACTTTTTTTTTTTTTTTTTTTTGGCGTTGACTCCTTATTTCAGCTCAGGTTAGGATCAAGCTTCACATTGGGCTCCCTGCTCAGCAGGAAGCCTGCTTGAGATGGGAGCCCGCTTCTCCTTCTCTCTCTGCCCTTCCCCCAGGTCATGCTTGCTCACTCTCCCACAGTCTCCCCCTGTCTCTCAAATAAAAAAAATCTTTAAGAAAAACAGAAAACAAAACAAAACAAAACAAAAAAACCCACACACCCAGAAAACCATTATTCAGTCTCCTGAAATGCTTCAATTATAGCCATGAAAGGCCAAAGCTTACAAACAAGCTTCAAAGTCCCATATCCAAGCATGCTTTTACTTCTCTGCATAGCTGCATTTAGGGTTTATTCACACATCAGTTCTATGTCAAAGGCCTGATCATCTTTATCAACTTTCTATTCTAGGTAAATTGATTTTTGCATCATCCAGAATCTAACCCTGTAAATTGTGCCTTTGTTCCTGCCATTTACTCTTCACAGATAGGTTGTGGCCTACCCCACCATGCTCATTAAAATGTAACCCTCTACAAGGTTCATTCAAATTCCATGCCTTCCAGAAAGCTGCTCTACTCCATACTGATCTCTGGATTTGATCTCATCAGCCTCATCTTTCCATTTACCCCTAATAAAACTAATTACATGATATTTCATGCACTAATTACATGATACTTCACCACGATAACATGTACTTGCATACATCTGGGCTTTGGCTACAGCAATTTTGTTCCTGTTCACGACAGCCTTCTTTTTCTCCATTCTCCGTTCTTCAGCCTCTTTTTTTTTTTAAGATTTTATTTATTTGTTTGTTTGTTTATTTATTCATGAGAGACACAGAGAGAGGTAGACACAGGCAGAGGGAGAAGCAAGCTCCTCAAGGGGAGCCCAATGCAGGACTCGATTCCTGGACTGGGATCACACCCTGAGCTGAAGGCAGACATTCAATCGCTGAGCCACCCAGGCTTCACTGTTCTTCAGCCTCTTTTTTTTTTTTTTTTTTTTTTGTTCTTCAGCCTCTTGTCAGTCTTGCAAACCTATATTAATCAGCTCAGGCTACCATAACAAAACACCACAAACTAGGCTTAAACATCAGAAATTTATTTTCTCAGAGTTCTGGAGGCTAGAAGTCCAAGATCAAGGTGTCGGCAAATTTGGATTCTGTTGAGAGCTTTCTTCCTGGCTTGTTAGATGCCTACCTTCTTGCTTTGTTATATGCAGACCTGGCTCTCTCGTGTTTCTCTTCTTATAAGCACACTAATCCTATAAGATCAGAGTCCATCCTTATGACCTAATTTAACCTGAATTACTTCCATAGTCTCATCTCCAAATGCAGCCATAGTGGGGGGTTAGGGCTTCAACACATGAATTTTGAAGGCACACAAACATTCACTACACAATATTCTCACATTTTATGATCAAATTAAATATTACCAACTCTGTGAACTATGCAAAATAATTACGTACATCTTTTTCATGTCACAGAATGTTGTGACCTAGATGTGACCTTCCTGTTACTTCTGATTTATCCAAATGCGCTTGAAAAGAAAATATTAGATAGGTGTTCTATATATGTTCAGTTAAAAAAAATATGCATTTGTATTGTTCACTACTATACTCTTACTAGTTTTCTTAACAATTTCTGAATCTCTCCATCATGATTGTAGATTTGTCTATTCCTTGTTAATTCTGTCAAATTTTTTTTTAAAGATTTTATTTATTCATTCATGATAGACACAGAGAGAGAGAGGCAGAGGGAGAAGCAGGATCCATGCAGGGAGCTCGATGTGGGACTCGATCCCGGAACTCCAGGATCATGCCTGGACCGAAGGCAGGTGCCAAACCGCTGAGCCACCTAGGGATCCCCAATTCTGTCAAATTTTGATTTAAATCTATGTGTTAAATTCAGAGGTTAAGGAATGCCAAATTTTCCAGAATAAATTGTTTCCTTTACCACTAAGTAATGACATTCATTTGGCTAATTAGACTAATTATGACTTAAAAATTATTTTGTCTTACATTAATTTTATAAGATTAATCAGTTATCTTTCAATTAGTATTTTCCTGCTATATTCTATTCCTCTTTCTTTCAACTCTTCTATGTCATTACATTTTAGGTGTATCATTTGTAAACAGATTATACCCGAATTTTTAAATCTAATCTGAGAATTTTAAGTGGCAAGTTAGTCCACTTACATTTATTGTTAATACTGATATATGTGTATTCATGTCTACCACCTTATTTTTTTATCTTTATTTACCAAAATTTTTTTCTCTACTTCTTTTTTCTCCTTTCCTGTCTTTTACTGGAATGATGGAGTCTTCTTCAATGGCATATTAAGAGCATTGCAATGGAAGTGGTACACACAATAAGGGGGAGCATTTTCTGTAAAGAACCTTAAAACAATAATAAAATCAACCAAAGATGAGTGTTTTTCATTATCATCATTTGCTGGCAATTCTAAAACGTCAGTTTAGAATTTTGTTTTTTACTATGATTAGTGCTCAGTTTTGATAATATATATGAAAGCTTCAAATTGGCATACTTTTATTTTTCAATAAATATTGTATCCTACCTGAAGTTAATTTAGAGAACTTCCTGTTATACAGTCTGCACCATAACACACACATACATACTGACATACGGTCTGCACCGCAACATGCACATAAAATACTGATATGTATGTTTACAGATAATGTTTTGAGTCATTCAAGCTTACTTCAAGTGTAGTTTCATATCTCCAATCCTTGCTGTACTACAAATTTCTGCATTTAAGCAGCAGATTCAAAACAAACTGATATATTAAAACAAAGAAACAATACTTGAGTATCTCTCATTCTGTTATTCTTTGAATGTTATTCTTTGAGAAAAAACAAAAGATAGGAGACTAGGTTGGCAGAAGAATTCAAAAGGGCAATGTTTGTATGCCTAATTGTTCTCACCAAAAACATTCCAAAGCAGAGCATTTGATGACAATATTTACCATAATCTAGCCATTTTTCTGATTTTTACAAAAAAAAACTTTAGAAGTTTTTATCAAATATATTACAAAATGGTATTTTCCTAGAAAAGATAAGTTAGTGAAAACAGGTATTTTTTAATATTTATTTATTTTTAAAGATTTTATTCATTTATTCATGAGAGAGAGAGAGGCAGAGACACAGGTAGAGGGAGAAGCAAGCTCCATGCAGGGAGCCCGATGCAGGACTCGACCCCGGGTCCTCAGGATCATGACCTGGGCTGAAGGCGGCGCTAAACTGCTGAGCCACCCAGGCTGCCCCAAGCAGGTATTTTTTAAAAGCCACTAGAATTGGTATCAAAATAAAAAATATATATATATGGTCAACACCACAGTTTCAGATATCTATTATGAAACAAGGTTTCAATGAAACTATCAAATTTATCCTATGTGCCTTCTTTTTAATTTCACATACATGTGCATACACTATTATACACACATACATCTCATGTTTCACATGAAAAAATTTTTTCAAAATTAAAATTAAAAGCTTTCTTTGATCAGGGGCACCTCGATGGCTCAGTGGATTAGCGTCCCAACTCTTGGTTCCACTCAGGTTATGATCTCAGGATCTTGAGATCAAGCCCTGCATTGGACTCGGCCCTCAGCCTGGAGTTAGCTTGAAATTCTTTATCCCTCCCTCTTTGTGCCTCTCTGCTGGCATGTTCTCTCTCTCTCTCTGTCTCTAAAATAAATAAATAAAAAGCTTTCTTTGATCATCCATGAATTAACATAAATTGACAAATTTGGTATATTGGGTATTGAACAAGAATATGCAAAGAAGGCCCATTTTGTGAAGTCACTGACAGATCTGCAAAAGTTGTTTCTTTTCTGATCATTACTTGTTTCATCTCATAATCATTACAGAAAATAACTTATCACAGAAGAGGGTGATATTAAAAAATTATCCACTCCAGGTATCAAGCACACAAAGTATACAACAATGGTTTTATGTTTTCTTTTCCTATTTGGGGGTTATACAACTTATTTCTGTTCTTTGGGCAATTACTCTTAAATTATAACTTGCATACTTAAACTAAAGTTAATGAATAGCTCTAGCCTCCTCCTAAATAATACAAGGACTTCAAAATGAATGAACTGATTCTACTCTATCTTCCATGTTATTGCTTTTAATTTTAGATCCACTTTGTTTTTAAATTCCCCTAAATTGGGGCACCTGGTGGCTCAGTTGGTTAAGGACTGCCTTTGACTCAGGTCATGATCACAGGGTCCTGGGACTCAGCTCCAAGTGGGGCTCCCTGCTCAGCGGGGAGTCTGCTCCTCCCTCTGCCTCTCTCCCCACTCATGCATGTTCTCTCTCCTTCTTTCTCTCAAATAGATAAAATCTTATTAAGAAAAAGCCTAAAATTATTTGGGATCCCTGGGTGGCGCAGCGGTTTAGCGCCTGCCTTTGGCCCAGGGCGCGATCCTGGGGACCCGGGATCGAGTCCCACATCGGGCTCCCGGTGCATGGAGCCTGCTTCTCCCTTTGCCTGTGTCTCTGCCTCTCTCTCTCTCTGTGTGACTATCATAAATAAATAAAAATTAAAAAAATAAAAGAAAAAGCCTAAAATTATTCATTACCATTATTTACACTACATGCTTATGTAGATTTAACAAAATGTTTACTAATTAACTCCCCTTTTTTTTAACTCTCTGCTTCCTCTTATCCATTTATTATTTCAGAGTTATATTTCCCTATTCCTCATACATCCTTTAGAGTACTTTCAACAAGGGCTATCAGTAGTAAACTCAAAACTGTTTTTTATTTGCTCTCAATCATAAATAACAGCAGGAAACTGACCCCTACACTACTCTAATGAAGTGTTAAATTACTACTGAAATACTTACCTCCTCCTCCTCTGAATCACCATCATCATCATCATCTTCTTCTACTTCTTCATAAAGAGGTGGAGGTAAAGGACCGAGGATATCTTCCTCGATATGATTACTTGGTTCTTCCATCATTTTAAGAGGTAAAGGAGGGCCAATTAACTCATCATCAGAAGAACCAGAACTCTCTTCACTCTCACTGCTGCTTGTATCCCTGAAAATACAGAAACATAAACTCTTTGCCTCTGCTGCAACAAAGAATACACTCTAGAGATAATACTAAATTCCCAGGAAACCCTGCTTTTGCCTTTTAACAACTGTGTTTTATTTTAAATTAATTAATTAATGTGTAACTTGTTAAATCTGTAATTCAAGCATTAAATGTGTAACTCGGATACTATTTTATCTTAAAGTAAAAAGTTTCTTTTATCTACTTATCTTAACCTAAATGTAAATTAAAGTGCCCATTAGGTCATCCTAACTCATAAAGAGCCAGCAGAACAACTGGAATATGGAAGAAAAACTACAAAATACTACATCCATAAGAAAGAAAACCACCAAGATGACCAATGTCTCTCTTTACTATAACTGAATCCAATCACTGTTTACCAAAGAAGCAAATAAAGCCAGTTGTGTGAGAAAACATTTCAATATATTTTCTGAAATACAAATTATTTGTTAATTCAAATTTGCAGAGTTGCTAAAATGTTATATGTAGCAACCCTGGATTCTACAACTAT
This sequence comes from Canis lupus familiaris, assembly GCF_011100685.1. Taxonomy (NCBI): domain Eukaryota; kingdom Metazoa; phylum Chordata; class Mammalia; order Carnivora; family Canidae; genus Canis; species Canis lupus. The sequence goes on from NC_049225.1 coordinate 72,214,229, forward strand.
CTTAGTCTAGAGAGTATCCCACTGATTCTCAACTGTTTTTTCACCCAGCACACTTGTGAACTGTTACACACTTTCATTGAGGTCTTTATTACACACCTCTAGACATTCTGAAAGTCACCACCTCCACCTCCTACCGCATCCCAAAGGGTTGAGAATTACATTCCTAATTATATCAATTCTATCAAATATTTTATAAAATTCAAAGTAATACTGCCCTCTACTAAAATATTTCTAGTATGGGGCACCCGGGTGGTTCAGTGGGTTAAGCATCTGTCTTCAACTCAGGTTATGATCCCAAGTTCCAGGATCAAATCCTGAATTGGACTCCCCACTCAGCGGGGAGTCTGTTTCTCCCTCTGACTCTCCCCCATCTCATGCTCTCTCTCTCTCTCTCTCTCTCTCTCAAATAAATAAAATACTAAAAAATTAAACATGTCTAGTATGTAAACTCTATGAAAGCAGAAATCTGTTGTGTTCATTGCTGTCTCTAACACCTTATCTAAATGATACCCAACATATAACAGGCAATCAATATCTAATGAAGAAAAAATGAAATTTTTCTTTTTTATTTTCATCTAAATTCAATATATCAAAGAAAATGCATACATGCATGCTGTCCATATACAAAGGTTCCTACCTTTAGAGCAGGCAAAGCTTCACAAAGAGAGTTTTCTCTTTGTTTTTGCAATGGTTTAGCTCCCTAGGCTCCAGCCCCACAGGCCTTCTTTCAAACTGAAGAGGTTAAGGTTGGTCCAGCATGAGGGTCTTTGCACTTGCAAGTCCCCTCTGCAGGAATGGATTTTTAAATGGCTTTTTTGTTCATTCAGATCTCATCAAATATCACCTCCTCAAAGAGGATTTATATGCCCCCTTTCTCAACTTTATGGAACACACTGCTATCAGTCACCATTTTCTTCATTATCTTACTTCGATTATCTTTATCACATACCTAAATTATCTTATTTGATTGGTTATGTAGTTGTTTATAATCTGTTATCTGTCTCCTCAAACACCCCACAACAATAGGAGCTCACAGATATCATTTGACTTGTTAATTGCTATAGCCCCAATGCCTAAAGCAGTGCTTACTCCACAACAGATACTCAATAACAGCTGAATGACTGAGTACATTTTTATTAAAGTAGTCACACTCCAAAATTTTCTCATCAAGTCACAAATTCTAGCTATACTAGTTTAAAAATCACAGATTTTCACAGACTTTCTGAATGCAAAATTATTGAGGGCACAGACAGCTCTAAACTAAAATATTAATCCTTAGCACCTATGCTTTAACTGAGTTAACTTGTTCAGAAATAAGCACTGAACTGAGAACTAAATGAATCCATATTGATTTCATGGCTGACTATATAGTCTTAATACTGACATGAAACTGAATGGAATGTATCAGCTTCTATGCAGCTTCTAGTTTCACTTCGGTCTTCCTGCTTCTAATGTACACAAGACAAAAAATAATAATTTTTAACAGATTTTCAATTTCTGAAAAACAAAGTCCATTAAATTATGTCCAAAAATGTGACAGAAAACAGAACCATTCCACATTTAAAATATGCCTTAATTCAATGGGGTACCAAGTTATGAACCTGAGAAATAATATGTATCTGAGGAGTCAAAAACCTAATATTTTTCTCAGCTGACTTTTTTAAAAGATTTTATTAGAGAGAGAGATAAAGAAAGAGAAACACAAGGAGGGGGAATGGCAGAGGGAGGAACAAGCAGACTTCTCGCTGAGCAAGGAGCCCAACATGGGGCCCAATTCCAAGACCCAGGATCACAACGTAAGCCAAGGGCAGATGCTTAACCAGCTGAGCCACCCAAGCAAGCACCCCTCAGCTGACTTTTTAAAAGAGAGCTTAGCTAAGCATTAAATATGTAATTATAGGAGATGCCTGGGTCCCCTAAAATCAATCAATCAATCAATCAATCTGAATGAAATACAGCCAACAGAGAAGAATTCCAGAACCAAATTAAAATTATCATTAGAAATAATTTAGATATAACAAGCATGCATCTAAAGATAGTGAAGAAAATGATCACCATGTAATGACTGCTGAACATCCATAAAATAGAAAACTAAGCTGCAATGTACCTTACATTACATATTGGAATCACCAAGATAAGCCAAAAGCCATGACAAGAAAAAAGTTGGACCCCGACTTCACACCATATGCAAAATTAACCCAAAATGAATCAATGACCAAAATATAAGAGCTAAAACCATAAAACTCTTAAAAGAAAAGAGGGGAGATCTTCATGATCTATACTTTGGCAATGGATTCTTAGATACAATACCAAAGGCATAAGCAACAAAAAGAAAAAATATGTAAGTTGGACTTCATCGAAATTTAAAACTCTAATGCATCAAAGTAAATTATTAAAGTGAAAAGACAGGGGCGCTGGCTGACTCAGTTGGTAGAGAATGTGAGTTCAAGCCCCACATGTGGCATAGAGTTTATTTAAAAAAATATATTTTAAAAAGTGAAAAGATAACCTATGGAATGGAAGAAAATATCTGCAAATCATATACAGAGTTTAATAAGCAGAATATATGAAGAACTCTTAT